>NW_021940535.1:31424317-31577430 GCF_001715985.3 Manacus vitellinus
GAAGGGAGTCCCGGGCAGAGGTAACGACGAAAGCAAATAGAAGCCCCGGCTCAGCGGGGTGGGGGGCCCTCTCCGGGGCGGAAAAGGCGAGGACAGCATCCGTCCTCGCTCCCCTTTCCTCCCCCAGCCCAGGCTGTGGGTCGCGAAGCAGGCGGATCCTGCTCTGGCACACCAGGGAGCCGCGACAGCCTCCGAGTTGGCGAGGGAGCCCCGGCGGACAGAGCGGGAGGGCTCCCGGCAGCGGGAACGCCCCCTGACCACCCCTGAGCCAAGCGGCTCTTCTCCTCCTCAGCCTGCCCTAGAGGAGGTGCCGGGAGTGTATCCAGCCCCATTTGTCAGCTGCCTCCGGGGGAACATGTACAGAGAGCATGGGAAAGATGGGGGCATGGCTGTCCACCTGAGAGGGGACTCTACAGAGGTTGCCCCAGGGGCACCGCCAGCACCCAGCACCGGGCACAGCCGAAAGCAGCATCCACGACTGGAGAGCCAGTCGTACCCAGTCGAACTGCCTGCCTGTAGCCGCCTCCGCGGACGGGACGGTTCCTGGCTATCTAGAATGCCGATGGAATGGAAAAGCCTGCAGTTTGGATAGAAAAAACATGGCATTAGGAAAATGTAGTTTGTCCAACGAAGTACGTCTGACCACAAAATAGGAGCGCAAAAAATGATGACAGATATAAACATTGTAATAAAAGTATATGGTATAAACAGTATATGAGTATTCTTTCAGATTATCTTTCATGTGAATGGTATCACTTTAGATCAAGTAGGATTTTAAATGAACCTGGGCAGCGAAGATAACTACTTGAAAGTTTATACCAGCATAAACCTAAAGTAGCTCAGTGAGCTTTAAACAAGATAAAATAATAAATGAAATTTAACTCGAAATACTGAGGCTCAAGTTCGAGTATTTCCTGACAACACTTCCAGTGAACAGTGTTTTGTTTTTTTCAAACTTGTTCCTTGAAATCAGCCATTGACTGTACAGCCAGAGTTTTTCTTCATTTTGACTCTGCTGCATCAGTCGAACAGTTATTGACTGATTATAATAATATACACATGTATAATATATATACACATGTATCCTGACCAAATCAAACTAAACCTCCATCCTGCCCATGAAGTTTCACACAGGAAAGACAAGCCCCCATCCCAATGAAGGGAAAACCCCTGCAAAGATGTGGATGTTCAACTAACATATCTACCATAAAGCAGATGGCTGAGGGAGACACGTAGCCAGAAGCTCAGCAACACACAAAAGCAGTTGAGATGATATGAAACTCTTTAAACTTCTAAAGAGATTAATTCTTGGTATGCTTCAGCCATTTTAGGGTTGGTCCATATGGATAGGAAAAAGAAAAGAGAGATACAAAAGAGTAATTCATTGGTATGGCTCTCTTCCCAGGTCTACCAGTCTCTCTTCAGCAATCCACTATGCTGAAAAAAGGGAGTACTTAGTGACTTTGGTTCTGTGGTGTGAAATCAGAAATATTTTTTTCCTTAAAATACAATTAGTGTGAATGGTTGCTAATATGCAAATATCACTATTAGTATTTTGACTCCTGAAGCAACACAAGTAACATGACAGCTTTTGGAGCCATTAGCATGCCAGAAGTGATTTAATCAGCCGACTTAAGCAAGTAAACATCTAAGAACTCTTTTTCCCTTTGGATCATACTTGTTTAAAGGAACTATTTCACACTGAAGCCAGTAATTAATGCCTATGGCACAATTTAAATTGAAACTGATGATAATAAAAAATATCCTCTGCAAAATGTGCTGTTAGGGCAAGTTTTAAAAGAGAGAAGTTTCCAGGTGATGTCAAACCACATTTATTTCTCATTACTTTGAACAAATCTTTAGAATACAGACCAAAAATTATGAAATCTGTAACTTTTTAATACATACATTTGAAAGTATTTTCCATGCATGCTCTTTCAAAACTTATCAGCCAACCATCGAGCCATTTTCATAGAATCATAGAATCATAGAATGGCTTTGGTTGGAAGGGACCTTAGAGATCATCTAGTTCCAACCCTCTTGCCATGGGCAGAGACACCTTTCACTATACCTGGCCGGATGTCCGACCTGGCCATGAACACTTCCAGGGATGGGGCATCCACAGCTTCCCTGCATAACCTGTTCCAGTGCCTCACCAACCTCATAGTAAATAATTTTTTCCTAATATCGAATCTAAACTTACTCTCAGTTTGAGACCATTCCCACCTGTCCTATCCCTTCATGCTTTTGTAAATTGTCTCTCTCCATCTTTCTTAGAGGCTCCCTTCAGGTGCTGGAAAGCCTCAATTAGATCACCCCAAAGCCTTCTCTTTCTCTTTTGGGCTGAACAATCCCAATTCTTTTAGCCTTTCTGCATAGGAAATATGCTCCATCCCTCTAATCAACTTGGTGGCCCTGCTCTGGACTCACTTGAACAGGTTGATGTCCTTCCTGTGCTGGGAACCCCAGAGCTAGATACAGTACTCAAGGTGGAGTCTCACCAGAGTGGATTAGATGGGCCAAACAATTATCTAGCCAAAAATTTAATACTGTCTGGCCAGCATCATATTACAAGAAATCACAGAACAATACTAGAGTTTGGAGAAAGATCTCCATGTTTTTTGACAGCCCCTAAACGTCATACCCCATGCTGGATAACAGGGTTTGGTATGCTCTCAGACTCAAGTTCTCCTCCAGCTGACGTGAATGGGAGAACCACAGTGTTTGTGGTTGGTGCAAATAGTTATTAATTTCTTTACATCTCTTTCAACACACAGTTTCGCTCATTTGTTCAGATAATGGATGTGTGCCCAACAATATAGCAGTAATGAGTGAGCAATGAAGATACCTAAGGGAAGTAGTTTCTCAGTGGGACTCCTTTGAGTACTGGGGCTGGTCCAATGACACGATCTGGTTTCAGCCTTCCTTTTGTAGTATATATAGATATGTGATTTAACTATATGATTCAGCATTAAGCTGAACCTTTGGGTAGTGTCTGCTGTGTAGACATATCAGCTTCATTAGAGCTATCTTTAATAAAAGTGGTTTTGATTCTGGACTTCACATCTTAGTTTGGTTATAGCCAGTATCTTACTTTGAATAACAAGGAGACTTGTACTTTGTCAGTGGAGAAAACGTGGAAGCAGCACCATGTATCCCCATCACCACAATTCATTGTTGAAAAAAAACCCCCACAAACAAAACAACCAACCAAACAAAACAACAAAAAAGTTGTGCTATGCTCTTATAGGAAAGTCTTGAGGAGAGATAAGATAGTGCAAGGAATTTCTACCAGTCCTCTGCACCCTGTGTTGAAGGGACAGGTATGCTAAAGGCTCCTGTAGTCAGGACACTGTTCCCATGTAGGACTAAAGAGATCAAAGAGCATAGCACAGATACATAGAGCCACAACTTGACTGCTCTGTGGATCATCATTTAGAGGGAGTCCATAAGGTGCTAGTAAATGGTAAGGAAGCAGGAACATTGTTCTTTGTGCAAACAGCTCATAGCCATTGACTTCTAATACTTCTTTGGTATTTTAAGACAGTTATTTCAGAATAATTTTAAAGTGGTTTTGGAGAAGTAGTCCAGCAAATGGACTTCTAATGGGAAATAAACAGGTTCTATGTGAACAGCTATGGCAGCTGCTTCTTTTAGTTTCTGTTCCACAGTATCTGCCACAGTGGCTGTCTATAGCTGAAATAAATCATCATCTGTTATTCTCAGCAGGAGTAATGGTCATGGATTCTCAAAAAAGAACAACTGATAGGCAGAGAGCAGCTCAGCAGCCCAGGGGGGAGTGCTGTTGAAGGGATCAGTAGACAAACGTAATGGAAAATTTTCCTCAATTATACATAAGTAAAGGCAAAACAGAAGATGACTTAATGCTACTTCACTGAAAGTGAGATGTCTAGTTATCCTTCTCAAAAGGGGTAAACTTCCACAGCAGCAGTCAGTGAGCTTTCTGGGAGGTGTTTGCTTATTTAAAGTATATACCGCTTTTCCTCTTTTTTTTTTTTTTTTCTATTTTTCTTATTTGTTCCTCAAAGGTTACATTTTTAAATTCAGGACATAGACCTGTCTTCAGGTCACTATCAACTCAATCTATTGCTCTATGACACTGATGTAATTATTACACAATCATAATGCAATTATTAATTATGATAATTTACTATATTTTTGAAGTCCATTTTGAAGCATTTAATAAAGCTGCATGGCTGTTATAAACATTCTTCTACATTGACTCTGATTCTTTTCATGGTCAGATAATACGATGGAAACTCACATTGACTTCAGTAATATTAGAACCAGGCCCATATTCGGTATAGTTATATATCTCTTAAGTAATTAAGGTTCATCACAGAATTCTTTACTTTTTTTTTTAAATTTCATCTTTAATCATCTAATTATGGTTTTTCTGCCTTTTTGCCAGTCGCAGAATTTTGTCTTAAGGCAATCAAAATTCTCAACAAAAGTAGGGGGCAAGATAAAATTAAGGCAGGTGGTCCTTCTAAGATGATCATCAGACTCTGTAAGGATAGTAGTGCTTTTGGAAGAATTTGTAATGGGAAGCTAGAACCCATTTTTTGCTTAGAAAGCCTTTTTCCCTTTCCTTTTGGCATTTCAGAGAAAGTTGCAGAGAGAGCTGTGTTATCTCTCTGCTATGCTGGAGAGAGATAACCGTAGCAGACATGCACAGAGGCCTTGGGAAGGCAGGGGAGAAACAGAGAGCATACTAAAGGCCCTGGAGTGGGTGGGAACTTGCTTTTTCTCCTTGGGGCCCAGTGCTTCTACAGCATTGTGAGGTTTTTGTAAGTTTTTCATATTCTGGCCTTCTAAATAATTTTTTTTTTAATTCTTTTCACTGCCTTGGCATTTCTGGGGGATACCCGTGTATCTTACTTTACAGACTCAGTGAATTCTAGCAAAAGCAAATTAATGTAATGCTGGTGAGAATGCTTTCTCTATATCAACACACACATTAATGGATGTGTGTAGACAGACTATAAATAAGTTGGAGATGTGGTAATAAGTTCTGGTGTATCAAGCTTGTACCACTGTTAATCAGTATACTGCTAAAGTGGGGATCAAATCACCGTATTAAAAAATTTCCATTGCATCTTTATGGCATAGCACTGTGAACAGACACAGAGCCTCAGCTCCTGTGGACTTTCAGAACTTTCTTTATGAAGAGAAAACAAAAATGCAATGAACACCACTTGAAGCAGGTCTGTATAGATCTGTTCCTACAAATTCTCCACAGCCTTGGGGGTGATAAGGTCAAGGACTCAGAACTACTTGAATCAAATATGCACTGGAAAATTGAAGAGGTAGAGATCAGTGGAGCAATTGAAAGTAAGCAAAGAAGATCATGAGCTCTATTTGTGTGAAAATGTATTTGCATGGAATATTGTGGATGATATCATATAAAACTCTAATTATTGCTTGATGTAATTATTATAGCGATCAAAATCACAGAGGAAATGTAAAAGGAGACTGCCAAATCACTGATACCTTGCCTTGAAATTAACTAGTGAAAAAGATTGTTGCACAAGTAAAGTAAAAAAACAACATGAAAACAAACCATCAAAAGCACCCTGAACCATAACTGTTCATAGCAGGTGGGGAAAAGAATCAGTCTTTTTATCTTCAAGTCCTGAGTTTCAATTAGCATAATAATAAAAGGAAGTTTTTCATATCAAGTGATAAATTTCAGCTATAATAAAAAGTACATAACTCACAATTTAAAGGAAAGAAATCTGTCTCAGTAAAGGAAGTACCTTCAACCTGATCCTTCATTACACGGATACCACTTGTTATGCATACTGACAGTCAAAAATAAGCAGCAGTGCAAGTAAAGGCTTGTTTCAGACGGTGCACATCAATGAAGTTAGCTTCTGAAGCTAAATTCCCACAGGCCATGGGTATAGTTTTCAAGTGCATTTAAATCCTACTTTGAAAAATGAGGCAGCATGCAGATGTAAGTCATATTCAGCAACAACACTACCCTGTCAGTCCAGGGTTTTCCATGACTGAAACTTTCCACCTCATGTCATCCTGAAATGCTTTCATCTCCTACAGAAGCTATGGACAGACCTCTATTCTGCTTCATGTAGAGTTAGAATCCCTCAATCTGGAAGGAGGATGCAGATGAAATAATATGTGTTAATTACTTTTGGATGTCCTTCTCACAACTTCCTACTTCCTATTCACTGAAAAGATAAATAAGGTATCCTGCTGCAGACTAGAGAAAAATCTTAGAGCATCTGAGTACAAGGATATGAGTATATGCTCATGTCACACAGAGACAAATTTGAAATCTCCTTGTATATTCTGTATCATCAGCTTGGGGCAAGATTTGTATGGTCATCTCATGCAAACTCCAATCTCACTGTACAGATACTTGATCATTAGAGGAGTCTGAGTGGGAACAAAGGGAAAAGGAAACTGCAGCGGAAAATGTATATCTTTTTTTCTTTGCCGTGAGTTAATTTAATTTTCCTTAGCTGCTTCCAAATCCATAACTTAGCCTGCAATTTAGTGTCGCCACATTCCAGATGATTTCTGACTGGGGTTGCCCAGCTGAACTCTCATTGCTCTGTTTCTGGACTCATATTTCTCAACTCTTTCCACATTGCTGGAACTGCTGCCCCTGTTGCAGGGAAGAGCTCTGCTGAAGGGAAACACAGTCTTGTCCCTTTTTCAGGCACAGCCATGAGTTCGGGACAAGAGGAATGACATTCTTGATATTTATGCTGAATTTAGGTTTGCTCTCTGTTCTTTCAACTAAGGTTGTAACAATATGTCAAGAATATGAGAAGTATACCTTGATGTCAAACATTTCAGGTTCTGAGAAGTTCTGTACCAAAAGCTTCAAAGCAAGCATCTTATCACTGAAAGGTTGCCAAAAAGTAGGCCACCTTTAAAGGGGTATCTCATATACAATGGATGCAATTCTGTCTTGTTATTGCTGGCCTTTGTTCCTGACTGATGGGGATATCTCAAAGATGGTGAGGTGGGAAATCCCTTCCTCCAGGACCAGCAGTGAAGATGCCAAACAGGCATTAGCCTGCCTATGAAACCCATCAGGACACTAAAAAGAGGTAGTAAGTATGTGTGTTAAAAACAGCAATATGTGAGAGTGAACAACTATCTCCAACTACATCCTCATCTGATTTCCTTCTCTAGACTGATGACTGAAAACTATTTTTACTTAATAATTTTTATCTTTAATATCTTAATTGTTTCCTCATGATTAGTCTTTTTCTCTACATCCATCATCCTCTTTCAACCAGTATTGTATTCTGAGCTGTTTCCTCTAAGTAAGAAAAAAAAACAAACTCCAACCAAACAAAACCAAAACCAAAATGAAAACCAAAAACCTGTACCCTAAAAACCCCCCAAACTCTGGCTTCCATCTTATTTGTTTGTATACGTAGCTGCATTTGACCATTGAAAAATTGTTCACTAAAAATAAAACCGTACCAAGTTTTACACAGATTTCAGGTTCTCAGTTCTTATTCCACCAAAGTAACAATTGCTCCTAAATTAATTCAGAGCAGGAATGGGGGATCACTTATCAGAGATTCAGAACTAAAGAATGGTTGCATTCACACCTGGCAGAATCTAGTGCAGCACACCAGAGAATTTTGCTGGTGCATGAATCACACTACTAAAAATGACAGCACTTTGGCTCTGATTCTCAATATCCTTGCCAAAATTAGGCTGATAAAAAGTGAAGAATACCTTTCCGTTCACTTGCTGCAGTATAAGATTCAAAGTTTTCTTCTCTTGGTTTTTAACTTCTTTTGCTGTTTTACTTCCCATGCTCCATATTACTAGTTAAACCAAATTTCATTTAGAAATCTAACTAATGAATTATATGATAAACATGTTGCATACATCAATATTCAGTTTTCAGGCTATTAATGTGGTCAACAAATTCAAACAGGTCAGTTAGAGACACTATTTGCCAGTTTAACAGACCTTAGAATCCCATAATTTCAAGGGGTCATAAAGATTCCATATGATTTCCTTATTTTCTGCAACAAATGGAATGTTTCTACACAGTTTACATGAAAAGACACTGTGATGGTATTTGCCATGGGACCAGAAGTCAAGCATTTATCAACATCTGAAGGTACTGATTTACTATTAACCTCTGACAGTTTACCTCCTGGGTCCTTGTTTCTCCCCCTGCATAATGCATACAAGAGCCTTCATTTACATGATTTACAGAGATGTAATGCAGCTAATAATTTCATGCTGGTGCAGGCCTTTGAAGATATGCAGTTCAACAATAGTGCTAAATATTCTTCTTAGTCAACCCCGCCTTAATTTTAAGTGACACAGAAATGTTAATGTTTTGGCACAAGCAGACCTTGTGTCTGAGCTCTAATACCAGTCAGAACCTTTAGTGTTGTGCCTGTTCACTCAGCCCTACCTACACCTGGGCATTACATCTCTCCAAGTAATTAATATGTCAAGAGCTATCTTTCAGTCATCACCTGTACACTCCTGTTACTCTTCTTACCACTATTGTATGTGATCCTTGAATATTTATACTTCCACCAAGCAGAATATTTATTACTGAGTTGGTGTAAAAATAAGGTTGGGAAATGGCATTCTCATTATCTGAATTCAATAGTGGATATAATTTGGCTTTTCAATTGTCTTCACACTACAAAGGTATTTGCAGAGGTTGTCTGGCCATTAAAATGCCACTTAGATGATGTCTTGAAGACCTGATCTTTATTTGTCAGTTCTGAAGAAATTTGTGGCTGACTATGGTTCTGAAGGCTTGAGATGCTCAGTTTGGACCGCAGAAAGGTGGTTGTGCTCTAGCTATTGTTTTTATTTCTTACATATACTTCTTAATGAGTTTGCCAGAAATGGATTATATTGTCCCTTGCAGAGGATTTACTTATCAAGTAAGGCTGCAAAAGAATCAGAGCAAACAGGAAGTCCTTGTCTTCAAGCCCTAATTTGAACAATATGTGTGTTTAAAGAGAGCTAGCTCACCACTATTTTGCTATATGATCATGCTGATCAGAGATTTGCAGAAGTCTCTTGGGTAGGCAGAATGTAAACACATCTTGCATTTTAATACAGGAATAGAAAACAAAACCCAGGAAAAAGATGCAGAGAGGGACTTAGATAAGTTGTGGCCAAGGTCAGGAGATGTCTTAAGGCAGCCTTTCTGCCTACCAAGTATGCCTGTATATGTATGTATGTATATGTGATATAATCTGTCCTTGAGGTTCAGTCCTACTCACACTACCACCTTTCAAAGAAAGCAGCACTTTAGAAGTGTCCATAGTTCCTGGACTTGCCATATTAAAAAAAAAAACAAACCAAAAAACAAAAACAAAAACAAAAACAAAAACACCAACTCCCCCCCCAAAAAACCCCCAAAAAACCTCCGGGACTTGTTTCTTAATTAACTGACCTGGGTTCTTGTGTACTTCCTGTACTTCAAGTGAGTGTGTAATAAGCTGGGTGCTATGTGGTGGGAAAACAGCTAGGCTCCCTTGGATAGCATGGAAAAGAGACAGAGGGAAGGTGAAGAGCTTTGTATCAAACATCTACCTCTCTCCTGATAGGCTGGGAGCTGCAGCTATGAGTGAAGCAGGAGCAGGTTGCTGTGTGGGAAAGACAGCAGGAGGGCACGAGAGGAGGTGCATCAGCAGACAAAGATGGCCTTGCGGGGGTTGGTGCAAGCGCTGTAGAGCAATAAGCATCACTTTCTACTTTAGTTCTGGGTTATTCTCTATGAGGTAGTTAACACAACTGGGTCTAAACAACTAGTAATGGAGAGTTGCAGGTCCTGGACATGACATGGATTGGTTTGCTCCAGCTCATACAGAATTCTTCACCTGCTCTCCTGTTTTTCACTGCTAGGAGGTATTAAAATAGTTTCTTTGTCATACCGTGTGTCCTTTGATGGCAGATGAAGCATATGCCACTCCTTGGAATAAAATACTCTGTAGCTGCACTAACTTGAAAAAGAAACACAGAGCCCTATCAGTCTTCGCAAGTCTTTATATACACAGTGTAAGCACGAAGATGTAAACTGCTGCCTACAGGTGATGTGACAAATAATCTGTCACCAGCTGTGCTGTGATCAGTTTCTCTGAGCAGGATGAATAATCTGTGAAAAACGTGGGAAAATGAAATTATTTTATCTCTATTCCCTTAAGGACTAAGATAAATTGCATTAGTTTGCAGTTTATATGGACTGAGTGTGTGTACACAGAGAGTAACATAAACAGTCGATACGTAAACATATCTTAATTTTATTGTTTGTATGGGTCTATACCTGAAACAGTGTAATTGTGGGAGTTTGTTGTGCTCTTCAGAAGAGGGAGGACCTAAATCTCTACTTGTTTAGTAAGTAAACACATTAACAAAATCATGATTTCGCTGTGGTGTCAATACTAGAAACACTCTCCCTGTTACATTAAAAGTTTTCAGTTGGTGTTTATATGGAGTGGTCAGTCTTATTTCTGAACTGATTGAAAGTTACTTTTTGATGGACTGGTCCAAAAACTTGTTTTTAAGAAAGGAAAAAATCCCAACTCAAAAGTAAAAGTAAGAGTTTTTCATAGCCAGCACTGCATCAGCTCGTGTCCCTCCAAGAGTGTAGTTAGGAAATCTAGGGAAGCGCCTATATTCCCTCTTCACATGTCATGCAACAGGCATCACCCAAAGTGGTGACTTTGGACTGAGATCCCTGCACTCAAGGAACTGGAAAGCTGCATTTTTTTTCCCCAGCAGATGAGGTAGAGTGAAACTTTTGCCTAGTTGCCTGGTGTTTTAAAGCAGCAGAGAAATCATGAGTCAGATTAGACCCAAGGAATGTTTTCCAAGCCAAATAGTTTATTTAAGTAAAGTGCAGAATGGGGGCAGGGAGGGAGACGGGACTTCAGCTCAGACATTCTTATGATTTCAGCTGAAGTTTTTCATGTCCTGGGAGGAGTTAGTTTTCTTAACCCTCTCATTAGAAGTATCTGAACAGCTATAGACAGTGCCACAGACAATCAATGCATCTTCTTATGACAACATTTTTGTGGAGAGTCAGAGGAGGAGAATAAAGACACAACAAGAATATCTGACATTTATACTAGTTTTAACCTGGTGTAACTAGTAAATTAAATGAAATTTCCTCAGAGTTTGAGAATCAAAGTTATCTACATCCTTAGACATTCCTTTATGTTTGCTGCTGTCTATATTAGTAGATTAATACTGCAACTGACTACTCCACGAATTCTACCCTAAAAACTCTGCGTGGAAATCACAACAAATGGGTAACACCTGACAATGTGCAGTATTGCCAGCTACCTATAAATTTACAGCTGCATATACATATACTGGTACAATTTTTCTTTCTCTTCCCTTCTCCCTCCTGTCCTCTGCAATCAAAAAACCCCAACACCCAAACCAGCCTTGTCTGACTTTTGTTTCCACTGTGCTCTTGGGAGCCGCTGCAAAACTATTTTGTGGTTTGCCTTGATGCAGTGCAGCTGTTGGGAATACAGCATCTCTCCAGCCCTCTGAATGTTCTTTTATAGCTGCAGCCATTTCCCCTTCCTTCCTCCCACTAAAACTACTTGCAACTCCTGGATTTCCGTATTCAGGCAGAGTTTCATGCCGAGTATTCCCCTTTTTCTGAGGTGTAGTAAGAGAGGAGGGGGAGAGAAGCCACTAAGAACCTCTTAGCATTATGAAAAATTAAGAGACAGTGATCACTGCAAATAATAGTATTTAAACCACTCTTTTCTTTCAAGCAGCCCTTCAAAGGAAAAGGAATGCTAGTTTCAGAGGAAGTCTCAGCAGAAATGGTCAGCAATATGTTCGAGCTTACCTGAAAAGAAGGGGGCTTAAAATAACGCAGAGATATTAGAACCCATTTTTTTGTTAGAACCCACTTTTGAGATAAAACCTTTCAATTTGTCTGCTCCTCTCATTCTCATCAATGCTATGAAGCATTTCACCACGTTCACTTGCAGCATATGAACGTGGACCCCAAAGTTGAAAGCTCAGAGGACACACCCTTTGGTCAGTGTAATAACCATTTATCTTTCAGCAAAATCCACATGACTCATAGTTTTTTAACCACACACATTAAGGAACTAAATATATCTCTTACTCTGAGATATATATGAAAGGCAGCAGGGAAGGACTGGTTCAACAGTACTCCCTATCTGGCTGTGGCATCTAGCAGTCGTCTCTTATTTAAACATAATGTCAAATGAAACTCAGATTTTAGCCTTCAGCGGCAATTTATTCAGAGTAATTACTTTGTGTGCACCACACTTCTTGAACATTTATTCACCTGACTCCATGACCTGCAACTAAAGAAAAATACAAAATGCTTTTAAAATTAGGAGTAAATTAGGAAATTGTGAAGTGCTTGGGTGTAGGTTTACTGAGAGTATTCAATGTGACTGAAACTCACTGGCAATTCATATTACTTTGGTTCCTATAGCTTGGGATGTGGTCACTCCTAGAGAGATGTTAACTTTACTGGCTTGCTGTTCTCAGAAAGATATAACCTCTGTGTGCCAGTTGGCCAAATGACCGTGGTTGATAACAAACTCTTCCTGAAAAATATATCCTATTTTGATCACCCCAATCAACTTCTGCATATAAAAAACCCAAACAAACCAACCATCTATATATTTTATATAGTAAAATATCAGAAACCAACCATCTATATATTTTATATAGTAAAATATCAGAAATGCTTAGTTCTCCAGTAAATTGCATTCAACACTGTGATAAGGCTGGAAACAGCTTTATTTCTTGAAGACTGACTTTTAATACAGATGAGGGTTTATTGCTGAAATGTGAATTGTTGGAAATTGCTTCACACAACTGCTTGAATGGGCCTCCCCCTTTAATTGCATTCCATATCAGATGATCCTTTTTCCTTTTCACTCTTTATTAGTCTGGAGTAAACAGATTGTGACTGCTACCAAACAGTCTGAAAAACAAAGAATGCTTCAATTTCTAAGGAAGACCATGGTCAGAAGCACCTGTCTGGCCCATGGACCTGGTGGTACAGGTGCCAAAGAGAAATAAGCCTTGAAAAGATTGTTCTGATTCCTATCAGCATCATCCTAGAGTGCCTTGGCAGGCAGTGCCTCAGAAAGGGATTTGCAAGTGTAAAGATGGGGGAGAAAGAAGACCAGGAAATACTTTCATAAGAAAGCCTAGTAGTCCTAGGCTGTTTCCTTGAAATCCCTCCATCTGAGAACTGGAGCCCTTGTTTGGAGAACTTGCTGCTGAGCCACGTTTGCTTGTGTCTCAAGGAGAGGGCTGGAGAGCAGTAGTGTGATTTGTTCCAGCTAGTTAGCCATGTGGCAGTGCTGCTCTTGCTGCAATGGGATTCCTTTATCATTACGTTTCTTTTGGGCTCCATGGGCAGTTCAGCCCTCAGAATCTACACTTAAAATTATGAGGCTTTGAATAAAGGAGAAAAGCCTCATTCTGCCCTCCCCTCCATAGTTTGAACATGAAATATCTGCAGTGGCCACACAATTCCCATTGAGCAGGTGGGAGGGTGTTACATTAAATTAAGCACAGAGCAGTCTCTGCCTGTCCCCACAAAGTGCTACAGGCACTGTGATGTTGTGCCTGCAATACCTAGAAAGCACATAGCCAGCTCTGTGTTTGACCTGGAAAGTGAACTCCCCTGGGGACCTGGGGAGAATTGAGTTCTGGAGAAGATTCACAAATGATGAGTGGGGGTTTCCTGCTCGGATTAATAAGGGAAAAGCTGGAGAAAAGCTTGACTGATTTTTATTTTTTTTTTTTTTTTATCTCCCATGTGGTAGGAGGATTCATGGACTGAAATCACATCCTGGACTTAACCTGCTATGACTGTCTCCTTGGGAATGAGTAGTCAACTTGTGCTTTTTTTTTTCTGACATGGGAGTTGCTGATGGATGTGAAGATTGACCCTAGCCATTCCTGCTATTTCTGGGCAGTGGTGATGCCTGGGAAGGGCCAGCCTATGTTTTATCATGTGTCATATATACGTAGAAGCAAAGCTGTATTTTAATCTGTGTATATGAAAAGCAAACTAAGCATAAACAATAAATCTGTCAGAATTTTCTTGTTTTCTCTATATGCTATAGTTTGGTAAAAACCTTTAAATTACTACATACAGAACTAGATGTATCCTAAATGTGCAAAAGCTGGTTGTTCATATGATGGTGAAATACTTGTAGAGCAATGATATCTTCCTAAGATTCTTTTCAAAAGGAAGGAAGAAAAGGTTTTTTTCTCTGCATATCCTTTTGACTGGCAGGATGGAATTACAAAAAAATAAAGAGAAGTATATTATTCCTCTGATTCTGATGAATATTTAAATGGGTCACTAATGACTCAAGGTTATGTGTTTGCTCTGTACTTAGCTACCCCCAGCAGCACGTATTCAGAGAATACATGAAAATACACTACAGAAAGTCTTTACAGATTACCAAATTAAAAACCTAAAGTTATGAAACAACTAAGATCTAAAGTTTATTCACATAATTAAAAAAAAGAGGGGGGATATTTTTGTAATTTTTTCCAAAATGTTTTCTTTTGTTTAGAGATGATACCAGGAATAATTGATGCAGCATGTTGCTACTTTCACCTGTAGGTGCCCATGTAATCTATCTGGATAAGCAATATGAGCTTTACTGCTTTCAGTGAGCTAGTGTTTACAGAATTGCTCTATTATGAGGATGGGTGAAACAGTTGGAATAAATGGCTAAAAAATCTTGAGCTAGAAAAGTTTCTGTAGTACCTATATATTCTTTTTATGGGATCTGTCTCCTTTTCATGTGGCATCTGTACCTGTGTATTTACCTGTGATGTATGGTAGGTTTAGTGGATTTAAAGACAAAATATTTAGAGCACCCAGTGTTACTCCTACTTATGGTACAATTACATTTGATGGACTGACATCTCAAAAGCTGCCAAAAATTTGGTTCCATTCCCATGTGGTCCTGGATGTGCTGTCTCTCTTTTGCCAGGCTAAGCTCTCATCTAACTCTTGGTGAACAAGCTCCATTCACTAAACCAGCTGAAAAACAATGATTTTTATTTTTATACTTGTTTTTTGGCAGTTTAGTAAGCTGAATTGCCTCACAAATTCATCAGGCAAACTTTGTACTGCAAAACATCCTCTTTCAAGCTTTAGCTTCTCACTTCAATCAGTTCACCATTTAAATATTCATCTTTTTCACATTGCTTAATTTACATTTACAAATTATTAAATAATAGTCTGGGATTTCTTACTGGAATCCATATTTATAAACTTCTCACATTTCATTTTACATATCCAAAATCTTCTACTGAATGTGTCACCTTCCTATTGCTTTGCTGCTTCAGTTATATTAGAATTACTCAAAGCTATCCTGTATTAAGGTCTTCTCTTTTAAGAAAAATTATATTATTGAGAACTTTTCCTTTCCATCTTCCCCAAACGTAGTATCTCTCCACCATTCCTTCTAGGACATATGAAAATTTCTCTTGTTCAGTGTTCACTCATTTTCATTCCTTTCGACTTCCTCCTGGATGCATTGAAAGTCAGTTACAAACAAAGAAAAAAAAAACAAAGAGAAGATCATGAATCCACCAGTGAAATATATTAGGCTGTGTTGGACTTAAAATGAAACTTACTGAAGAGTTCCCTAAGCAGGTTGCCATAGGTCTAATCTTTACTGTTTGCGCCTTCATCTTAGTTGATGGTGAACATAAAAATGGAAGCACTATTTTTCCAAATAGTTCCCAGTCTGCTTTGACTAGTCATTTAGGTAGCAAATTTAGGAAGAGGAAGAATTACCCTGTAGTTACCAACCAGTGAGATGTGGGTCATATTCCTGAGTCACTATGGATTTCCTGACTAGGTGTACAGCTTCACTTATGAAAAAACCTACAGTTATTTCATTTGTATTCCTGGCTGTAGCTTCTCCCTCCCAAAAGCTACAGCTCCTCTATGTAAGAGCCAGCCACTGCTGGGCTGAGTTGCAGTGTGCTTTCACTTCACCCCACACCATCTGCCCCAAATCACAAAGGAAGGGCTTAGTTTCGTTCAGGTGCAGAGGGTTTAGCTACATGGGTATGAGATCTGTTGTGCCAGAGGTCCATAGGACCAGGCAATAGACCTTGCTCCTTATATCTACTAGTACAGATGCTACTACGGACAATAAGTAGGAAACATAGGACGTTGGAATATGACCCAAATCTTGCCTCTCTTCTAAAAGAAAGGATATCCCATGGTGCTTTAGTTAGGAGCCTGCGTGAAACTGGGATTTCCAGGCCAAAGCTGCTCCCTGTATGACGACACTTTAGTGTATCTTCAGTATCATTTCATCATTCCTACATGCAAAATATATGAGGAATTGCTGAAACAGGTGCCAGAACCCAGTATTTGGCTGATAATTCCATATAACAGCTTGAGTTCTGTGCTCCTGCATCTCTATATGAAGACTGTGACTTCTGCACCTTGAACTGAGCAAATACTAGTTCAATTAGTGGAGACAAGGAGGTTTTAATGAAACCTCTTTAATTTGTGCCCATCTAGCACTTAGATATAGGTATGCATGTGTGTGAAGTCCTACAACAATGTGGATACTTAGACTTTTACATTAGCTGAGCATTTAAGAGGTCCGGTAGCTATACCTCTGTCACCTAAATTACTTTTCTTTGGAGAAAGCCTGGCAACATAAGGATGCTCATGGGCATATTTGACTGGGCAACAGGTCCTTGTCCTGAAATCATACTGTAAGAATAAATTCAATAGAAGTGTTGTGAAGCACTAAGAGGCTTTGAAAATTTGAGAATATTTTTACTACTAGAAATTAATTTTTGGAATTTAAATAAAAGACCAAGTTTTACTTATAAAACATGGAAATATGCAAAAGTTAGGCTATATACTTAGGCTATAAAAGAATATTTGTGTTGGCTTTCTTTCCATAAATTATTACTGTTTGAAAAATCCTTCTCACAGAAAGTTCTGGGTCCTTCAAAAACATTTTAAAATAAAAATAATGTAGAGTTTAACTCTGGATAAAATTATGTGAATTGGAGGCAATTCACTACTAAAACCTGAGGAATGGTATGAAAAATTTACAGAAACACTTCAGTCTTGTGAGATAAAATGCTGAAGGAACCTAAGAGATGATTTTCTCCACTTTTCAGCTTATTCATGTTGCAACATGAGAAGTTACCTACTTAACTGGGAAAGTGTAGCTTATTCTGGTACAGGAGACTTTTTGTAAGGGCATTTCCTGCTAACTGAGTCACTTTTATATTAAATGCTTTTTATACATACAAACATACTATGCACATATATGTGCAAACACATATACACATCACATGGTATTCTCAGCTTCTATACCTATAAATATATGAACGATCCACTTAAATGCAAAAATCAAAAATCTGATAGGAGCATTAACTGTTTTCCAAATAGAATAATGTTTAAGCTCTCTTCTTTGGCATTACACAGAAGTTCACATACAGTTATAGGACTGAATCCTATGGCTAAGGCGTGGACACTATTTTTCCTGTGCAGAAGAGTTGATTGGACACAGAAGAAGTGAAAGGGAGAAAAACTCTAGAAATACATGTCTCTAGAAATGTAACACCACACTATTAGCTGACTTAGCTGCAGTTCTCTCAGTGGAGCTGCATCTGTTTACCCCAGTCCGGTCCCAGACCCAGACTCACTTCCACTGCTGCTCTTTGAATCCATGCCAGAACGAGGTATAGGTTAAACCAGAAACAGATGTGGATGACTGTAGCTGAGCTGCAGAATATGTATAGGCTCTATACATGTTAATTTTCCATGCATTTCTAAGAGGGTTGATGAAATAACTCTAAAATCTTGTAGCTAATGGACTTGAATGGTGAGAAAGGCTTCTCCTTCATTTGCTGCAAATTATCTTTCATTTCTGCTTTCCCTGTTTAGATCCCACTACATTTATTTTGAATTGTTTTCAGACTTTTCTGCTGAGGATCATGGGAGCCCACGCTTAAGTGTTTGCAAATGTTTCTGCTGTAATCATTTCCACTGGAGACGCCAGCTGGATCGTCCCCCATTAACTAGCTGAAACTCCTGTCCTTTGCTTTTCAAAAAAATAAAAACACAGTGGGATAAATATTTTAAATTTTTATAAATATGGTCCCAAAAATGTAGGGTGCAAGTATACAGGAATGTATAAAGTGAGCATTCCTTGAAGCAGAGAAGCACCATAGTAAAAATTCTTTTTCAGCGCACCGTGGTTTTGGAAGGCAGACTAAAAGAAAAATGAGAGGTTTCCAGAAAAAACAGGGTTGTGAGCCAAACTAAGCAAAATACTTAAAGTGAGCAAAGCAAAGCAAGAGTCTGTTAACAGTTTGTAGCAAGAGAATGTATTTTCTTTTCCAGCCTCCTACCCTAGGAACTTTGTCTTAACATCAAACAAAAAACACAATAGGAATAAACAGATCGCTGGCGATGCATTGGTTGTGCAAAAAGGCTATTCTAAGCTAAAATAATGACTGGCTTTGGATGTGATTTAATTTTTGTATGAGAGGTTCACTCCTGTTGTTCTCTTAAAAATGAAGACTAGTTCACTCTACATTGCCTTGCCTTAACTCTGCAACTGTACTGTTTAATTTTCTGTGATTTTTTTCGAAAGAAAGAACCTTTCGTTAATAAGAAGGGATGCAGTTGCATTTACCCCTTGAATTTCAGGAGCAAGAAGAAGGTTTAGGAAGATTTAAAAGTCCTCATTATTTTTTTTTCCTGTGATGTTTGTGCAGTCTGAAACGAAGGTGGAGAAGGAGAGTCCAGTTTTCCCACTGCAAGAATTTCCATGGCTGCATTTCCTGCTGAGTAAGTCTTCACACTCCACAGTGCTTTATGCAGCTTTAATACTAAAATCTTGAGTGGCATATCTGTTGACTTTTTCATTATTCCATTTTTCCTCACCATGACAGAGCAGTTCTGCAGGGGATGTCAAATGGACTAAGCTTGCAACTAAGGCTTCCAGCCTCTGCAGTTACTGATCGATCTTTTATGTTGAAATTCACTTCCTGGGCAGGGTAGCAGCACAGGACCCAACTTGCCACGTATGTCCCACGTCTGAGAGGATCATAGGAATGCAAAGAAGTTTTGTTGGCTCCTTGTGCTTGTGGGAGTGTAAAAATGTCGCCGGTGGTTTGCAGACTGGTTTTGCATCAGAAAAGAGCATTCATCTCTCTATGTTTATAGCAAAAGAAAAAGGGAATACCTCCAAAATTCAGAAAAATCACCTGAGGAATGTACCATTCTGCAGAGGTGACATGTAGAGTGCATGTTGTGGGAAGGCTGAGATATTTCTCTATTCCTGTTCAGTTTGAACATTTTGACTGTTCAAAGCAATAGCTAATGAGACAGATGGGGCATGTTCCCAACAGAAATGTCCCACTGCACTTCCATAGTATGAGTGTCTAATGCAGCAAAATGGTGAAAATTATATCAGACAATGGACCATTGCAGATAAAGTGAGGAGAAGCACTCTGTACTGTCATGCATCTGGAGATGTCTAGACTGAAATGGAAAAGCTTTGAACAGTAGCATTCTCCATGCTATTCTCCCCAACTCAGAAGATATCACCCCTAAAGTAGATATTTGTCAGGACTCTGAGGCCACTAATAGGCCTTACTGGTGACCAACCTTACCCTGGGGCCTTCACCCTCACCTGTAGTCCCAGGACCCCCATTCCAGCACAGCCTGCAGTCATCAGTCCTTCCCTGAGTTGTTGTAGATGTTCTCTCTTCAGCCCTTTTTCCAGTCCTGCTTCCTGGACTTGGACTTGGGCCCTGTGCAGTGGGTAAGTTGTGTCTCACATGGACTTTTGACCCACAATGTAGTCTTGTCTCTGTCCTGTCTCCTATTGCTTGTGACTGGACTCCAAGGAAGGATGCTGGACCTCATTCTATGCACACTGAACCTCTGACTTGTGATGGACCTCGCTGCCAGCACCTGGATCGACCTGCTGTGTTGCAGTCATCCACTCCTACCTTTCTGGAAACTGTTATTAGACAAGCTTTAAAACATTTGTGATTTATATTTGAATGTGGAATTAAAAATAAGTAAAAGAAGCCTGAGTGGTTGATTTGTGAGTAGTTCCAGGCTTAAACCCAGGAGAGTTATCATATTGTGATGTTTTAAAACATTTTACTTTAGTTGGCCAAGGAAGTGAGGAGGTTTCTGTAAGTAAAGAGGTCATAAATAGGGGAAGAAATAGAATTCCTTTACTGAGGTATTGCATCTCAGACAGGATCTAGAAATGAACACATACACACATACACACTAAACACTCCTGTGGTACCCTGCATTGTAAAGAAACCATCATCCTTTGTATTCTGGTGAAATTCATTACTGTGCAATTGTATTCATGTTAGTTGAATTGCACTGTATTTCTGTTTGGTTTGGAACCTATGTCATCACGTTACACATACACCTGTGTTTCATGCCCATAACTTCAGTATGGGCACAAATTCAGTATTATTCAGTGTCCTGCTTCAATGAGAAGTACAGAAACTCCTAAAGCAGCCAAGTACTTTAGAAGAATGTCATTACACATATTTATCATCCTGCTACTTACTAGACTTTTTTGAAATAATTGGATAAAATCAGAAATGTAAGAAATATTTTTTTTTTAATCATGAAAATGGTTACTGGTTTTTTTTCTCAGTGTGAATTCTGGCTGGTCATCAGTTGTTCTAACATTGATATGAAAAATAAGTTAAAAAGAGTGCTGTTTGGGTGAGTTCATTTTCCTTACCAACCTGTAGCTGATCATTGAGGACATCAATGTGTCTGGATTACAAGAGGAAGTGTGAATGAAAAGTGTTTAAGGATGTGCTACTAGAATTGAAGGGACAAGGTCTCAGGTAAGTGCAATTCAATGCCAGTAGCTTTGTACAACTATGTCAATTGAGCCCCTTGCAACCTCCAGCAACTTTACCTGCAGAGTAAAGCTAAAGACTGAAATAAAGAATCCTCTGCAATGGTGAGGGTTCACTCCAGGCAAATCCCCATCCATAGAGAAATAAAAATTCATGATGCTTTGGAGTACACTTGGCTCCCTGGTCATAAGTGGCTTCACTTTATGGATTAATGGCACTTTAGAACCTCTAGCTGAGAAAAGTAAATATAAATGTGGGACACCCCCCCTCCTTCATTTCATAGCCATAAAAGCAGCAGTCACGTGTTAGAGCTGGAATTTGTGCAAGGCCTTTCTCATTAACCTAGAAACTGTAGCCAACTGAATGCCACAGCCTGAGAGATATGCTTCCATGTATAAACAAAAACCTATGGAAAGAATGCCCATGTTTCAGTCTGCTTAGTTTAGTTTGCCTTCTCAAAGTGGGGTTTTTTTTGTTTGTGGTTTTTTTTTTTTTTTAATATTCCCTCTTTTATGAAAGTCCTCATACTACTAATATCTTCTCTGCCTTAGATAGAGAGAAAGAAAAATATTTAAACTGCATTTACTGTTATTTTTGCTAGTTTGCACTAGAGAGAAAAAGACCAAGTTGGAAACCATAGGAAAACACTTTATGCTGGCAACTGAAGAGTGAACTAGGATATCAGTGATAGCCAAGTTCTGGCCTCCTTGGACAAACTGTGTCTGCAGGAAAGCAGAGCAAATGCCACCACTCTGCCACCCTGCAAGGGCTCTGAGCCCTCCAGTCTCGGGCTTGTTTTTTTGACAAACATGAAAATCAGTGATTCCCTTCCCTGGAGTTCCAACTACACTGACCCTGGTTCCAGCAGTGCAGAGACCTTTCCCATCAGCTGACTGAGAAGATGCCCAGAGA
Source organism: Manacus vitellinus (assembly GCF_001715985.3). NCBI lineage: Eukaryota > Metazoa > Chordata > Aves > Passeriformes > Pipridae > Manacus > Manacus vitellinus. Next base: position 31,446,167 of record NW_021940535.1, read on the forward strand.
GGAGGTGCTGAGAGGACAACTGAGCTCTTGACTCGATTGCCAGATAGGTCTGAAATAATAGGAATTGAAACAGATTTTACACTGAAAAAGGCAGGCCTATATTGATGGCTTTTATTCAGGCAGAATAAGAGCTTTCAGGGCCTGGCCCTCTGTGAATTTTTGCTGAAATCGTCCTATGTGTTTTTCTTTGCATGAAGCAGTTGCCATACACTGTATTCCTCAATAGACAAGTGTGTTGAGCTCAGATGAAAAGCGTGAAAGCTGAGGCTCTTCAAGGCTATTCTCAGCTGCAAAATTCCAAAAGATAGATGTTTATTGAAATGATATTTCAGATCTAGAAGTCTTTTGCACCTGACTCCAGCCCTTTGTTTCGGAAATGCCTTCCCCTTCTCTTGCAGGTAGAATGCAGCACAGATTTGGCACGCGACAGAGAAATTAAACCATATGGATCTCACAGAAGGCTTTCAGAAGATTCAGTTTAGACTTTGAGAACTAATTTGCTGAAGTCACCAAGTGATAAACCCACTGTGCAAGCCTTTATCCAAAAGAGCAGTATGAATCTTATTAGGACAGTATCACATGTTACCGAACCCAACCTCTAGTCATTTAGGGTAGTATGCCTCCTACTTTGTATATCTTTGTATCTCCAAAGAGATTCTAAACCTTGGTCAGGACAGAGATCCAGCACATTTTCCTCCAAATTAGGCATGGTGTTTAGTAACTGACCTCTTGGAACTGATGAAATAGCTCATTAGTAGCTCTAAGGGGTTGAATTTTCAAGTCCACTGATTTCATTAGAATGGTCATAGGCTCCTTCCTTATAGCAAAAATAGGTTTTCAAAGAAGGAGGCTGAAATCAACTGCCTGTTGCTGGAGGCACGCTGCAGGATTGTGGCTGCTGCCAAACCCTTGTTGACCCAGGTGGTCTCACTGATTCAGATAGGACCCATAGCTGCATTCACCCTCTGGGCATTTCACCCCAACATGTGTCCCTCAGTTAACCAAATTACCTAGTGATTTAGGTATGTAATTGTGAAATATCTACACTACTGTCATAATTTATTAAAGACAGTCCTATCTAGGACTCCTGTCACAAGGACCTGTGAAGAAAATTTATTTATTTATTTATTACTCAATGTTAAACCTGAGCTGGAGCTTCTACATCCTGCTCTGGGAAAGTGATGCTTGAGAGCACGGTGGTGCTGTTGGACACCAGGTAATTCAGAAGAGGTGGATGAAACCAGGCTTCATTTCTTTTGCTGCTTAGGAAGCTGCTTGGTTTTTCTTCTTATTTCTGTCTTTGTTTGTTTGAGGGTTTTGTTAGTTTGTTTAGGTTTTTTGTTTGTTTGTTTTGTTTTGTTTAAGCAACTGAACTCCAAGTTCCTAGGAGGCTGGGATCTGGTATAGGTTTGAACCAGCTCCACAACTTACACTTCCAAGGAGTTCTCTCTATTGGCCTGAAATCTCCCAGTAGCTGCCTCTCTGAACTTTTTGACCAATTTAACTGGCCCAAATTGAACAATAAATGGAATAAACCCCTGGTTCTTGGATCTCTGCTATCTCGGTGCAGTTATTAATGCCCTTTATCTTCCTCACTGTGTAGGTAAAAAGTTGGAAAGCAATGAGAAGCTAAAGATTTAATTTTTTTTTGGTACCAAACGTTTTCATATCTCCAGTGGGAAAAATCAGAAAGCGTGAAGAAATGCATGAAATGTGTTGCTAACAATGGGCTATTATGAGGGGAGCACTAAAAATGGTGTGAGGCAATATTGTGCTAGTGAATCAAACCCTTCAGTTTCCTATAGAAAATTACAGCCACTCTAAAACAATCTATCTAAGCTTTGTCAAGTATCCAAAAACATTTCTAAAAAGAAAAGAATACTAGTTTGTTCGACTCTGAACATTTTCCTCACAGTTTTAATTCTTCCAATGTTTTGAATTAGGGTCCTTAACTCTACAGACTTAAAATATTCTTTTAATTTAGGTGTATAATATATTTAATTTCCTTATTAAAAACCAAAAATATTATAACTTTGATAAACAGTTTCAGAAAGACTGGTCAGATGGTAGCTTGCCTGTGCTAAACTTCACGCACACAAACATATAATCCCTTTTTCTGGTCTGAACTGTGGATGCCTTTAAACACCTACTTCAGGAGAGGCTTTGGTGAGGTTGCACAGAGCCCACAGTATCACTAAGTCCAACAAAAATAGTTCAGGCTGAATGAACCAGTCATTGACATGAAGGGCTTTTTAAGCTATCCACACAGGGCCTAACCACATAAGGGACTAGAAACCACCAGCATAGCCACCTGTGGAGTTCATTAAAGAGCCAGATGTTGTTTCAGAAAAATAAATACTTCCTCCAGCCTGGCATTTAAGTCCTGCAGGTCTCTATCAGAGGAGGGGTATTAATGTAACAGAATTGGACGGCAACCAGCTGCTACCCAGTCATGACACTGCAACCACTTCACGCCACTTTGATTTTTAACATAAAATACACATTAGAGTTTTAAGTTCAGTACATACACATGGATGTACAGGGTGATTAAACATCAGATGGATTTGTGCTCACACTTCATTTTGCATTTCATACAATCTTAGAAATGGTAAATAATGTGCAAATTATTCAGTTCTCTCCATTCTGGAAAAGGGGATACTGCCTCTGTTTCTCACATGAGGAGATCATGTTCAGGCCATTCAATAAAGCTCTGGGAATAGGCAAAAGAATTGATTGAATATCTACCACCAGCTGAGGAATGTCCTTAATGTATTGATTTTATAGATAATCCAACACTCATCTGTGTAGTTATCTTTATGACTTTTTTTAACTTTTAAAAAATATTTGAAAAATAGTACTTGAATACATTAACATTCAGCTTTAGATACCTATATCTTTATCTATGTCTAGATAAAATATTGCTTTTGGGAAAACCTCACTTCTTTTAATTTTCTCTGAATTCTGGTGTTTCTTTCTCCCAACACAAGCTTTGTGCGGTAATTTTTAAGTCTCTGTATGTCCCTGCTCTTTTGTGCGTGTTTTGACATCTCAGATCAAGTATTAGTATATTATATTAGTAATTCTATTAGTCTTCCTATATTAGTATATAGTATTAGGATATTAGTAATTCTTAATAATCATCATGTGATATCAGCTGTTAGTTTTTGTCTCTGTGATGAGATTTCTCATTAGGCTGTTCCCAAAGAAAGGGCAAATGAATAGGGAGCAAAGACCTAAGAAGAATTTTGCAAGAACTTCTGCCAAAAATAAACCTGCATGAAATAAATTAGTCTCCCTCATGACCAACCCATTGGGGGCATTCCCTGTTTCCTGATGTGTTATCAGCAGCTCTATCTATGGTTAGTGTTTGGCCAAGCTATGTGCCAAACACAGAGTGTAGTAGAAGAAAATCTTGCATGGCTTTAAAAATGTATGAAATAATTTAAACCACAGGTGTTTATCACAGTAGAATAACCCCACAGTAGAGCACTGCACCAAATTAACTCCAGCTATATGGTTAAATAGGTGGAAAAAAGTGCATGAAGAAAAGTTTTTCTCTAATTAATACTTCACTACATTTAGGGTGGTCCTGTTTGTGTTGTTATCCCTACAGGGAAAGAATCCACACAGATGGTCACTGTTTGGCCCTTGCTTATGAAGTGATAAATTGTTTCTCAATCACCTCTCTATAGAATTGCAAATACCCAAGAGTGCTTTTAAGTGGAGAGGTTTAGACACACTGCTAAAAAACTACTCCATGGACCCAAATCCAGGTAAGGTGTCTCATACACGTGGCTCAAAGTCCTTCTCTCAATCTCTAGATTAAAAAAGGTTGAGTTTTCCTGTATGGTGGGTATTCAGAGTGTGAGCATAGTGGTATCAAAGCTTGCTAAGAATGACATTTATGTGTACATGGGTATCACAACATCATCCAGATGTGCCTAAATTAATTGTAGCACCAGAAGTTATGGGAACCTGAGGCTCCACATTAGGGTGGGAGCATCCTTATCTCTCTGTTAGGCTTTGACTCCAAAAGCTCAGGTCTGTGAAAATGTATTACATTGTTTGATCTATCCTCAGTCTCTCTGTGCCTCTGATCTTCCTTAATTCACAGAGAAGTGGATTGAGAAGCTTTTAGATACAGAGGCAGTAAGTTCCTAGTTTCCTAAATGGAATTAGGTACTTCATTGTAAACAGTGAGATTTGAAGTGTTTAATATCCCCTGACAAATCTGACTGAGATATGAGGGGCAGAAGGGCAGAAATTAGCAGGCATTTGGGCAGAGCTTTGTGCCTTGAGTTACTTGTATGGCATATTTCCCTGCTGCAGTGACTGAAGAGCACTGTGCTGGGATATGCTCCTGCTGATGTGGCACCAGAATTTCCAAGTTCGTCAAGTAGAAGGTATTCCTGTTACCTCCTCCTCCTTTTGTGCACTGGAGCCCTACAGACGTGGCAGCTTCCTGAACCTCTTCCCAATTATATGGTATGCATGTTGTATGTCCCCTGTTGACCACCAGGACAAGGAGACAACAATTTCAAATTAAGAGCCACATAGTAAAAAAAAAAAAAAAAAAAAAAAAGGAAAGTTAGGAGTCAGGAATAAAAGCAATAAAAGCAGACTTTATTTTCTTTTTTTCCTTTGCACAGAAAAGTTTCGTAGCAGCTCAGCCTGATACACTGAGCCTGAGAATTACAACATCTCAGGATCTTAGTTTTGTTTGTTGCAGTTCATCAGTAACATTACAAAAAAATACTATTATTATTTGACTAAAGCTTGCAAGGGCGAGATATTTCCAAGGGAAATCTTCAGTCTCTTTTGCCTGCTCTTTCTGAAATGGCAGAAGCAGGGAGGCAAGATGACTCACTCACTCTCTAGGACTTTTAATTTTAAAGCATCTAGAGCTGCTGTGAGTGAGGCCAGGCTGTGGAACACCCGGAGCCTGGAAGGGTTTTATTACCCCCTTCCACGTCATCCTGCAGTTCTCAAATCCCTGGAAGAAATATTCAAGCAGAGCGAGGGGGAAGGGAATCCTTTGCTTTTTGACCTGCAAGTTTTCTTGCACTCCATTAAACCGTTTGCATCTTTTGCCCACAAGCATACATTTTGCCAACATTTGTTCCAAGGGCATTTCTACTTCCCATGCCTTTGTTTGGAACACCAGAGAAGCTAACATTCTTCTTTGCACCACGGAAAAGAAGATTTTGCCCCGTCATCTGTGCCTGTACTTTACTACTGTGAGTTAGAAGCTGCCCTACCACCTCTGAATCTCTCTGTTCTTAAATACAAAAGTACTTGATTGTAAAAAACAATGCTAGGGACGTGCCAATATTTCTGAAAAATCACAAAGAAGAAATGTAAGGGAGGACAGTTCTCAGTTCAATAGCTTGAACTGGATATAGTTTGTCACTGAGCTAATGAAGTAAATTACTAGTATTTTTCAGCTAATCATAAAGGGGCTTGCATTTCTGTTAGGATAACTCATGGAGCATGAGCTAGTTTCCTTGGCAGCACTAGGAAGAGAAGTTTTAATGAATGGCAAATGTCTCAACTTCCCTGCTTTCTCCACCCACCTAAAAAAGTTTCCCTGCTACTTGCCACAACATAACCCCTTTTTTTTTTTTTAACTTAATCTGAGCTGCTTCACATAGCTGTACAACAAAGGAGTGAAAAAATAGTCTGTAAAACACATGGAGGGTAGAGACAGGGCTTCAAACAGTCTGTGCAAATTAAGATAAAAAGAATCTAGTGGGGAAACTGCTAGGAGAAACTGGCTTGTTTCATTTCGTGACGTGTCAGGAAGATACAAATGACAGACCACATCCAGGCTGAGCACAAAGCCTGGGCAAGACCCGGGAATAGCCTTTGCTAAACTGCCCCCTGGATCTTGAGGAGGAGGTGCACCAGGACTCAGGATCCAGTAAACCAAGGAATCTACCACTTATGTATACAAGTGTTTTAAATTATTGAGATTTTAGAAAATAGGAGATCACTAATGAAAAATGAGATGATGCTGCAAAATAATACAGGGATGTGGAGGAGTTTTCTACTTTTTGAAAGTATGTATAGTAAATACCCATTTTACATTGCTTGAAAAGTTTTTCATACTGCTTTTTGTTTCTGGTAGTTTCAGTGATCAGCATTTTTACTAAAAAAACCTTTTTTACTTAAAAAAAGGAAAGATTTTAATAAGTGGTTGTGGGTTTTTTTTGCTAAGCCTCCCTTTTTTACTAAAACCTAAATTATTTAGTGTCATACATGGGGTGGGGGGGTGATAAACAATAATTTTTTTTAAAATATGTAAGCAAAATCATTCCTGAAAAGTTTACAAATACCCAATATTGAAGTAAAACTGAACAATTGTCAGATAAATTTTCTGATTTGAAAGAATTTTTTTTAAATAAGTTCCATGAAAAATTTTGAAAAACGCTTTCCAACAGTAGCAAGTACCATTTCACAGAATCAGGTAAACGTTTGCTGATCAGGATCTCTGGAAGTCAGTTAATTCAATTTCCTGCTTGAACCAGCAGAGCTGCTGACACTGTATCAGGTCAGCTACGAGTGAACAGGTAACTCATATCCTGGGGCTGTTAGTTTTTTGTCTCTGTGATGAGATTTCTCATTAGGCTGTTCCCAAAGAAAGGGCAAATGAATAGGGAGTAAAGATCTAAGAAGAATTTTGCAAGAACTTCTGCCAAAAATAAACCTGCATAAAATAAATTAGTCTCCCTCATGACTAACCCACTGGGGGCATTCCCTGTTTCCTGATGTGTTATCAGCAGCTCTCATCTACATTAAGTCATTGCATTTAATTCTTACTCTTTTTTGGGGGGGGGAACTTTTGTTCATGAGAAATCATTGAAGAAAAATTAATAATGGATGAAGAATAACAGTAGTTGGAGAAAAGTTTTAGAAATCAGCTTAGGATTAGCTTAGCTAAGCAGTGGGACAGTCTTAGAAAATGTCATCAATATGATGGCATATCAAATATCTTTCATAATAAATGTTTGATTTAGGGCTTTTCATTGTTGTCTAAAGATCTCTATGTGAGTTCTGCTCCCCCCAGGATTCTTAGGGCTGATTTAAAAGGAACACAAAACCGTTTGAGTGTGACACCACAGTGGGGGCAGGAGGTGAAAGATGTTATCATTAGGATTCAGAATGATCTTGATGAATTTCAGAAAGGAGGCAAAACAGTGGAGTTCAATAAAAACAAAGACAAGCAAAATAAGTTTAGGAAGAAAAAACCCAGATACATAAATATACAATGAATAGTTTTTAGGTGGGTGATAACACTCCAGAGAAGGATATTCAACAAGGTTTAACAGAGGTTTAACAGATTTTGAGGAAATTAAGATTGAAAGAACATATAATCTGTATTCTTTTAACATATGAAAGATTGCTTACACTTCATTTGGGGCAAATCATCTAATTTTTTTATTTTTCAAGAGCCAAAAGACTTGGATTAGCTGTGAGAGTAATGCTACCTACCTACTGACACTTTTGAGACAGGTGGCAGAAATAATTTGCTTAGAACTTTTAAAAGCATATTAAGTGTGTCTCAGAATTTGTCTAGAAATATTTACCCTTTCTTAGAAGTAAAGAGATAGATTAAGCTGATTTCTTGACTTCTCAGCCCTAGTTTTTTATTATATTTGACAGACTAGGCTTCTTAGATTTTAAATGAGCTTCCTTTTAAAAGACTGATTTTAGTGTCTGCCCGGAGCCCATCTTTGCAAAACCTTTGCAGGAGCCGGGAACTTTTCATGACAATAGAAATGATGGTGATCAAGGATTGAAAAATCTGGCAAAGAACAGTGAATCTCAGAACCACCTGTCCAAAATGACTTGTTACTTTTGCACATCAAAGGATATGGTATGATTTTTCTGATATGAAGCTTCTGATGTTGCCTCAAAGCTGTCTGAAACTTTTCTGCCAGGTGTTGCTTTGGATGTGAACAAAATTCTTACATTCCCCCTTGTGTCTGAGCCAAGCTGGCTATGGTCACAATGGTAAATTAAACAGTGCTTGAGGGCTTTCTTGGGCACTATAAATGGTCTGAACTGTCAGAATGGCCCATGGGCTGCTTTTGGCCCATGCCAGTTCATAGTCTGCCAAACAGTTGTATAGTATTGCACCTATTCCAGGGATAAGCCCCCAAATCATCCTTTTATGTAGCATGGTGTTTAAAAAATGTTTCCCAGCCCAGATGTGTGTCAGTACCTGACAGCTAACCTCTGTGCCCAGAATACCCCTGGACATGTCTAGTGTTCCAGTATAGACACTGATACTTTGTCTTCATTATGAGTCTGAAGGTGCATCCTCATTTATGTTTCTAATGAGGGCAAAGAGAACATTTTTGCTGCATAGATGTTGAGATATTTTAAGAGACAATAAAATATGAGTTCAAAGTCATACAATTTAAATATGGGAAAGAGTATATTCTACTAGGATTCAGAAATTATTAAACCAGTCCCTCAGGAGAGATCTGTGCCTATCACCTAGATTTCCTTTTAAATCCAGATTAGTGCTAGCAGTTGCAGAGGAAGGAAATGTTCTTTCTTTATTACATATTAAAACGTGCAAAGTTCTCTGTACCATGTTTGATACTCTCACGACGGTGAAATAGAAGTGATTTTAATGTTGCTTTTATAATCAAATGTTTTATTTAATAAAGAGCTGTCATAGATCTCACCAGTCTAATATAAACTCATTAACTCATGAAGCACAAGAGATTAATAAAAATTGCTTTCCTTATAAATTGATTTTATTGTCCTATTGAGAGTTGTTTGTGTTTGGCTTGCACTTTGTCAGGGTGCTCAATAGTGAAAATGAATGAACACACTAGAAAGAAATAGGTTTTTTCTCATACCAGACAAATCAAACTATTCCACTGCAAGTCTTATAAAATTAACCAAAAATTGGGTTACAGAATTTCTTAGCTCAGTCTAACTCTGACCAACACTTTGAGAGTTTTCTAGAGACAGCTTTCACAAGAATTCCTGTCCCCCCAGCTTATCAGGAGCTGTACTTTCACGTAAAATAATTTCATGCTAGAATTTAAAATTGAGAAGGTTGATCCTCAAAAAGTGTCCATTCCTCAGAGAGCATCTAGTTTTTTACTGATTGAAGGGTCTCTGCATCAGGAAGGAATTAGTCTCAGGCTAACTACATATCTCAAGGAGTGGGCTCATGAACTTCATGAGGTTTAACAAGGCCAAGTCAAGATGCTGCACCTGGGTTGGGGTAAGCCCTGGCATCAAAACAGGCTGGGGGATGAAGGGATTGAGAACAGTCCTGCTAAGAAGGACTTGGGGGTGCTGGTGGATGAGAGGTTGGATATGAGCTGGCAATGTGAACTTGCAGCTCAGAAACCCAATTGTAACCTGGGCTGCATCACCAGCAGTGTGAGCAGGAGGTCGAGGGAGGTGTTTCTGCTCCTCTACTCCACCCTAGTGAGACCCCACCTGGAGTGCTGCATCCAGCTCTGGGGCCCCCAGCACAGGAAGGACATGGACCTGTTGGAGCAGATCTAGAAGAAGGACATGAAGATGATCAGAGGGATGTAGTCCCTCTCCTATGGGGAAAGGCTGAGAGAGTTGTGATTGTTCAACCTGGAGAAGAGAAGGCTCCAGAGAGGCCTTACTGTGGCCTTTCAGTGTTCACAGGACACTTATAAGCAAGATGGAGACAAATGTTTCAGCAGGTCCTACAGAGATAGGACAAGGGATAATGGTTATAAACTAAAAAGGGGTAGATTCAGATTAGATAGATGGAAGAAACATTTTATGATGAGCAGAATGGTGAAACACTGGCACAGGTTGCCCAGAGAGGCGGTAGATGCTCCATCCCTGGGAATGTTCAAGGTCAGGTTGGACAGGGCTCTGAGCAACTTGATCTATTTGAAGATGCCCCTGCTCATTGCAGAAACTCCATGGGGTTTTTTGCCAGGTGGTAGGCACTGAACTTCTGCTGGTGCAAACGATGCCAGCACTTAAAAAACAGACTTCTTGAGGCAGTCTAGGACTTATAAAAGGGTATCTTCTTCACGGGATGTAACAATACCTCTTCTTTCCTTGTCATGGATGGGAGGGCTGGAAGACACAGCCACCACTGGGGTGGACATTTTGATGTGGATGTGAGTTTTAGAGGATGAAAGAATGTCCAAGCAGAGGAATGGTGGGATTCCCTCAAAATTATATAGAACAAATGCAGCCTGAGTTTTATCCTGAAAATGTAGGGCTGATGAAGGGTCTAAGGAGGAGGAAGGTCTCAGAGGTTTGCTGGCTTTGAAAGACAGAAGGTCAAGGCACTAATATTATTTTGTTCAAAAGGAAATAGAGTACCTCACAAAGGTACATGGCAGCCTTGTATGAGCATCAAATGTCCACTGCAGAGGGGGCTGCTGTTTTGCTCTCCAGCTTAGCAAACACATTACAACTCTTCTGTCACCCCTTACGTGCATCAGAAGATGTTTTGATTCTACCTTGCAAAGTGCTTTTTATCTGAAAGTCATAGAAGTGTTTTATACTGTGGCTGTGCATCATTGTCTCCATTTCATGTGCAGGAAACTGAGGCATTAAAAGGCAAGATGATCTGCTCTAGATGGCTTGTGACACAGACAGCAATGACAATTATTTTATGGCAAGGAGTTTTGATTTTGTAGAGTATGTGGTTTTCTTTAGTTTAAATGCAACTTCATAGTATTTTTCTTAAACATAAATAGATTCTCATCAAATCTACTTTTAACTCTTTCCCTATGTGGAATTTAAGTGAATATTTTCTTTCATGTTATAGAAATTTTCCTGGAGATTGAAGAGAGAAAGCAACAGGAATTTTATTTCTCCAACTCATCACACATTTATATAATCAGAGTGAAATCTGTTTTCTGTTAGAAGAGAGAGGAGGGCAGAGGCTGGGTGTGTTTTTTTTTGTTAACAGACCCAAAAGTTGTCTGGAAACTGTGCCAGAACAATAGCATAAAAAGAATGCATCTGGAAGTCATTAGGGAAGCTCAGAGTGGGCAGTGAGTAAAGCAGGATGGAATTTCTACTTTTTTTTTCCTTTTCAGTTTCTAAGCCAATCAAACACAGCACAACTTTAAAGCCAATCAAAAAACAACACTTTTAAAGTCTTATGAATATGCAAGCAAGAAAATTCTTCCCCATTTCCCTCCTGAAGGCAATTCCAATCATCCCTTCTGTAATACTCCTAACACAGTTTTCTGCACAATTTAGGAGAGTTCAAATACTTTCCTTTTGCTCTGCCTTTTTTTTTCCCCCTTTAGTACTCACTGGAAAATTCTAACTTCTTTCTTACATTAAAAAGCAACTGTTAGAGCATTATACTGGCATTGTAAAATACAGGGCTATAATTTTGCATTAAAGCCAAATCCCTATAGATAATTAGAAGCATCAAATTACTAATGAAGATCTACTTTCTATTTAGCTGCTTCTACTGACAGATCTGTTTGTCTATGGGTAGCCATTTTCCTCCTGCAGCCCCCAGTACTGTGTTCTCCCAACATCTCCTGTCAATTTATGCCTTGAACGTAGCAATTAAAGCCAGCTAAATAATGCCAGGGTCCTCCTTTCCTAACCAGCTGCAAACCCCTCATAGGACCTCCTTCTTCTTAGCATATCTGGTGATGCAAAAGGCTGATTTGTTATTCTGCTTAAGTCCAAACTTTTTCTCATTCCATCTTTAACTGTCTGTAGCAGGAAATCTAATCTACTGTGAAGTCAGAAGCAGCTGCAGTCAAAAATATGAGAACCAACTTTTCTCCACCAATTTTAAAGTAACATCATACAGACACATCCATTGATCCCATTTCATCACCACAAACAGGGCAACAGTTACTGAATTAATTGACACTTACTGGTACCTGAAAAGACCATGATGAAGAGATCTATCACTTTATATTTTCATATATGCTGTTTGTACCGCGTTCCACTGATGGGAGGGCAAGGTTTGCAAGCCTGTGGTGCTCCACTTTGTAAAAAGAGAGGTGATGTTTGGGCACTGTTTTCCGTGCTCTGTGGTCTAAAAGATGAAAACTAGTGCAGAACTGGAATGACCAGTACATTGACTAATGTCAGTAATGGTTGTTCTGCCACTGGGGTGCCCTGTGGACTTGGCCAGACATTCAGTCCCTCATTTTGCAAGTGTCTGTGGTCAGACTAGTATCTACCTGAGCACAACAGTATTGTGAGGTTCGTTTTTTTAACACTTGGATGAGGTTTGCACAAACTGAAGTGTTGAACGTATGGAAATATAAATATTACGTCTCTGACAGTGCTATACCACTAATGCATATGCTGCCTGAAATGACTGCAGAATTTTAAAAAGGAACAAATAAATACAGGACAAGCTCTGCAACTGAAATTTATCTGTTAGTCCATAGTATAGTTTTATGCATCTTATGGAATAATTCATTTTCCTATACCCTATAGCATCATAAAAATATATACTAGAAAATAGGATGTCATGTGCAGATGTCCCATTCCTACCATTTCACCTCGCAGGAGCCCTAGAGAGTGAAGAAGGAGAGGAGGCTATGGCCAAACAGCCAAGCCAGCAACCTGTGCCTTGCCCTCTGCCTGCAGCAACACATACGAGTACAAGGTAGGTGAGCTGAGGGGGTTACCTGAGCACAGGTGACCATTTTCCATAGCTCCTTGCACTTTTCACCCTGTGTCTCTTCAAGGAGTATGGAAAAATCATATACAGGGCATGAAGCATTAACCCCTCAGGCAGAGATGAGGTTAATCTAAGAAGAGGGAGAGCATTTTGGGCACTCAGTCTTTTTCAGATAAATGAGCTGTAGTCGGATTTGCAGCAAAGCAGGGATGCAAGAAAAAGCCTTTGTGTGACTGAAAGTGGGGACTATGAATGGTGCAGGACAGAGGCTTCGTGAAGGTGGAAGGCAAGACAAATTTTGCATGGCCTGATAACAGCCTGCAGAAATCATTGAGGAATTAGGAACAGAAAGAATTAATTCCATACAGACTCCTAGAGTATAGTAATACAGAAGCACCAAAGCAAGCAGGAGAGAAATGAGACTTACTGTGAACTAGTGCACAAATGCTGGGGAGTGCTGGATTTCTGTTTTTTCTCGCTGCTGTACATGATTGTTTACCTATGTCAGACAAAGAGCCAAGGTCAGTACAGCAGTTGGGAACTGGTAAAGGATGTAACCCTCCCAAGACAATCACAAGTAAATAGACATTAATGATCTTTATTCTGATCAAGTAGTTTTCCAAAGAATAATTAGGACTACTTGTTTTCAGTTGTTTGGTAAGATCTCCAAGAACAGCAATCATTAGCAGCACTTGAAAATAATGGATGAAAATGCTAGGTTTTCCAGTCATTGATATAAGAGAACTGCAGCCTGAGGTGAGTGTGGGGATCTCAGAACTTCTGCATATTAGGAAAAACCATAAGCCTTTCCCATTTTGCTGCTCTGTAACTATAGAGGTTTTATTTATTCCAACTTTCTTTTCCAGTTTTTCTTCTCAGATAACATCCATGCTGTTACTCGCAGAGGTGAAATTCCCTGTGAAATTCATGTTTTTCTGTTAGTATTCCCAAAGGAGGCAGAGCAAACATGTAATTAATGGAAATGATAGCTCCAGGAAGCTTATTAGCATAATGCTCAGTTAATCCACCATTCTTCATTCTTTGACCTTTCCCAAAGGAAATAGAATATATCTGAGGAAATAAAAAACATCTTGCAAACAGCCTCACGTGAATTACGTTGATGGCATCATCCTGACCTTTGTAATCGGATATTGATGATCAAGTAAGCACATGATTACACATTTTCCTGCATTTGAACAGTTATCCAATTCCTGAGGGATAGACATGGAAACCACAACAAACAATGGCCATTTGCAAATATAACCAGCAGTCCTGTCACCATTTCAGATATTAACCACCCTTGGTTACCCTCTTTTTTTCACAGAGGTGAGATTTTCATGTCAAGAAAGAGGCACACTGGGTGTGGGAACTGCTTTTGCAGTCCTGGAGAATTGGGAGGTTTCATTCCCTTCAAAGTGTGCAGGGCAAAAGTGGGAAGGAGAAAGGGAAGATGCTGCAAGAATAGATCTACACTCTAACATTATTCTGTGGAGCTGGACATATAGCTGTGATGTGGGAAACACACACTCAAGTTTCTGCCCAGGATCAAAACAAAGACTTAGACATCGGAATTCAGCACCCCAAATTCCTGTTTTTCTCTGTTAAATCATCCCTTTGCTGAAGGAAATTGCAGACCTGGGAACCAGCCAGTGATCAGCCATTAATTTTCCCTCCTGCCACAGGATACAGGAAATAAGGATATAAGAGAAAAGAAAATCAAGAAGTTGAGATAAAATGAAAAGAGAAATTTTCTTTTCTGTGCATGTTTCTATTACAAAGAAACCCCTAAATTTCTAAGCAAAAATATTTTTACAGAAAGATTTTACGAGAGATTCTTAGAGTATGAGAAGATGTTTGATGCACAACAGAGGATATTTTATCCTGGATAATAGTAAGAGACTGTACAGATAAAAAAAGGAAAATTAATTATATAGAAGTTATGCAAAAAGCAACATTTATCCTTTTTGCCTAAAAAGGTGAAGGGAAGTGGAATGGACAAAAATGAGCACTTAGTCTTCCATATCCTGAATGGACTGCAGAAAAAAAACCCAACCCTTAGAGATTTCTGAAGAATCTTTAAGTTAAAGGACTTTGTTTAGAACCACAAGAAGGAGATCTGGGGAAACCATGATGTCACAGGGCTTCTGATTTGAACCTCAAACATGACATCAAAGTACTGAGAGGAGTGGTCTGGGAGGGGAAACAGAAAATGAAATGAGATAGATCCTAAAAAAATGGTAAAATGTCCTCCAGCTATGTAAATGAGAGACAGTGGCAGGAAAGAAGAAATGGGCTAGTAAGCAGTGAGAAAGAGATGAAAGATGAAAAAGAGAGACATTATTTGTAAATTTGTAAATTTGTTGGTAAATTCTTTGCACTTCATTCTTCATCAAGATTATGCCTTTATTTACTAAGAGTTCATAAAAATTTCATGACACTGAAACTTGAAAAAAAAATCTAAATGAATACAGTCCAGGTTATTTGCACTGTTCAGCTTTCTAGGCCTACCATGTCATGACACCTCATCTCATACTGAAGCTTCCCTTATCTGTAGAGATCATCCTGTAAAAGTGATTGTTGCCAATATTTTCTCTGAATTGAATACAACCCAACACTTATAAAGCGAGAAATGAGACCATGTCTTAAGAGCTGTGGAAAAAGAGATAAAAGTGGGTTTGTTACTGTTAAAGAAAACTGTGAAGTGCACTTCTGAGGTCGTGTTGGTAACTAAGTGGCTAGTGGGACAGAAACTTATTTCAGTGTAATTAATGTAGGCAATTGGACTCTCTGAAGAATCTTTGTTGCCTCTGACCTTACTGATCATGTCAGACCTATATCCTGGAGTAAGCATTGCTGACAGAGCTACAGGAACACCTAGATAAAAAAAAAAAAGTACACCTGATAAATTTTAACCTGGATTTAGTCAAGAATCTGCTAACAAAGTTTTGAGACTTTTCTGTCTGAAAATCAGACACTTAATATAAAGGAGGCGTAGAAACAAAAAGCACAACAGAAACCTTATCCTTTCACAGCCCTGAAGGTGTCTGCTCACTAAAAACAGAACACATCCGCAGATCCCGTTTTTAGGTGTGGACTTCAGCACCCAGTCTGTGAGCAACATTGATGAGCAGGTATAACAAGAGGCCTTGTATCTAAAAATTTGTTTTCCCTGTGGCAATATTCTCCCTTTGAAGGTAGCCTTTCATGTAGTTTCAAGCAATATCTTCCTGTCTTGATAATAAATGCACTCTGCTCTTTCTGAAGAGGACCTGCTGTTGTTCTCACTACCCAATATATATACAAGATGCCTCTGATAAGTCTTGGTTGCCAAAACAAAAGGGGTGCCTTGTTCAGAGTATTGCAAATGGGCATGGTAGTGTGCTGATTTTGGCTCACTCATTTCCTATTCCACCCTGACATTTGTAAATTAAACTCCTATTTACAGATTTCCAAAGACCGTTCCAAGGTTTATGTGATTCCTTTAATTATGGCTTGAAGTAGAGGCAAATGCATTCCAAGAAACCAACAATTACCTGCAACATGTTATTACAGTGAGCCTTATGGAGATCTGCAGCTTTTGTGAAACTCCATGAGACATAACAGGAGAAAAAACTGATGAACCCAACAAGGTTGCAGTACAGAAGTCTCAAGATACTAGAGTCCTCTTCCAGTACCATAGTTGGCATAACAGAATTAAAATGCATATGGAGCTGCCATTTGAAAGCCTCACAAGGTAAATAAGGAGTGTATTTTATATATACGAATAAAAGTTTAGGAATTATATTCATTTATTTTTAAGACTATCACAAATATACTTGACAGCTATATTGCTTTTGACATACTGAAAGATATTTTCAGCAGAGCTATTGCAGTCAAAAAGCCCTGAAAATTCAATATTACATGCTCACATAACCTTTTCCTTAGGGTTTTGTGGGATGATAGTTCTGCAGATGTTCCTGAAATAGACATCTATTACACTGTAATTTATGTTTTGGCAACTGGGCTCATTGAACCTGATGATCCCTTCCTACATATACTGTGTTTTCCTACATATACTCAGCACATTTTCTGATTTGGAAGTCCCAGGACAGAGTTTGTTTCTCTAAAGGTAGATAACAACAAAGGAATTTGTATCTGCACTAGGCATCCTGCTGTAATAATGAAAGAAGATCTAGACAGTCATGTGGGGCTGGTATTTTGTCATTGCACTGCAGCATAATATCAGCACATTATCAGTCTGCATCAAAGTATGAACTATGACAGGACTGTATGTACAGTGGCTTTGAAATTATCTACACATTGTCAAAACTGTAAAGTGAATGTGATAGCTGGTAAAAAATAAAAATAAAATCTTACAGTGTTCATACCAGAACATCAGAGAAGGAATACAGACAGGAGGGCTTCTTAAGCAAAACTTGCAGAGATGTGAAGAGAAAGAGAGGTACAGTAACAGGTTACCACATTAGCTGAGATGGTTCTAGCTTTTTCTTGCCTTTTTAGCAAACTCTTTTCTCTTGCAGAGTAAAAGTAAATAGTAAAATATTTCCAAACAACAATTGATTTTCAAAACAGAATTGTGAAGAAAGAAATTTTGTTTAGGACCTGTTTTCTGAAGGCACCTGCTGCAACAGATGTACTGTTAGAGATCTGTGGCGATAGAAGGGATCTTTGCTCTGTAGCTCTTTGCATGGACTCCAAGACACTCAGGCTTATGATATAGATCTATGTAGGTCACACCTTCTCTCGTTCCCATGGGCAGAAGGGTGTGCTGGCCTTGTAGAGCACATTTAAAGAACATTACGTTTGGCACATGGGTGGGAAATCTCTGTTGCTGGCTGGCAAAACTGCCTCAATAATCCACTTAAAAGAGAAATATGGACACTGTTGGATGTTGCTGATCCAACAGCATTCATGAGTTTTGAATCTGATTGTGAACATCCTACTGTGCAGAATTGCTGCCTTCCTTTGTCAGACTGCAGATAAGAGCAGTGGAAACAAGGCTGTGCCTCTCCCATACTTGAGTGCTGCAAAGGAGTGGAGATTTGTGCCTCTGTGCCAGTAACAATGTAAACATGGCACACAAGAAATGTCTTTCATGGGCAAATCCATGGCTGAAACACATACAGTTCCTTAGGGATTTATTTACTTCGTCTAGTGCCCTAAATGTCCTTACAGGATGTTATCCTGGACACCAAGCAATTGCTGTACACTAAATAGCACGAATTCAGTCAGAAAACCAAGAACAGGAACACCCATCAGTCAGTGAAAGTATTTTCAAAATATAGGTGCTCTATTTTTGATCTGTCAATTCTCATCATTGGGAGAGGCTGATGGGAAGATTTACAAAATCTCTTTTAAAGAAAAGACTTGGAACTACGGTCCAAGTATAAGCAGTATAAGGCTGCTGTCTGTCATATTCAGGGGTTCGGTAGAGATATTGACTTTGTAGTACATTATAAATTTTCTTATCCTTCCTATGTATTTAACTCCTCATTGATATATGATTATCTGTTCTTTTCCTCCCTTTGTGCTCCATATATGTAGGTAAAAGACTTATTTCATCTCCTGCCAACATCCTCTTTCTCCACAGGTAGCAACTATCCTTCTTTCCTCAAATTGTCTAACTGATTAAATTACATTTCCCAGCCTGTATTTACTCTGGATATCCTAATAAAAGATATTAACTCTTCTATGCACCTTGCTTCATAGATGGATACTTTCAAATCCAAGGAATTGCAAAGCTCTAGCCTCATTTGAAACGTGGAGAAGTAGAAACACTGGGAAAAAAAAAGAAAGAAGTATCTTCTTTTTTTTATAGGAATAAAGAGCAGTTGAATAATGGTACCCTCCAGTCAGGTGACATGAAGCCCTTTCCTGCCATGCTGTTATCTTCTGGAGTCACTGGGTGGGTCCAGATGGCACTAGGCAACCTGATGGCCTTCCTTAATTATGTTGTGAAATACAAATGGGGTTTTTGTCACCCAAGAATGGTAGGCTTTTCTTTTCCACTGCAGGACTTCAGCATCCTTTACTACCTTGTGAAGTGAGATTGACAGCAACTGTCTCCTGAAGGAACGATACATCTTTCCTGCATTAGGAAATTTCTGTCAAAATAATGACACAATCATAGCCCTATTTCTTTTGAGAGACTTTTTACACGACAGTATGCTATTCATCAGTTATTTTGGGAACCATAATGGTAAGAACTGTGATATCTGTAACATCCCCTGGCATTTCTGGGAAAACAAACACTAAGTTGAAAATATTTTTCCTACACTTACAATATGAATTCCAACGTTACCTATAGATAAATGATAAAACATGTTCTTGATAATAAATTTAAGGCCTTCTTTGTTCTCAGGATGTTTTGTAATCAGCTTCTTTTCTATTTTCTTGCTCATTTCTCCTTTCCCAGGATCCTGAGCTTCTGGTTTTTGTTATGCTTCTGTAACGCCAACATGAAAGCAGTCCATCAGCTGTCTCAGTTTCCTCCTGAAACTCACACTCTTTCTCTTCCCCCTCTCTCATTTTTAAAGCAAAGTTGCAAATACATTTTGAGCATTGTTTTTAGTGGTCTCCACAGAAATGGGACATGTCATTCAAGTCTCCATACTTAAACCCAGCGATTTTTTCTTGATTGCACAAAGTTCAAGGGAATGTGCTCCAGTTTTCTGATGCTGAACATCTCTACTGGAGAAAGGTCTTATTGGCTCATGTCTCCTTAACAGGAGAGAAGATGAAAAAGGCATGTTAGCAAGCCAGGATAAACAATGGCTTATCCTTAGTATGGGATTTAATGAAATAATTGAAAGCTAGTGGAAAAGAATGTCCGATCCATAAGTGTGCCATTCACTCAAAATCTAAAATTTGGGCTACATACTTATTTTTTCAATACTTTCATCAGCACGAGAGGGAGCCACCATAACACATAGGGTAGAGTTCAACTCACCTAACTTGAGATTTTTTGAAGTCAAATACGTACATATGAATTTAGCACTTGAAAAGGAACCTTTTCAGAGAATGTGTCTTAGATATCTGTCCACTAAAGGGAAGCATTTTTCTGGCTTTTAGAAACTGGGGTGGATGAATTCCTATGACAGTTCTTATGAATGATTCATGCTTAGCACACATGTGAAGTGAGCTAAGTCTGACAGCTTTACAGCCACATTAAATCTGCCTTAACTCCAAATGTGACCTGTCCCATGGTACTTCCTATCAAACTGCAAGACACAGGACGTTTCTGTTATACCTCTGCTTCCAGTTTGTTTATAAAAGAGAGAGCTCCAAAATAGTTTTATTGAACTGGAGAATGTTGAACTTAATCAGTTTGATGATTATAAGCCTGAAAATTTGAAGCTTAAACTTACTAACATATCATTTAACTTTATTTTTTTATGTGCCACCAGTATTTATGGGGTTAAATATCAAGTCCACTCTCTAATGTTCAACTTCCCTTTATGCTTGCATGAAGTGTTATGTGATTGGAGTTATGTCCTTTTTTGTGTGTGCCCAAAACATTGTCCTCTGCATCTTTAGTCAAAAAACCACTGCTATTATGCTATTTAATGATTTAGCTAAATGAAAGCAGTTGATTTTTGGAACCTTACAGAGAAATGGGGTAACAAAAAATGCTAATGACAGTTATTAGTAGACTGTGTTTCAAGTGACAATAATAATCTGAGAAGCTAATTATTTTTTGTAATGACAGTTTGTAAAAGCTTCACACCTTAAAATTCAGTTTGATTGAAATTAACATATATACAGTTACCTGCAGCCTTTCTGACAACGGAAGAATTTGTTCACTATTATAAGGTGGGAATAATTTTTATTCCTGTAAAAGAACTGTAGAAAGAGAACTTGCTTGCCAGCTTGCCATCTGAAATGTTCTAAATAATCAATTAAATTGCACAGGAGATAGTATTTTAATGCCTAATTCATTCAGTCAAAATATTTCATTATTATGTTCCCATTATAGTATCACCACTTACAGTCCAATCCTGTACATTTTTCTGTTCCATCTCACTACAACAACCTGGATGAGGGGATTGAGTCAACCATTAGCAAATTTGCAGATGACACCAAGCTGGGAGGGAGTGTTGATGTGCTGGAGGGCAGGAGGCCTCTTCAGAGGGACCTGGACAAGCTGGAGAGATGGTCTGATTCCAACAGGATGAGGTTCAACAAGGCCAAATGCCGGGTCCTGCACTTTGGCCACAACAACCCCATGCAGCACTACAGCCTGAGGACAGAGTGGCTGGAGAGTAGCCAGGCAGAAAGGGACCTGGAAGTTTGGATCGACAGGAAGCTGAACACAAGCCAGCAGTGTGCCCAGGTGGCCAAGAAGGCCAATGGCATCCTGGCCTGGATCACGAACAGTGTGGCCAGCAGGACCAGGGAAGTGATTCTCCCCCTGTACTCAGAGCTGCTGAGGCCACACCTCAAGTGCTGTGTCCAGTTCTGGGCCCCTCAGTTCAGGAAGGATATTGAGGTGCTGGAACAGGTCCAGAGAAGAGCAACGAGACTGGTGAAGGGACTCGAGCACAAGTCCTATGAGGAAAGGCTGAGGGAGCTGGGGTTGTTCAGCCTGGAGAAGGGGAGGCTCAGGGGAGACCTCATCACACTCTACAACTACCTGAAAGGAGGTTGTAGCCAGGTGGGGGTTGGTCTCTTCTTCCAGGCAACCAGCAGTAGGACGAGGGTAGGATCTTAAGCTGTGCCAGGGGAGGTTTAGGTTGGATATTAGGAAGAAATTTTTTACAGAGAGAGTAATCAGAATGGGCTGGAATGGGCTGCCCAGGGAGATGATGGATTCACGGTCCCTGGAGGTTTTTAAGAGGAGACTTAAGATGGATGTGGCACTTAGTGCCATGGTCTAGTAACCACAGTGGTGTTGGATCAAGGGTTGGACTTGATGATCTTGAAGGTCTTTTCCAACCCAGTTTATTCTATGATTCTATGATTCTATGATTCTATGATTCTATGATTCTATGATTCTATGAACCTTTTCTTTCCTTTTCTCTGTTACTTCGATGTGGAGTTCCTTTATTTGTTGGGTTTTCTTCTTTCTTCTTTTTTTTTTGTGTGTAATGGTTCCCAGATTTATAATAGATTAATTTCTAGTCACTACTTTTCCTAAAGGTGCCAAAAACCTGTCTTGAATCTTTTGTTAACCTTTTGCTGCTGTAAAGCACTTTCATATATATTGCTATTAGCACTCGGTCATTTTCTTCTGCTACTTCATTCATGTGCTTTAAGTAAGTTGTCACAGAAAGAAGTGACAGTACCATTACAAAAAAAAATAAAATTGTACTGCTTCAGGGAGACTAAAATTTACCAGACTTCCTGTAGAGTGACTGAGTTGCACTCTAACATGAATTGCACTCCTATCTTGGAAGGCTGATTTAAAGCCAGTTAAAATCAATGTTAAGAAATTAGCCCTTCCCTGTTTCTACTGACTTACTACCTAGAATAATTGTTATATAATAAACATAACTCAAACCAACAATGATAATCATATTTTAATTGTGTTATCAGTCTTAGTTCCACTGACATTTTAAATGTCAAGGAAGTATTATCTGTCCTACCCTAAATCCACAGAGAAATGTATTTTCATTAGGATTTTCTTCATCAAGTAAGTATTCTTTAGAGCACTAGCACAGCAAATGAAATTAAATTAAACTGCTTCTATTTGCCATGTCCCCTTCCCTGGAGGTAACTGCATCACTATATGTGTCAAGCACAGGACAAACCTGGAGACTAATGAAAAGGCAGATACTCAGCTATAGGACAAGCTGTGGACACCAATATGGGAAGGCCTGAAAGCATTATGTTTTTAGGCCATATTAATATGGCTTAAACATTAATATATCCTCTGTCTTGATTTCCCTGTAGATCTCAGGCCAGGATGTTCTGTATTACAATACATTGCACCGTGCAATGATCTTCTGTAAATGACTGTAACTCCCTGTACTATAAAATGGCAGGACGGATGTCCCCCCAAAATATGGTACTACTAATGCTTATACTTTCACACTGTGGAGCTATGCCAGATGAGCAGAGAACAAAAAGGAATGTACAAAAATACGACTTTAACAGAAAAAAGTTACAAGGAGCCTCTCTCTTAGGTGATAGGACTGTGACTGTGGAGCTCTGCACAAGTGATTCAACCTTCTGAATGGAGGGGAAATGAGATGATGCAGCTGGTATTTGGATTAAAGATGAACGAAAAGATTCCTACTCTTAGTGCTCTTTGCACAAAACTGCTGTCACAGACACTGTGAGAGTCGGGGTACAGTTCCCCCCTTATTGCTTTTGAAAGTTTCAGCACCTTTTTCTCCTGGAGTGACTTCACCTCTTACAACATGAGAGGGACCACTGACTTCACTGTAGTAGAGAGAAGAGTTTGTTTTCCTCAGCCACAATCTTGCATTTTTCAGGCATGCTAAAATTCATTTGAACCAGAGAGGGAAAGAAATGAAGTTTAGAGACAGTTCTGCAAATCTCTATGTTTTAAACTTCTTGGTATTCTCTCTATAGGCCAATGTCTCTGCATTTGCTCTATTTTATATGAAACTGATGAAATTCGTATGTAGCTCCTCCAGTTTAGTAAGTATTTCCATAGATGCAACAGTAATTAAATTCAGCTATTGGCAGAAGAGTAGAAAGTGAAATGCTGCCAGAATAACTGAGTATGCTGTACCGTAAGTTTAACCTTTCACAAAAGAACAGAGTTTGTATGCAATAGCTTCAAATTGCACAGCTTTAAAAACACTTTAATTTTAGCCTGAGAGGACTGTTAATCTCCTGTTTTGTATACGTTCATAGTGCATATCAGTGCTCCCTAAAGCAGCTACAGAACTGGCTGCCTCATGTGCTAGCCTAGTGTAGACTATGGACTGTTTAGTATAGAAGACGTTACTGCAGAGCCGATAAAGCAAAGCGAACTGCAAAACCAAGCTAACATCTAATTTAGAGATGTGACTTTTGCCTAATGTAAACAGACCTACATGGAAAATATTTCCTAAGTACTTTGCTGAAGCAAGGCAATGATCTGTGGGATGAAGATGACAGGGAATTATCTGAAATTGAAAAATGCAAGGTAAGAGACGTGACGTGGCTGACAGTAACAACAGCTATTTAAGATCAACCAGAGGAGTTCAGGCCTCAGCCTCAGCATGCCAAATACAGCTCTTCTAAATTATAGAGTGGGAATTCCAAATAGACTCTGGCCAGTCTGCTCGGATCTCACTGGACCGCAGTGTGAGCCATGGCAATTACAGTGGGGAGCTCCCTCTTGTCCAAACCTTTCTTTGTCCATCTTTGGGTAAGGGACCTTTTTACAAAATTGACTCACCTTTATATACACTTCATTCACGCAACAAGATAGGATGAATGATGTTTATGCAGCACCTGTATTGTAACAGTCTCTTGTAGCTGGTTTACCAGAAGTCTTAAGGAGTTACTTTTTATTTCCTCAGCAGTCAACATGGTATGTACTTTATGTGAACTCACTAAGTTCAAGACAAGGATTTATACCAAATCCCCTGATGCACAACTTCTGCAGTGAGACCAGTTTTCTTTCATGATTTAAAAAGTAGCTAATTAGTCACAAATAATAATAAGGAGGGCAGACTCACTCCTTTTATCAAGATTTTTTTTTTAAATGTTGGCTCAGTATGGCTGTCTTTCATTTTTCTCCTTTTCTATATACAGAATATATATCCAAATAATTTAAATATAATTTAAAGATTGAAGGTTTTATGAGAACTTTATGTAAGGATTGATGTGAACAATACAAATAGACAGAAAGCAAAAGAAATGGAAATAAAACAGTTGAATCTAATTGAAACTGACTTTAAGAGCAATGTATTCTCCTCCAGTCTCTGGTAGAAAGAAACTAAAATTAGTGGGAATCCAGAAAAGCTGTAAAAGAGAATAATAGTTCTGTTTCCTCCCCCTTCTCCTGCATTCTTCTAAGAAGTGGCTACTTAATCCAGTGCTATGATACTAAGATAAGAACAGATTTTTCCTTCAAGACAAGGAATGATAGAGCATACTGTCCCTTGACTCTGATTATAAGAATGTATGGCTTACATACCATTCTTGAACTTGTACATTTTGTATGACAATTACTGCTGTTATTGTGGTACATATTTCAACAGTTATGTGCTGTCAGTCAAAATGACTTTTGTCTAAAGTGCTAAGAACAAACGACTGAGAAACACAGCTTTTATGAGAGCATGTCTAGCTGTCTGCATAGTCCTATAAATACATGTGTATTTATAAAGTCAGCTATACCAAGCTATATATTATATCCTACCTATAATTATGTGGGTTCATGTATGCTTTGTGTCAGTCCCTACTGAATAGAGTATGGACCACTCTCTTTTTCATAGGTGACTGCATTTCAAGATTTTAGAAAAAGAACTGCATCTTCGGTAGCAAACAATTGAACCTTGAAGAATCATGAAGTGATTCTTGTCCTACCAAAATTAATTCACTAGGCCAGTAAAAGGAAGGCCACGCAGTCTAAATAAACTCTTAAAGGCTGAAATACTGACTGCACCAGAAACAGGTCAATTCATGGTCCAGAATATTTCCTGTGCTATGAAAATATCTAGAATCATACTGGGTAATTAAATTAGAAATAATTTTGCTGGTAATTATTTCAATTTACCACACTTAGAATATGTGGTCAGTCTTTTCCTTCCAAGATTCCACAGCTGCTGCTTACTTAGCCACTTGTGTTTTCTTTTCACCTTCCCTAGCAAGAGGCACATAGCAGAGGGCTGAGTGTTGCTTTGAGGTGAGCTACAGCATCAGGAGTGTTGCAGAGGGAGCAGCTGCCGCACGCACTGCCCCTGAGCTCTAGCAAGCTCTCCATTACACAGGTTCTACTGAGAAAATTGTTGCTGAATACAAAAGAAATAGACCTCTGCAAGACAGTTTTGACTTCTGTAGGAAATAAGAGCTTTCAGATAATTAGGAGAGTGGAGAGAAACCTTGCTTACACCTGCCCTCCCACCGGAACCCCATCAATTCTAACTTCATGATGTCTACTCCAGTTTTTATTGGTTTGGGTCTGAAGGAGGAAAGTTTTTCAAAAGAATTCCTTACTAGACTGCTGGATTTGGCATTTATTCAAAGGGTAAGGACCCATCCAATCAGTCTGCTGGGACCTTTCCCAAAGAAAACACCTCTCCACTGCAAGCCTGTAGTCACTTGCAAGTGACTACATGGCTGAGGAAGCAGGGGCAGAAAGGAATTCCTCCAGATTTTCTCTTTTGCAGCAATTGATTAAACCACAACTGTGTGTGCTCCATTTCTTCAAACATTTTTGTTTCGTGCAGTGGAAGAGGGCTGGCTGTGTGTCTGTGGAAGTATTTTGCCACAACAGCAACATGCAATTATTCTTTTTTCCCCCTTTTATTAATATAAAAATCGTGAGGCTCTCTGCAGTTCTCATCCCAGACAGAAATGTGCGAATGAGAAGCTAATCCAGAAGCAGAAGCTGTATGGCCAGCAGCATTCCTCCAAGGTACAAAGGGGAAAAAAAAAAAAAGGAAAATACATGAGAGCTCTGCAGACAGAATTTGGAGGTATTTTCCTAGCTATGCATACTCCTTTTTCTCCTCTGCTTCCAGGCTTTCTTGTTCCCGGGGGCTGGGATTGCTCAGTAGAGCCATGGTTATGCTGGTGCTGGTGGCTGGCCCACTGCTAGAACTGTGCGTGAAGAGAAGTGGGGATGACTGAGAGGAGTCCTGCTTCATGCAGCTTTTCCTGAATTTTTTTCCCTGTCCTTAGAATGGGGTGAAGAAAAATTATGCCACTCAGTGACTGCCTAGTTGGGCTCCTCCCTCTGTTCATCCTTCCATCCCCTTCCCTCCCCCTTTCTTTTCTTTGGTGTGCAGCCCACTGGCTACGTGGACACTGTGGAGCAGAGCCAGGGCAAGGGACATAGAAAGGCACGTCATATGTCAGGGCTTTTCTCCCTTTTCACAAAGCTACCTTGGCTCTAGTGATTCTTCTTACAGCTCTGCATTTACCAGGGAAAGAGAGAGGATTTAAGGAATAAAGCTTCAAACTAATGTATATCACACTGAAGCTCTAGTGGTTTCTCACACCTTCAGCCTCAACTAGTTTCAGTTTGACCATATGGCAGGAATATTTTTCTAACACCATTTAAAATTTCTCCCTTAATGCCTAATCTTTTAGACAATATTTTTGGAAAACTCAGTGCTGATAAACCCTGCTGATTATTTGATACATAGCTTGATATAGTTGACTTTACCCAAGTGAGAGATGCCTTGGAAATCAGCCTGGGCCTTAATCATAAAAACAAAAAAATCACTGTGAAAGGTTTTATGCAGATGCTGTGTTGCACCAAGAGCACTTTAAATTGCTACTGTCTGTTCTCTTGCCATAGTCTCATCACCAAAAAAAGTATGTACTGCATGCTGAGGTGGGAAATGCATGTAATGTGCATAGGAATCTCAGGGGGCTTGGAAATTGTGTTTGGAAAAGCAGAGTATGAGTGGGAGTGAACTGTGGATGACTGGGGCATGAATATGTGATGAGAGGATTTTGCCAAGAGTTTGTTGGTGTGGTGTGGAAGCACAACAGAGCCCTCCAGACTGCTGAAGATTTGTAGGAATGGGGGTTATTATCTTCAGGAGGTTTGGTGAAATATTTAAGAAGGTGCCAAGAAGGAAGAACAATATAATGGTTTGGCAAGCATCAGAGAGAGAATTGATAATATACTGTCAGATGCAGGGGCCGTTAGGCATAGCTCTGGGAATAACATCAGGCTCTGGGAAAAAAAAGTGATTACCAAATAAATAACAGCAGATTTTCTCAGAAATTGTGAAAAAGGGCTAAAGCAGGTAGAGGGAAGAAAAGATGCTTTGAAACATTAAATTCTCTCTGTCTCTATTGGATATCCCTGTGGCAATGAAAAGCAATCAGAAGCACTCAGCCCTCTAGCTACGGCTGCTTTGTTTTTACAGAAAGGTAAAACCTACAGGCTATCTTCATCAGGAACCAAATTTGTTCTAACGTAAGTAGAATTTGTTTCCCAAACAGAAGAAAACTTGGGATTTAGAGCCATCTAATTTTCTGAAAATATTCCTGCAATGGGTGGTAGAATTGTGTGATCTTGCTTCGAAATCCTGCAGCTGTTCCTCCATCCCTTATCCCAGGTCACTTCTCTTTGCAGCTGGAGTAAACTATCTTGGGGAGCACTCGCCTACAAAACAGCTGATGTCTTTTCCACTGGGGAAGCAGGACACCCATACCAAATGGATCCAGTCCTTGAAAAGGTCCTACCCATCTTAGTTTCCTATGAGGAAAGGGGAGGGAGGACTGAATGAAATTCTCTGGGCAGTGGATAAATACAGAGTATACTTAAATAAACGCTTGAGGAAAGCAAGAGAGTGAGAGAGCACATAACAGAAACAACAGAACTCAGACTGAGAAGAGTAGGTGGTGGAAGGAAAGGGAATGGAAGAGAAAATGCTGGAAAAATGCAGAGGCCAGTATTGGGGAAGACCAACTACATTACAGAGCTGCTCCTGGGAAGTCAGCCAGAGTATCTCTGTAGGAGTCTTCATCTCTCACTCTGACTGTAAAACAGTGCTAAGGCCTCACACAGCATCTAGTTAATGAGCCTAACCAGTGGTAATGGAAACATCAACTCTGATATGATCAGATATCAGCAAATCAGTTCCCCTAACTGTGCCAGAATGGAAGTTAACAGATGGAGATTCAGAGGTCTCCATCTCCTTCCCTGTAAAGCCTGATGGCTTTCATTAACCCCAAATTATCCCTGGTATTTTGTACTTTCCTTGTGCTTCAGTAGCACTCTGAGAGAACAGCTACTTTCTAAAACTCTTCTTTTTACTTTTCTAACCCTACTTCGAATTTTTACATTTAATTTTATAACAATTTTTCCGAACTTTGGGAAGTCAGAGAGATCATGTAAGTTAATTATGGTTCAGGACCACAGCTGCATCCTCCTTCACTTGCATTTGAGTTTTACCTGCAAGGTAAAGAACATGAATGAGCAAAGTGGCCAAAGGAGCCACTACTGAAATGATCCAGAGTTTGCAGGTGTCTGAGTTATAAATACAGCCTGTAGTGTGAAGATCTGTGCTTTGTTATTGGTATGAGCCTTGGGGCAAGTCAGAATGGAAAACCAGCATGTCAAGTCTAGATTCAAGAAAAGAGCACCAACATTTCCTATGCCTAAATATTCTTAAACTATAAAGCCAGGGATACATTCATAAAGTATTTTGATGTTTCTAGCACACTGTTGAAAAAATATAAATATTATTATTCAAATAAGTTTTCAATTGAGTCTTTACCACAAATCAGAAAATAGTATTTTATTTGTATGTATTTTTAAGTATCATGAAACTTTTTCTGATTTTCAAAATGGACCCATCAGTTGATTTTTAGACTAATTTTTTCATTTTTTTGTCTTTATAACGCACACTCACTTTAATACCACACAATCTTGAGACAATTCATCTGGTAGGACCAGCAGAATGGTAGAGGGTACTGGGTCCTCAGAGGTCAAATGCCGCATAATATTCTGCAAATATTTTGATATTACAAAAGCCTTTCAGCATTCAACATATTTCTGTTCAACACCCCCACATTCATCTTCAGATAAAATAATGAGAGCTGGCAGAAAGAACACATTATTAAAACCAGGATGTTACAATACAGAGATGCAAGTGTGTTTTTCCTGGGGACTAGTAGCTCTAATGCCCGGGGAGTGCACAGCTAGGGCATTAGAGGGGGGCAACATCTAAGCTCAGGTCGTAAAGCCTGTGGCAAGCCCTGGTCCATAGCACACTTCTTTCCTGGTCCCTCCGAACCCCTGTTTACAGGCTGCTGCTTCTGTTACAAAGTAGGTTAAAGGCTGCTGAATATCTTTCTGCCAGGCACAGTGCTGCCTCTGTGCTCAGACTGTCCGTCATCTCTTCCTCTCATGGCAGGCACTTCCCAGGATGGAACCCAGGCCTCCTGCTCTGGCTTTCATGCTGCCTTTCCAACTCTATCTCTCTTCCTACAACTAAATCCTCCAAGACTCTGAATGTTGTTCCCTTTCCTGTGATTCTCGAGCCACTCCTTGAATGACTGAGCCAGCCTTTTCACTTCTTTTCGTTTCACATCAACGTGATGATGAGGGTCCAGCAGTCTCCTGGATTGGAAGAAACAACAGGGTCAGAACTTAATAGCTACATATAGACAAATCTGAGGTCATGTCTGACTAAATGGGAAGCCTTTACCCCAAAATTTGGCTGTCTAAATTTCGTGTGAAAGGTGTTGGTATATGTTTGTGTGTGTGTTTGTGTGTGTATGGTGTGTATGTATGTGTATGAGAGAAAAAGAGCTGAACATCTCTGGAAGATGTTTGTTTTGAGCCTACACATGATCTACTGTATATGAATAAAACTCCTAAAATTTAGCCTAGAAATGCTGGTTTTGTTATTAATGATACTCTAGCAGTTTCCTTGGCAGAGAAAAATATCTATAGATACACATAAAAGCACCTATATTTTCCTAGACATCATGTGTGAGAAAGTGTATTTTCGCAGTAGTGTTTGTATGTTCTAAGTAGCTGCAGGTAGTGATGCAGTTATGCACCAAATATAGATTTAGTGTATAAAGACTTGGTGTATGTGAACACCTGCCAACTATAATAAATGTTAATGGTTGTTGTTTGACCTTGCCTGGCTCGCTTGTTCCTTCTGAAATGCCAGGCACCACCTAAGCTTTAGCTGTAGTTCATTATCCTGCTCCCCACCTGAAATTCCTGTACTGTACCAGAGATATGCAGCTTATAAGTGTCTTCCCTCTCACCTTCCCAGGCTCCTACCCAACATGCAGTGCAGATAACCACAGCATCCTCAAGCAGGATGTGCAGCGTGCTGTGCTTTCTAGTTGCTCTCTGGATGGTAATGAGAAATCAGAGATGTTCAGTGTCAGGGCAATCTGGACTAGTGTAAGGCAGGTGTGAGAACCAAACAAAAATCAACACAGTTAGGGGGTCAAGAATTACCCTTAGCAGGGTATGATGGAGACACAATTCAGGGAAGAAAGGTGTGACAGATAGCTCATTAGCAAGGGAGAACAATGAGATGGTGGAAGGCAGGGACAGAGAGGTCTTATGCTGAAGAAGGTTTCAGGTATGTGTGACAGGAAATAATAAGAGGAAGAATGACATGGACTGAGGAAGAAACAGGTTACAGTTCTAGGACTGTAACATAAAAAATGCCATATGTAACATGACCAGAATTGCCACTTGAAGATTTCGCAGAGGTAGGTTATACTTTGTGAATGATCTATTTCTGAAGATGGGTCATACAAGGGGTGGCAGGGTAAACCCTGTATTTTCCAGTTCTCCAAAATATGAGACATAAGACCGACCAAAGAAATTTCTCCTCTCCCAAGTTCAGAGGGACCTTCCTGTTGTTTATTAGGAAATCTCAGCTGTTGTTGGTACACCTCACCCAAGGTGCCCATCACCTTTGGCTAAGGTATGGACATAGGTACTCCAGCTAGGATCACTGTGCTGACTGCCAGTGAAACCATGGATGTCGTGGCAGAATGGTGTGGCTCTTTCCAGGCAAGACTTTCTTCTATCTGTGGTGTTCATGTCGAATTCATCCATGCTGGCCACAGCCTGCACTGGAGGAAATCCAAAATTTTGGAGCCAGCTTTCAGGGTTGGTGCCCAGCCCTCCTCCCTTTCAGGCAGAGGAGCAGCAGTGTGTCCATGGTGTGGGGGGCTGATTTCAAGCAGGAGGCATGTGGCAAACAGGGAGGTAGGAAAGCAGGAGAGGGACAGGCTGCAGGAACTGATAACAGTGTTCCCCATCTTCCCAGAAGTTTGATGCGTACACTACATGGAAATAAACATATTTCCCTACATTTTCTGACTCCCCTCACTCCCAAGGAAGCTAAGGGGTAACTTACTTTCACAGCCAATCTTTTTTTTATTGGTAACATCAGCTGGATCCTTGTATGATTTACAGTTTCTGGTTTCCTTGCTTTCACAGTAGCAAGGCAGCAGGCTTTTCCACCTCTTTCCAGGCTCCTCCTGCCTGACATTTTTACTTTAATTTTGATAGTGTCCCGTTTAACAGGACTCACTTTGGTATATCCGGAAAATTTCAGTAAGGGTTGACTTAGGACACTCATTCCTCATTAACCCTTAAAGTGTCTGCAACATAATGCAAATGAGATCAATATGACTTTGAGTAGAAAATGTATCTGATTACTAAAAGGACTATAGCTTTGAAAAGTAATAATCTTTTCTAACTTCACACATGGCAAAAAACTGGTGATGTCAGAAAAACAGTGTTCTAAATCTTGAGATCTCTGTAAATAAATCTGACTTTAAAATGGGGCCAAAAGACTGTTTACACAATAAATTGGGGTCAGATGATTCTTTATGAATTCCACAGTTTTAATTCTGAAAATAAGACAGGGAACTACTGCTTTCTTTATTAAACCCTTACCTTGTGCAGCACAGTCTCAAACTTACTAATCTGAGAGTGGGAAAAAACCCAACATACTATTACTTTCAAAACCTCTCTATTTTATTTTTATATTCTTTTTTTCATCTAGTCTTTTTCAGTCTAACTACCACTCTGTATTACAGGGTGTATCCAAATTCAGAGACAAACTTCTGGCCAATTGTTTTTGAGGAACTTTCCTGAGGACTGCACTGCCCTATTTGGGAGACTGAGAGTGCCACGTCGCTCCCTAGTTATAAAGTCTGGGAAAACCATCACGGTTACTTTTGCAGTTCTTGATGTGGTTCTGGGTGGTAACTTCCGATAGCCAACATTGTTTTTTTTCTCCTTGGCTGCAAGGACATGCCATTACTATACTTGCTGAGAGAACTCTAAGATGTAAAACTGGATCACAGGGACCATCTAGTGTTCTCAGCCTGCACCCGCCACAGCAGCAGCACCCTGTATCTCCATAAAAGAGCTGTTGTGGCTTAAATATCTGGTATTTCAGAGAAAGAAATCAGGTATCACTTGAATACTATAAGTCAGCACAACCAGTTTTCAGCTGCTCTAATTGAGAAAATGAGAAAAGTATTTTTGAGTGGTATTTTTAGATGTTCTGCTCTCAATAAAATGAAAGCTGTTTTTTTCAACATATTCACAGAGAATCTGTCCCTACTTCTCAGATAATATTTTTTAGAGCAACGTGGAAAAGATGTTGAGTGTGACAAGAACAAAAGAACTGGGCTCAGAAAGTCCAAGCTTTCCATCTTCCATAAATGCATCTTAAGGCCTTTCCCCTTCTCTTGTTCTGTAGACAGAAATTTGGCCCATCGGAGGGTCAGGCTTCTGCAGAGGACAGTAGGTTTGGGAAGAATACCAGTGCTAAGAATATAATCAGCATCTGTGTTTTGATCCCAGGCAGAAGTGCAGTAGTGTCTCTTTCCATGTTTGAACACTTTCAGTTATATCCAGAATATGAAACTTAAATACGACAGAAGGTTTTAGTGAATTGTGCTAGCTTGCCAGAATCCTGGGGCTATTTCATCCCACTTGAAAAGAAAAATAAAAGAGGTAGAGGGCCTTAAGGAAATCGAGGGCTTGACTGTGTTTTAGTTTGCAGATAAGAAATTCCTCAAAAGAACATCTAGAGGCAATGGAGGGAGAAAAAAACACAGGGAAAAGAGGAACACACTCCTCAAAAGTCTGATTAATGGGGATACTGCTGCATAGCAATTAATCTGGGTGACTTTTTTCACTGAAACAAGAAGCCTTTGCATAATCACAACAGTTTGTGAAAGTATTTTCTTTCTCCAAAAGTTTCAACCTGCCAAAAAAAGGAAGAAAGAACTGGCAAAATATCTGAGAAAAGAGGAAAAAAATTCAGAAATTAAAAACAAAATGTATTTCAAACTGTTCATCAACATTTCCTCATTTTAAAAGAATTAAAAAAAGTAAAAATCCTAAATAAGTGTTTTATATTCTATTAATCCAAATATTTGTCCAAATTAAGAGGAATTTTATGGAGTATTTTTCATCTTAGACATATATACTTCCATGTCAGCTTCACAAACTAGGTGTAAGCCCTTCTCATGTGTTGATTCTCTGATAGACACGGATATACCCTACTGACCCACAGGTAATAAGAAAGACTAAGATGAGAAGAAATCTTGAATTGCTGTAAAAGTGTCTCTAATCCATGGACAAGGACAACAAGGTATAACATTTATCCTGTATGGGATGACACAAACAGTATAAGGAATAGTTTAAAGCAACATTTTTCTAAAGGGTTAAAATCTTCCAAGAATATTCAAAACCAGCTCTTTAGCTTTGTAAGACTAAACTTTTCTGAACCTTCAGCATGCCAATACATGCTCCTGAACTGGAATGTTACTTTAATTAATTGAGATCAAGATAGCTTTCATTCCTAGTCAAAATGTTTGTGTTCCATATTTGTGTTCATAGCAGGAAATACATTGTATTTGTATATCTATATATTTTATTAAACTTTCTTTACTAACATGGCACAAGGTGTATCTCTGAGCTATGAAGTTCAGAGACCTCCATTCATAACAGACTACTATAACACTTTAGAATAATCTCTGAAGCCTCTGTTTCAAGAAGAAGAAAGGAGGGGGGTGTGTGTCTTGAGGAGGCAAGTTCTGCTAAAAGGAGGTTGGATACAACGCCTGCTGACTGTGTTGTAGTTTTGCAGCAATCTTGCCTTTTGAGCTATGAAGGCATGCTTGTGATGTGCCCCTGAAGCCTATTGCAGCAACCCTCTTCAGCCTCTAATGATCGTCAACACAATTGACATGAGACATTTTGATTAACAAAATAATAAGTACAAAGGCACTTGTCCTCCAGAACTTCTGTCCCTGTACTTTCAAAGGCAGCAAACTCCCAAAGGCCAGATTTGAAGCAACTGAGCTAGTAGGTATTTCCTGGCAAAGATCTTTTCCTCCAAGTGTCATCAAGCTTCAATGGAACTGAGGTCCAAACTGCTATGCTTTAAAATGCACAACTATCAGAGCTGCTGTTGGGATTTACTCTAAGATAGTTTTTTTTAAAGAAAATGCAATGTTTTGTAGCTGTAACTGCTGATACCTTAATGTACCTTCAAAGGTAACCAGTCTGTCTATCTTCAAGAAGAAAAAACTGTCACACACACATAAAGGTCTCTATTAATGTTTGGTTTTCTGTTTTTCTTATAAATGTTGTAATTTTTCTCCTTTTCATCATATAAAATTATGATAAATGAGAACAAAGCATATGATTTTCCTTTGTATATGATGAATATTTACAAAAGTAAAGCACAAAGCATCACTCTCACAGGTAATGGATTAGTGAAAATCACAGGAAATTAAATAAGGAACTTGTTACAGCAGAAACCATAGTCTAGAATATTTTCCCATTTGTGTCCAGTCATGAGTAAGTTAGCACAAATCATGGCAGCTATTGCAGACTTTAACTCATGTAATGAAGATCTAAGTGTTGTCCCGCATCAAGATATAAACATATAGTTACAAACAATCACAGTAATGAAAACCATAGGTTACTCTTTTGTTGTAAAAATGCATAGCCTTCCTCTGTGACTTTATTTTTTGCAAAACAAGGATAGTGCTGCACTTTAAGCCAGTAGTTCTAATTGTTCAATAAAAACCCAAAACCTGATATATTAAAATTATACAGCTTCAGGGCTTTTTCAGTCTTCACACAATATGAACTTCATATGAATGAATGGAAAAGGCGTGGAATTGTGTGATACTCAAAAAAGTGTTTTTGCAGTAGCACCACAATATTCATATTTAGTATACTGGGAAAAATGAAGTAATTGCTGAACTAGCTAATAATGTTTCACATGTCGAAAACTAAGAAATCCTACATGGGATTGTGTGAAAGAAACCAAATGCCTGGCACTGTTATGGTCTCTTCATTTTGTAGGATCTATAAGGTCAGTTGTTTTGGCTAAGGAAGAACACAATTTAAGGAAATGATGTGCATTTCCTTAAACAATGATACTCTACTGTTTTTGGAGCTTAAATGTCAGAGAAAAATGAATTTTGTGAAAGAAAGGACTGACTGAGCCTCCCTGAAGC
Source organism: Manacus vitellinus (assembly GCF_001715985.3). Lineage (NCBI taxonomy): Eukaryota > Metazoa > Chordata > Aves > Passeriformes > Pipridae > Manacus > Manacus vitellinus. The sequence goes on from NW_021940535.1 coordinate 31,481,931, forward strand.
TAAGATCATCATTGCAGCCCTTTCACAGGCCAGTTAACTAATGAAAGTCAAAGTAACACTTAATTGTATGGATTTAACTCTCCTATCAAGCACAATGAGTCTTATCTTTGATTCTCTTTCCAGTCTTACATGGTTGCTGGAAGAATTCCCCTTTCTGACATGCAGAGATGTACATGAAATATACCTGCACATCTTCACCAATTTTAATCCCACCGTAAAGCATCCTTAACAGCAAAGTGCTATTGGAGGCTATGTAGTTATCAGAAGTACCACATGGTGTCTGTAGTGCTTAAGAAAAGAACTCATATGAAATGTAACTTGAAATTTTTTAACAGATGATTTTTTTGGAAACTTGATCACACTTGCACAGTGAGAAAAAGGGAGGAAGCATAGTGATTATAAGCAATGAAAGTAGTACAACATTTGCTACTTTCTAATAGGTGCATTATAGGAATGGGTTATAGAACCCATATAGAATATAGGGCTGAAAACTTAGAAACGTGGAAAGGCAGGGTTGGAGGGATCTCAAAGGGTCAGCTAGTGCTGCAGCTGCATCTGTGTAATTCTTGGTAAGTGTTTGAGAAAAACCCTTGAGTCATAAGAGAAGAAGGCATAGAAATAAGATTTCCCTACATTTTCAAGAAACCTCTTCCAGGGTTTCACTAGAGTTAGCAGTGGATTTTTCTTTTTTAAACTAAGCCTTTCTTGCTCAATGTCCCACCACCATGGACCCAATCTTTCCTTTCTTTTTCTTTCCTTTATTCTTTCACTATGCTCCTTTGAATTTTGTCAGTGGGCTCACGTCTTTCTTGAAGTATAGTGCCCCAGACTGAACTCAGCTCTTGATGGAGAACTTATCAGCCCTGAGCAGAGCAGAGGGACTGACTTGTGTGCTTTGTTAGCCCTGCTTATGTATTTGATCTTAGGGTGGTACTTGCATTTCCTTAATATTTTTAATTTTTATTCAACTTTCTACTTTTAAAAAAATCTTTTTTTTTTCTGTGCAAGAGACAAAAATTTATTTCTCGTCCAGTTAATTTTTCTGGACCAAATGAAGTATCTTGTTGTCCCTGCACCATGACTTGCCAGAAGTTTATCTCCAGCTTTTAAGGATATGATTGAACTCTAATCTTCACAATGACTGATACTATTCTCAAAGTTGTCATGTCTTCAGATACAGACTACTAGTGATGATATTAAAGATGTCTTGAATGCAGCTGAGACCTCTGCAGGAATTTACTCAATGCAGCCCTCCATTCTTACAGTAAATCACTTACATTTGTTCTCAGGGAATGGCTTTCCACTCACCCTCCAATAATTTAATCTAGGCTGTAATTACCTAGTCTGGTGGTGGATTAATTAACGCTGGTTGTAATGTGTTTCCTGGTTTCTTTGTTTATTTGGGATTTGGTTGGTTTTGTTGTTTTGGTTTTGTTGGTTTTTTTTTCCCAGACAGTTGCAAACAATTTGCTGAATCACGATTAGCATTTTTTCAGGTGAACTGAAGTTTAGCTACTGGGTTTTTGATTCTCTAGTTCTTCCTTTTTCATTTTTTAAAGATGTATTGGATCTGGTTGAGATGGAGTTCATTTCCCCATAACAGCCCTCACAGTGCTGTGAATTGCATTGGTAGGTAGAGAGGTGTTGATAATACACCAGTGTTTTGGCTACTGCTGAGCAGTGCTGGCACAGCACTAGCACTGTCTCTCAAAATTCCTTCCCCTTGCCCCATCAAGGGTAAGATCCTAGGAGGGGACCAACTATGCCAGCTGACCCAAATTAACCAAAGAGATATTCCATACCATACGATGTCAGCTCGGACATAACTCTTTGCTTGTGCACATGTGAACTTTTGCTTTTTGCCTTATCTAACCTACAAGTTGTTTTCCCTCTTATTCTCTCTGCTCTGTCCAGCTGGGAAGGGGAGTGATAGAGCAGGTGGTGGGCACCCACCACAAAAGACAAGCCTCTTGTATGCTGCTGAATATCACATTTCTCCTTAAACAACTAAAAATAATTGTTAACAGTGCTGAGAATTATTATCCAACCTTTTTAGGTATCATGGGATGAAGTCATCGGAAACAGATCAATCAAACATATGAAATACTCAAAGAGGTCTTTCTTTTCTGCCACATATAAATTATGCTGCTTCATTTGATAGTGTTCTTTTTATTGAATATTATCTGAGTGAAAATCATTATCTTAGTCTTCCCTTTAATTATGGATGTAAATTTTTTTTTCAGATTTTAATTGCAGCTCATTCTATTCTTCGCCTTTCCAAGAAGTTACACTATACCTCTGTATTAATGCCTGGTAGCTCAGCCTTTCTTTTTGTTTCTGTCTTATAACTATGAAAGTTGTAACTTATAACTGAAATCTATGATTGTTAATTATTTTGTCAAAATGATCTTATAGTATATGTCCTATGCCCCCTTCACAACTGGATAATCAGCTCATACCCTTAATAATAATTAATATTCTTATTCCCTTTTAACTTTTTCCTTTAGCACTGACAGAAGATGCTATCAATAAACCCTCTAAGTTTAATGGTGTCTGCCTTTCTGAAATCTGTAATTCTGGCTTTTTTTCAATTTCTCCTACTTTAATAATCATGAACTTTGTCCTTTAAAGGCCATTCTCACCTCAGTTACCTTCTACTTCGAGAGGAACATTTTCTACTCTTTGTCAGAGGTGTATCTGAAACCATCCCTTCTAGCTGCTCTCTCCATCTATTGTATCAGATCATTACCTGTACCCTTCAGGAGTTGATGGACATGTCTAGTTGGTATCTGAGGAATTAAAATATCCACTAAAGTCAACGTGTCACATGAGGGATGTTTCTGTAACATCTTACAAAAAAATCTTCATACATATGATCTTCCTTATGTGTTCATCAGCATTATGAAGTTTCTATTTTTCTCTTTAATCATTACTGAGAAACTTTCAGCAGAACATGCTACCAACTAAATCAAAGCATTTGTAGATATCACTGACTTAAAGGGCAAAGTTTGCTTCCTTTTTGTCTTGCCTCTGATTTCTGAACAAGCTGTTCTTTTGTAGGATAATATTTGTTTATGTAAATTGTCCCACCAAGTCTCTGTTATAACAGCCCTGTCAAGCTGTGACCATGAGCAAGTGCAGGCACAAATGAGTAAACTTGCAGGAAGGCAGGAATGGCTAAAACTGGCTGAAGGCTGGTTACAAAGTGTGTCTCTTAATCCCAGGTTAGACTTTGACTCAATCTCTGTTCAAAGTCATTGTTTGCTATCCAAATCCTCCTCTGCATTGTTGGCTTGTAGGCACTTTGACCATGTTTACACACTTCCACTATTTAGCAACACTCTTAGTATAACTGATATTCAGGAAGAAATTTATTTCTCATTTGGAAATACACTTGTGCTTAATGAGCAAATTATTTGCATGGATAGTTTGCACATAATTTAAGACCAGTTCAAGTCTATTTGAGATGTGCAATCATTTAAAAATAAGTAAGGGATAAAAGGGAAGTGAAACCTGATCCCTTCATCCTTAATTCCTGTAAATAGCATGTGTATCCTCTCTGATCCATGCTAAGAGATGCAGAGCAACGTCTGCAGATTTACAGCAGGATTTTTGATTCTTACTGAATAATAATAGAAGTATTACTTCTATTAGTGAGCTGGCAGATGAATGATTTTTGTACTGATGCTTTTAAGATATACATTTTCTTCTTTATGTTCTTCTGTCTTTTGGGGGTTCCTCTCTGATACCTGAAAGACAAAGATTCAAGATTTATTATCAAAATCTTGATAAAAACAGATTATTTAATCAGCCACCCACATCACATTCTCAGCTGAAAGCTTGATTTTGGAGTGGTGGGAAGATAGTAATGAGGAGAATTATAATAAGAAAAGAAATCATTGAAGATAAAACTCTACTAGAAAATCTGCAAAAGTCAAGCTACTAAGTTCTTCCTGTCATACTCCACTGCCTTTGCAAGGAGACTTTTAGTCTTTAAGGTACTTTCAAGAGTTGAAAGTAAAGACAAGGCCAATGTCATATCAGATATAAAAGTGCATCTGAAAGTAATTTTAAAGCAGTCAGAGCCCATTCATTTCATTCCATAACCGTTAAAGGAATGTCCTTCTTGCTCCCTGCTGATGCCAGGACAGCCCTATGCTACCAGTTGCACGTCTGATGTCTTCATGGCCCTTAGGAACTTGTCAAGATGGATTTTTATCACTGAACAATTACAACAGTTTTTTTTCTTTCCAGAGGTCACCACTGAGACTAGGATAGTTGTTTTCATGTGACAGGAAGAAGACAGGTACAGTCATGACAGACACAGTAAGTGCCAAGCCATTGGCTGGGGTGGTTGGTGGGGAGAGGAGTTGAGTGTAGTAATGACTTTTCAAGCTCTGGGTGTTTTGTAGAAGCACTGAAATCACCTGGAGGTGTACAGAAATGTTTTCACCCTTGGAAAATATTTATACATCAATTTGTACATCGAGCTTTTGATTAGATCAAAGTGTACAGCCTTTATTAATGTTTATTACTGTTTTACCTATAGGCAGTAGTGACAAATTCCACAATACATCATAGCAACATTTGAGCTAAACTGATTTAAAGACATTCTTCCCCACAACTCAAAAAAATTATCCAACAAGTCTTGCCTGTTTTGACTTGAAAATTCTAAAATAACCACAAATTTGGATCCACATTCAAAAAGTGCCAGAGAGGCCAGAGAACCTCTTCTATTGGTGGCCACAGTAGCTGCAGATCCATCCCTTACTGCTCAGAAGCAGCCTACTAAACGTCCAGCAGCAGCTCTACCTGATGATGTCCTCACTGTCTCCACCATAGGCCCATCCTCAACAAATAAGAGGTTAAACAAAGAGGTACTGTGCCTGTCTTCTTCCTGTCACATGAAAACAACTATCCTAGTCTCAGTGGTGACCTCTGGAAAGAAAAAAAACTGTTGTAATTGTTCAGAGATAAAAATCCATCTTGACAAGTTCCTATGGGCCATGAAGACACCAGACGTGCAACTGGTAGCATAGGGTTGTCCTGGCATCAGCAGGGAGCAAGAAGGACATTCCTTTAATGGTTATGGAATGAAATGAATGGGCTCTGACTGCTTTAAAATTACTTTCAGATGCACTTTTATATCTGAACTGAAGCATTGAAAGACTGAAGGCTCTATTGAGCAGTCACTATATCATGGCTTTATATATCCTGTAGTGTAGCAGAGCCATCGTCAATTAGACCATCAAGGCACATTTATGAAACCAAGCCATCAACCAGACACAACTATCAGTGCATGGTGGCCCAGAACTCCTGAATCAAAGTACTTCAAAGGAGGAGCACAGGTATTTCAAACAAAACAAACAAACAAACAAACAAAAAAGCAAGTCAACCTTTTCAGACTGGACTAATGGCCAAATCCTTGTTTTGATAAGGAGTCTGAAGTTCTGAGTAATGGAAACAGAAGATCTTGAGTCCATCAGCATCAAGATAACTAAATACCCGTCTCAAAACAGTCATCCAGCTTGGAAACTTTTTGTTTGCACTCTGTTTCCAGAAACAGAACATACAAAATTGAAATCTACTTCTGTTCTTATATAAATGATAGCAATATATATTTTTAAAAAACCCAGCACAGTACTCATAGAAAGCAAATGCAGATGTCTCACATCTCCTAATTTTTCAATGTGTCATGTGTACCCTATTGTTTATGCCAATAACACCTCCCACTACTTTTCAGAGCTGAATTAACCTGCTGCAAAATTTGCAGTGTGGTGTATCTCACACTAGTTAAGAATGGTATATTTCCCATAAATTCATATACTTTTTAATGGTTGAATTGAATGAAGGTTTAATTTAATATAAAATAGCATGGTTGAAAAATTATACCAGGGGATTTTTCATTTTAATATTTTATTAACATTTCTCTCACACTTCTGCTTGGATGGTATTTCTCTGCTTTCTAAAGGCAAATATCCACTGCTGGAACTTTGGTTGGGAACCATCTTCACACAGCTTGAGTGGAAAGAGAGCGCACTCTGCTGGCTGCGGTCTTCCCAGGATATTAAAGTAATGCTGTGAGGAATGAAGCAATTTCAAACTGACTAACTACAAAACTTGTTCAGAATTCATTGCTGATTGGCAGCATTATAGTGATTCAGAAGATGTTTATAGCTATGTTTTTTTAATTTAAATTGGATTAACTTAGAGGTACAAACCACATATTTAAACCACTTCAGATATTTAAAATACATGACTAAAATGCATAATTTTGAATATTATCAGATTTCTCAGGGTTTTTGGGAATACAATGTGGCCAGCAGAAAGACTCCTGTTATTGCTACAATGCTGTCTCATTTGAGAAATTTAACTTTTAAGTGACTGGGGTGTAACTCACATGTAGTTTTATGAAAGTTTTAAAATTTAATTACCTTCCTGAGGCTGAGAAGACCAACTATCTGAAATTTAACTTGCCCATACAGGAGGTATTCTGTCTGACCCACAAAGAACTGAAAACAGAGCCACCAACACTTCAGAATGCCTCAGAGTAAAGATTGTCTCCATCCAAAATCATCTCAGAGGACTAGCCCAGGAATTTAAAATTTGTGAGATAAAACTGACTGCACTAAGAAGAATTCAAAGTAATCCAATCAGCCAGTTGGGATCGTTTGGTCCTAGTGTAACTCATAACTGATTCAATTTATTTTAGCTGCATACACTCCATGTATTCACAATCTTTTCCACTTCCTAGTAGGTCTTAACTATTGTCTCAGAGATTGATACTCAACTGTGCATTAGTCTGTGCTTTATCTTTATCCTGAAGCTTGCTCTGAGCTTGTACTTGGATGTGGGAGCATTTTAGTAATGTTGTCACGGAAGCATTGATCCTCCCTACCTAACAGCTCACATTTTGCCTCAGGAATCTTACAACCCTCCCTGTCTTTGTCAGTGCAATCCAAGGTGATTCTTCTGCCACCATTGGCTGTGTTTTCCTATCATCAGGGACCAAAAAAAGGATGTTTTCATTTCAAAAGGGCTAATAGGCATCATCTTGGGTGAGGGAGGAAGTTTTGCTCTGGTTCTTTCCAGAAGACACTCTTTTCTGCCAGAAGGCTCTGAGGTGAATAAGCTGGCAGTGGAACTATTCTATTGCACATCTTTATCTCCTGAGGTCCTCTGGTTCAGCATTTTGCCCATGAGATAGTGATATATCCCTCAGGATAAGAAGCTGTCTTCTCCATGTGCATGTGTGTGTGTTCCTTCTCTGCAAAAACCTTAACTGCCCATCTGAGATCTGGTGCAGTGAACTACAGGATCCCACACCCACAGTGAATTTAAACTCCATTCTGGTTTCCTGGAGGGTTTTACTTTTATCTCTGGGATGTATCATTTGGAAATCCACTTCAGACTAGCTGCTGTGTCATAATTCTATAAATTGTTAAAAAACCCCAAATCATAGATATAATCATTAATTGCCATATGTGATATTAAATGACAAAGTATGTCTCTGCTATGAAGTAAACATTCAAAAGAAAACTACATTTTGAAATTAAAATTGATATTTTGCTTTTGAATTTTTAACCTGTCCTAAATTTTGCTAATTTGTTCAGCCTTCTCAATGCAGCAGCACCAGGACTTTGTCAGACTCTAGGTTGTGCTGCTGCATTTCAAATCTTCTAAAGTTTTGGTCTTTTGCTCTAGCTTGTCTTAAGTCTCATCATGAGTTGATGTCTTACCCTTGCTCTAAAAACACAACAGAATAAATTTATTCATAATTAAAATGTTAACTTTTTCTCAAGCCATCTTTAAATTTGGACCAATAGCCCAAGATATTGCACAGCAGACATATCTTGCAGCACAATGGATCCTTGATGTTGCATGATAACAATACAAACACATTAATTCTGTTTAATGATGCATAGTTGCTCTTCGAAATACTTGTGGGTTGGTTTTTTCAATGAATATTATTTATATCATAAATATCACTTGTATTGATGAGAGTTTTTTCTCTACCATTGCAGCAGAATTTTTTTCTTTCTCAGCACAAGTCCCAGACAAGTTCTGTAAGAGCAGAGGCATCACTGGCTTGATTTTATGAGGTGTTGAGCACTTGATTTCAGTGAGAACTGTAAGGCTTTAGTCCTCTGAAAGAGGGGCACAGAAGCAGATTTTGACAGACTTTGGCATCTTCAGGAAACTGATTGGCAGAGTCTCTTGGGAGACAGTCCTCAGGGGCAAAAGAGTCCTGGAAGGCTGGACATTCTTCAAGAATGGAGCACAAGAGGAGGCTGTCCCCATGTGCTGAAAATTGAGATGATGGGGAAAAAGCCCAGCCTAGCTGAACAGAGAGTTTTGATTGGAACTCTTCCTGGGCTTGAAGACAGGAATGAGGAGAAGAACAAAGCTCCCATAATCCAAGAGACCCGCTACACCATGTAGACACACACGAGTCTATGGGGTTGGATGGGATCCACCCAAGGGTACTGAGGAAGCTGATGGAAGTGCTCACTGAGCCACTTTCCATTATTTATCAGCAGTCCTGCCTAACTGAGGAGGCCCCAGGTGACTGGAGGTTAGCAAATGTGATACCCATTGACAAGATCTGACGTGAGTGCTAGGGAAGGTTACAGAAATAATTTTGAGTGCTATCATGTGGCATCTACCAGACAACCAGGGGATCAGGCCCAGCCAGCATGGGTTTGTGAAAGCAGGTCCTGCTTTACCAACTTGATCTCCTTCTATGACAAGGTGACCCTCTAAGTGGATGAGGGAAAGGGTGTGGATGTGTCTATTTGGACTTCAGTAAAAGCTTTGACACCATCTCCCACAGCATTCTCCTGGAGAATCTAGCCTGGAGGAAAGGAGACTTGGAGGGGACCTTATTGCTCTCTGTGAAGGAAATTGGTGCAAGGTGGCAGTCAGTCTCTTATCCCAAGAGGAGGACAAGAGGAAATAGCCTCAAGTTGCACAAGGGGAGGTTCAGATTGGATATTAGGAAAAAATTCTTCATGGAAAGCATTGTCAGGCACTATAACAGGCTGCCCAGGGAAGTAGTGGAATCGCCATCCCTGGAGCTATTTCAAAGAACGTGGAGATGTGGCACTTAGGGACATGGATTCGTAGTGGACTTGGCAGCATTAGTTTTATTTGATGATCTTAAAGATCTTTTCCAATCTAAATGATTCTATGATTCTACTTTTGTCTACCACTAGATGAGATGCACAAGACATTTTAATATGAAAGAAATAAATTATGCAGGTTGAAAGAAGCTAGACAAGTTAATTGCATCCTTCAGCTTGTAGCATCCACGTAGGTCCTAATTAAGCAAACAACCTTCTTTCTGGAGGTTATGCTGTGAGGGCTGCTCTCACGTGATACTTTCGGTGTAATGCTTAAATAATTTGAAGCCTGTTATACAAGTGGTTGGAGCTCATCTCCTTTTCCCCTGCAGATCGCCCCACTAAATATGAGGGCCACAGAAGTATCTGAGGTGAGAATAGTTTTCACAATTATATTCAAATAGGAATATTTAATAAGGCATTAGGCATACTTAAGAATCACACCAGAAGAAGGGACATGCTATCTTTCTTTCTACGTGATAGCAATCCCATCTAGAAGAGACCTCATACAATGAATATGCCTCACCAGTGTCTCAACTAATCCTGGAAAGTAGCCTTGTAAAATATCATCTTTTCCTGCACATTCTCAATTGTTGCTTTCCTTTCCTGACATATTTAAGTATAATTAATATGTTATAATTAATTAATATGCAACCTTAAGTGGTTGTTAGTAATTTTTTGTTAGAAATGTAATGGAAGTTGAATGTGCTTTATTCAGTTAGCATAATGTCTGCTAATATCTCTTGTGCATAGCATATTTAATATTCCAGACCATACTGATCTGAGGTTTCTCACACACGGAGGTAACCCAAAAGTCACAAAAGACCTACACTGCTTTTATTTCCAAAAAAGTATATAAAGATTATTCTCAAGGAGTTACATTGCCCAGTGTGATTAATTTGGTCTTCCTGTAGGACAAGATAAAGCCAAGCTTCACTAATTATGCCTGTTACTAAGAAAATTATAGGGTTTGTTAAACCGAAGGATTCAATGCAGAAGTCATAATTTTTACTTTCTGATAAGCAATTAGCAAATAAGGGTGATATATTTAATAATATGTTTTACATGTGAAGGAATAAATTAATTAATATGTTGACAACTATTTGAGGCAATGACTTCCGTGACAAAATTTCCTTAACTACAGCTAAAGAACAGATGGATGTCTTGCTGCCTTTTCCTCTCTTTTCAGTTCTGCCGCTCAAAGAAGGCTGATGCTCCCCTTTGAACTATCAACTAGGGTCCCCTATGACCTTTCGTCTCAACACAGCTGTGTTGCCGCACTGAACCTTTTGACATCCACATTACACTGGTCACCTTTTATTAAAGTTAAAAGGTGAACAACCTAAGCAGGTGAAAAATCTTCTTTGGAATCAGTGAATCAACTCAAACACCTATGATCTTCTCTGTGGCTTTGAATTTTTCTTTAACACAGAGGAACCTGAAGTTATTCACTTGTAAAAAGCAGCTTATTAAAATGTAACATTGAAAATACAATATGCCACTCAGGAGAAAATCAAAGTAGAAGGAAACAAAGCACAGAGGAACATAAAGCTGTGATGTACTTATTGAACCATTAAAAGCAAGTCCTCTGAAACTGCCTACACTATGGAATGTTTTCCTTGACCATGCTTATTTACTGCAGGGTTAATGGGGCATAAAACCCTTTAGGGAGTAGTTGTGTGCTGGTATGGGCTACATAGAAGAATAGTGACCAGCAGATTGAGGGAAGTGATCTTACCCTGTGTTGGCAAAAGTCCTGCTTCAGGTGAAAATTTGGACTAGATAAGATCCTCTCCAATCAATACTTCTGTGATTTTATATGCATATCCTCACTTGTGCTGCCATGCCTTCACTGGACCTAGCTGGAATGGTTAGTCAGTGTAAAACACATGAAATGCATGCTTTCACAAGCTGATCTTTAATATCAGGTTTTCATATCCCCCAAAATCTTGATTTTTAATATCAAAATATATTTTTCATCAAAATTTTGTCTGTATTTTTATTCCACAGAATAAAAAGTAGTTTTGAAAAGCTGATATGAAATGGAACCAACATCCTCTGGTTATTGTTCATCTTCTTGCCTTAGTAGTAGCTCTGGAATTCCGGATTTCAGCATTTGCTCATTGTTTTAATGCATGAGTTTTATTCCTCCTTTTCTTTGCATTATCTTACTTAGTTTGCAAGGTTTTTGTAGTACACACTACTAGTTTACAAAGCCTGAAGCAAACTTACATTGCTGTAGAGACGTTGCTATAATGGTAATACCTTATTATGTATTAAGACAATAGAGTATTATACTCCCTGAGAGGAAGACACATACAAATCCTGACAAATGCAAAAGGCAGTATCACATGAATATTTAAACACAGGCATAAAACCTGTAAAATACCCACAACATCTGTTTCAGAAGAAATTTAGATATACATAGTGAGACAATGAACAATAAAAAAACATATCATTGTAGGTGATATTTCAGAATTTATGCATGATGCACATTGATGTTATGGTCATGGTGGTGTGAAACTAAAAAGTGAGAAAGACTAAAGAATTGGATAAATTTATCCATAACTGGCATGTACAGTGCACCTCAACTTTTTAAATAGTCTCTGTGGATAGGTGAGTACCTCAGGATAGATATGAAAAACTTGGATAGTTAAGGACATCTGATGAAATGGCAGACAACTGTATGAAATGGAAGACCTGGAACTGACATAGCAAAGGTTGATGAGGACAGAAAACCTCTTCTGTTACTCTAAATCTGCTCCAAGACAAGCATTTCCACACAGCTGAGATTGTCAGTAGTCACCACATCTTGTGACCTGTCTGAAGACTTTGCTAGAAAGGAGGGCATGGTAGCTATGTTAGGAAGCCTTACCCAAATCACCAATGGATCACACTATCCTGCCTCACTGAATTTATTTGACCCACCCAAATGATAGAAGAGTAGAATCTTCAGAACCTGTACACATTGTGGAGTGTATGAGCCTGTTTTTATTTATCCCTCCTCCTCCACTTTCCTGGAGCACAACACTCAATAAAACTGTGTGTCACCAGGTTGCTCTTATGGCTTCTGGGGTGTGACTGCATATGTGAACTTAGGGGAAGATTCCTCTATTTTTGAAAGCCAGTTGCTTCACACCACAAGACACGTATTGAATTAACTTCACCGGAAATGTCTCTTTCCCAAGGAATGAAACAAAATCACTGACAATATTTTAGGTACAAAAAGGTACAGATAATTTTGACTATTGTTATAAATTTGTGTGGATTTTCCAAAACAAAAAACTATTGCCTTTCTCAGTGACCAAAATCAGGAACAGAGAAACAAAAGTCTTCATGATTATTACTCCCTCATAAGTCTCAGGTATCTGGCTCTTCAGCTAGATAGCTGAGGTGACACAGGCTGGAAAGCACAGAAGCAACACCACTGGGAAACTGCATTGCAGCTGAAAGGTTAGTAACCAGAGATCTCTAGCCTGCAGAGTGTAACAGCCACCCCGTTAGCAATGATTTAGTGTATTCCCTGATCACCATCCCAGTTCTGTTCAGTAGGTTTGTAAAAAGAGTGAAAGGCGATAATTTCCTGATAAAAGTCAAGAGACAGGGTGTCAGACTATAAGCTCTTCAAAGCAAGGGCTCAGTCACACACTGAAGTGGTGATTCTGACTGAGGGCAAGTCTCATACTGTAGTACAAATAATGGATTATTTGTACAGCACTGCCCAAGTGAAGAGGCCACGCACAGATGCACTTTCACTTTCCAGATAAATGAGCTCTCTGTGCAAGAATCCAAACTGGATGAGAATCCTGCCTTTCTTCTTCAACTTTGGGAGATCTGTTCATACGCACAACCAATGTTGTTGTATAATGCACATCCCCTGTTTCTAGCAGTGACGTGTTAAAAAGAACTGGAGGACATTGTTTGAAGTAATGATCAGCTTAGGTTGTCTTCCATACGAGTGCACATGAAGGAACTAGATGAATGGTACATTGGCTTCTGTTCAAAAGTTTCCTAGCAACAAAGCAGGTAATGCAGAAAGCAGCAAGTCAAGCTGTGTACTGTCAGCATCTGAAATAACGAGTTGTACGCAAAAAATAGTACTTTTTATATAACAGATATGTGTTCTGAGATTGACAGTTTTCTACAGGACTACTTTGTTAAAATGAAGTCAGGAATATAAAAGGCTATGATCCTTTGCATTCTAGTCAATAGTTTCCAATTTTTTGGATAAGAAAATAGGGGAAATTCAAACCAGAAGGGCTAGGAGCTGCTTGATTCTTTGTTAATGTGTATGCTATAAAGAGAGATATCCATTTTATTAAAGGGGCTTGAAGGACAAATAGGTGTTATGAGCAGCTCTTTAAGTCTGGTCAAATGCCATGAGTAAAAATTATCATTAAATCATGACCACAGGTAATGCTCTACTGTTTTGACTCACATATTAAAAAAACCATCACCTTTGCTTTGGATCTTTGGAGATTTTTTTCTTTTCCAATTGGCAGTACTTTGGGAGCAGGATTCTGTTAGTTTTAGAGTGTACAGCACCAGTCCAATGAGAGCCCTCTGGGGAAGCCTTAGCAGGCATTTTAGTCACCTAGTTGCCTTGGTGTCTTTCAAGTGCAGATTGTAAGAGGTTTCAGGAAGGTGGTCACAGCGAGAGGTGACCTGATGTGATTGAGGAGGCAATAAGGGTCCAGAGGCTTCAAATAAAGCAGAAAGGGCCTTCATCTGACTATACTGCTGTGAAGTGCCCCAGAGCAGGAGCCAAGCTGACTCCATGAACAGTGGTAGAAGGACAACTTCCGCAGACAGCTGTGGGGCATTTTACCCTTTTTATCTGTTCCTCATAGATCTTGTGGCTGTGTTCACCAGGTCTCCTCTCTTTGCGGCTCCAGGGGCTGGCTGCTGTCCAGGCAGTTTGCTGTACTGTCAGCCCATCCACATCTCAGCCCTTTTTGTTAATGATTGATTTTTAGTTCAGCTCACCAACATCGTTGATGGACAGTGCTTTAGGAAAACCAGACCTGAAGCACTCCTGTTAAGTGGGGAAGGAGCTCCCATGGCTATTTATCACCTTCTCTGAGTCCTTCATGTAACTACTTCGGAGAACTTTGTGATTAACTTTCAATAGTATGCAGTGGCTTCTGCTTTTCCTTGTTTCACTTGTGAAATTTATTTTATATTGAATTTCCTAATGTATTATTCACCTTTTAAGCCTTATAGCAATCATGTTTCATTTTATTAATCTCCCTCCAACACTACTCCCCTCCTCCAGCTTGTGTTTTGAGGTTCACAGTGATTCTACCCTAAATATGCCAGTTCCTTACACTCACACTGAAGCCATGTTTTGTTCCTCTCATGTTTTGCTGTACTTCAAGAAAATTGGTGTGCTTCTTTGTACACTCATCTTTCCTGAGGCTTTTTGTCTTTAGCACTCTCCCTTGAAGTTGTTAGGATATATTTTATGGAGGAGGAGATGACTTTGCAAAATATTTCAACTGCAAGGAAGAAAAGCTCCAAAGTTTCAGAGGATCAGAAAAGCCTCTGTAAGCAATAGTGGGACTCTGTTATTTCTACAGGGAGGGAGATGTTGAGCCACATCTGCCAGGGCTGTGACTCTGCACTGGGACTTCATCCCATGCCCCAGGGAACCAGGGCAACTGTTTTTATTGTTGTTTTGGGATTCTATGTGAGTATTGGATATGCTGAGGCATTTCTACAGAGTGAGCAGGGACACCAAGGCAACAATGTTTTCATACCTAACTTTGGGCTCACGTGAATCTCTCTCTCATTGCTGATGAAGGCATTGCCTTGACAACCAGAGTGGTGATGATGCTTAATTGCTCAAATAATTATTAATTGGCCACTCACGCTTGAGAAGACAACAGCCTATAGCATGATGTGTTCCTAAGGTAACTTGTCTTCTGGTGAGACTCCTCAATGAAAGGGGACTCCTGGTGTTCCATCTGCAGCCCAGTTCTCCATACTGTTCTCTTTTGGGTAACTGGATGGGCTTTTCTCACACCAGTCCCACAGAAAGTTGAGAAGTTCGCAATGACTCTAGAAACGGACGAGTGTATTCACTAATTTGCAATTTTAGATAATGAGTTTGCAGATGAAATGAGATTTGGACTCAGCCTTTTTTTGAGAATTGTGTTATTAAGCATTAGAAACTGAGCTCCCAAAATCAACAAAAATACCAGGGTTTCTAACTGCAGCAGAAGTAGCCCTGCCCAATCAGGGGAAAAAAAGAACAATCAGAAATGCTACTGCTTCCTAAAAATGGCATAGTGAAACCACAGTATCAAAGAAGAGTCTTCTAGTAGCTCTAAATTCTACTGAGTGCTCAAATGGCTGTTCCTTGCTGACAACAATACTGATTTAGAACTGTAAGTACATTGTGAAACACTGGATTTTGACTATGGAATCAGTCAGCTGTATCCTAATGGCATTTTGTCCTTTATTCTTCAAATCAACTAGCATTCACACATGGGTCCTGAGGAGGTAGCAAGCAATTTCAGACTTCTAAGTCTCTGCAGATTTTGCACACAGATTTTTATTGCAGAGAATGAGGTATCATGCTTTAAGCAGTTCACAGTGGAAATGTTAAATTGAATACACACACAGCACAGTGCAAGTACTAGCTTTGGGAAGGCTCAGATACCTCACGTTGGAGAATGTGGGTCTTTGGAGTCAAAATGTCTCTGATTCTCCAGCAGATCACTTTCTTTTGAATCAATCCACCTTAAATTAGTAACAAATGTCGCAATTCCTACCTGTATATTTTTCAGAGTTACTCCTACATGTTTAACAAGAACAGTCACAGTGAGGGTTTGGCTACCAGGAAAGAGTCAGACAGACTCTGGTGGGCAAAATAAGATAGCGGGCACAGTGCATTTTGGGGGAAAGGGGAAATGGTGAGGGCACTCCATGATCTTTAGGTGTTTGCTGAGGTAGATCGAAATCAGGGCATTTTTCTCTGACAGACCTATAAGCCTATTACTCAGAGTTGCAACTACTACCATCAGTTCTCTTGCTACTATTCTCACCTCCTTCCTGATACAAAACTTTCCCAGATAGTGCACCCCATGCACCAGTACAGTCTGGGGACTAACCTGTTGGAAAGCAGCTCTGTGGAAAAGGACCTGGGGGTCCTGGTGGAAAACAAGCTGTCCATGAGCCAGCAGTATGCCCTTGTGGCCAAGAAGGCCGATGATATCTTAGTTTGCATTAGGAAGATCACTGCCAGCAGGACAAGGGAGGTGATCCTGCTGCTCTACTGAGTCTCAGCGAGGCTGCACCTGGAGCCTGGAGCAGGTCCAGTGGAGGGCTACAAAGATGATTAAGGGCCTGGAGCATCTCTCTTATGAGAAAAGGCTGAAAGAGTTGGACCTGTTCAATCTTGAGATGAGACGACTGAGAGGGGACCTTATCAATGTCTATACAAGTATCTGAAGGGAGAGTGTCAAGAGAATGGAGTCAGGCTCCTCCCAGTGGTGCCAAGAAACAGGACAAGAGCCAGTGGGCAGAAACTGATGCATAGAAAGTCCCAGCTGAAAAGAAGGAAGAACTTTATGGTGCAGGTGACCAAGCACTGCAACAGATTGCCCAGAGAAGTTGTAGAGTTTTCCTCACTGGAGATATTCAGGAACCATCTGGAGGCAATCCTGTGCCATGTGGTCTAGGATGACCCTGCTTGAGCAGGGAGTTGGCACCAAGTGACCCACTGTGGTCCCTTCCAACCTGACCAATTCTGGGATTCTGTGATTCTGTTATTCTGTGGGTGTCTGGGGTCTGTCTGGAGAGTGGTCCATCTCCATGGTACTCACCAGTGAAGAGCAAAAATTACTGCTCCATCTTGCAACCCAGATGGAAAAAACCCAGCTTTTTAAATCTGTGGTTCACATGCACATGTTCACGTGTGATTCACTTGGAAAAGAAGTCAGAGTTGCATCTTCCAGTGATGCCACAGATAAAAGTAATCAAAGCATCTGGAAGACCATAGGTCTCCATGGTCTCTGCTGAGGTCAGATAAAGTGGGATGATGGTGTTGGAACATCAAGTTGATAAAAATTCAGGAGTGTTCTGTTATCCAAGCATAGGATGACAACAGCCAGATGTGGCATACACACTAAGGATAGCATCAAGGTTTTGTACAGTAGTGGTAAAGGATGACACTAAACACACCAAAAAAGACCTGAAGTATAAGGACAGATAACGGATTATGAAAAATGGGTTCCCCATTCAACAATGTTTGAGGTTTACCATCCATTAGCTGGTACAAGAAAACAAGTCTTAAAAATATTCTTGAGATGAAAGCTTTTCAGTTCAACAGAATTGAACAGTACTTAAGCCAAATTGTTGGTTTAAACATCAATCTCAAGTGAAAAATGGGAATTTTCACTTGAAAAAGGATCAATACATTGCATTCTGGTGTTTTGTCCAGTTTGTTAGGTTTTTACAGGATTCTCATGAATGATTCAGGTTTCAGTAAATGTATATTTTGCAGTGAAAAAAAATGATAGTTGAGAAATTGCTAGTCACATCCAGGGACAATTATACAACCACCATATTAAAACATGATGCATTACCGTTTTATGAAAGAAATTAAAAGCCAGAGGCAAACAGACAGTACCATATTATAATGTAAGAATATTAGCATTAGAAGGCAGAGTGGGACCCTTTACAGCATATTGATGAAGATCAGCATATGCTAATCACATACTAGATACATAGAGAGGAAATTTGGACTTATATTCAAAGCTGTATAACTTGTTTGATGCAAGATGCAACCTTACCTTAGAAAAAACTTCATGGCTAATTAAATTTAAGCTGCAGTACAGAGGGTCAGCAGGTGAAGAGAAGTGGTGAACTGGAAGAGGAGAATGTATGAAATTAAATGTCACAGCTTTTTGTGAACCCTGACTCTGATGGGATCAGATTTACAATTTTGAGAATAGACATCAAGGGGGCAAAGCTGTCAATGAAATTATCATCTGGATATTGTATAATCTATAATGACGTTATTTTCAGGGCCATTGGTCAGGAAGGAATCACATCTGTTTGATAATACCCCATGCTAGCTTACTTTACTATATACATGTTGTATTTTACTATATTTAGATATTTGCATTTATGTATGGAAACTGCACATATTTGAAATCAAAACTGACCAAAGAAGTATATATTTCCAATGAGATTTAAATTAATTCAAAATACACGTATAGCTGCAGTGAAAACCTTAGTACTTATTGTAACAGAAAGAGAAGCCCTTCACATATAAACTAAATTGAATTATAAAAATTCAAGCTTCTTGCTCCTCTAACAGCTGCCTTCAACTTTCTTCTAGAAGGACCAAATCTGCAGTTTAATTCACTTGCTGTAGCAGTTCAGTTCAGTACTTGGCAACAAAAACCTAAAAATAAGGATTCCACTTGTTAACAAAAATTTGGCACAATGCTATTTGGAAAATTACTGTATTTGCTCTCTAACACCTTTTTTTTTTTAAAATTGGTTTGCAGTACAGCATGGTGTGAGAAGCTACAGTCCATTCTCCTTTGCTTCTGTTTTTTTTATTTTCCCTCTCCTTACTGAAGAACAAAAAAGTGAGATGCAAGGCAGAAGCAGATCTTCCCTTTCACGATTTCAGAGAATAACTTTGTGATTTTTTTCCTTGCCACTACAAAGATTAGATCCAAAATAAAATTCCATCCAAGGGTTCTGGGAAAATGCCTTCCTGATCTTATGAGTTTTAACTGAAAGATTTCCATCATAGCATCTCACAGTAACATCTCTTTGTTACATTCTAACATATTCTTATGTTTTTTCCAATGCACTGATTGCTAATTTATTCTTTTCAGTTTCTCCTTTCCTTCTGCCTTAGTTGATAATGTCTTCTGGCCTAAGAAAATGTAAATGTAATTGACATTTTGTAAACAGTGCATATAAGGTGAATGGTATTTTCATTAAATACCCCCTTGACCATTCGTTTTCCAGTTCACGGAATACAGCTGTCTCTGGATGTGCCTGTAAATGCCATTAGTACTTACAGGAGCTATCACGTACATGAGGGAAAATGGCATTCTTTCCTGAATTCTTTTCTTCTGAGCGTTACTGGCATACTGTGTTGAAGAGTCAGGAGGCTGTAACACTCAAAAATAAGTTTTTCCTAGTAGAGGTGAGAAACCCATATCCCAACAAATGTTGTAGTATTTCCAGTTTCAGTATTTTATCATCTAGTGGAGAAACTTTGTGACATTAATGATACAGACACTTTTGCAGTTAATTTGGCACTTCAATACAAACATGATGATACAGTTTTAGGGTCCTGATTAGGACAGTGAAGCCTACACAGCCAAGTTAAATCAGAAATTATTGCCACAGTCAAGCAAGGGGTGGTCTCACCAGGATATAACTCTATATTGTTGTCTTATCATTCTATCCTTGGCTCCTAAAGTGATAGGTTTAAGACCAAATGAGAGAGCTATACAAACAAAAATAATCTAAAATGGTGGTAACCAATGAACAAACCCAATGAAGTGACTCTCTAGGTTACTGAAGTAGAAAGATCCTTTGAAGTAACCATGCTTTTTTTTTTCTGTTGGAATACCTCATTCTCCACTTATAATTCTGCATTGGCCTCTGGCTCTGCGTCTCCTCACTGTCACCACTTTGTCTAGCTGGACCACTGCTGGAAGCAGTTGAAACCATTTGGCAAGTTCCAGCAGATACTGAAGATTTTTTACTCCAGAGGATGCATACAACATATGTGACCCCCACAGCCCATGGGATTTACGGGGCTAGGTTTGCCTTTAAGAAATAAGTTGCATACCAGAGGAGGTTTTCACAGGAAAGCCTCTGAGGAATGCAAAGTTGGATGGAAGTAACAGGAACAATAGAGCAAAGAGATTGGCAGTTTTTCTGGTCTTCTAAAATTAAGAAAAAACATTTGGGATACAGGTGGCAAATAAATGAAATTCTCCCAAGAGGCAGAACTCCTGCAGGTTCATCGAAAATAAATCAAGACAAATTTGTCTCATTATTTCTTATTAGTGGTTGGTTACTGATGGTGTGATTGAGTAGGAAAATGTTAATGGTAACAATGGCTGACTGTGCACCAAGTACAATAGAAAGTTGATGCTGCTTAGGAAACTGGTTCATGCACTTAAAATAAACATTAAAGTTATTGTATTTTTAAATCAGTTGATAATTTCTTCTGATAGCCTTAAGTTCTTTTATATCATAATGGAATAATTCTAGTCAAAAGCATATTGCTTTCTTTTGATGATGGAAATTAAGGAAAGCGTTCCTTGTCTACTGACTTACTTGAATTTGCATCATTATTTCTGCTCAGTTAATGTTCTTTTATTAATTTGTCTGTCCATTAGTTCCTGTACCTTTTTTTGCAGAATCTTTTGAACCTGCTGGCCAATTTCAACTAGCTGTGGCAGCAGGATCCAAGATAATCCTGTTCTTCAAGGTTTTGTGAAAATCAGTAATGCTTACACTATGAAGGCTGTGTGAGCTCACCAGGCTTATGTGCGCTGCCTGGTCAGGCAGCAAGGTACCACTTGGGACAGGCAATAGCAGGCATCACCACTTTTTCAGTTCAGTAGTGAAGCAACAGGAGGAATCTGATGTGCCACAAGGGTATGATAAAAGTGGGAAGCAGGAGGAAGTAAGGTTTGCGGTGGAAGGGTGTGTGTAAGGACATAGGACAGACATACAAATAAGAGACTTTGTTCTATTATATCCACAGCAAATGGAATAATCTGGTTTTCTCTGGAGACAGTATTGCAAATGAATTTCAAAATGAAAAATAGTATGTATAAGAAATGCCTGTATGCACAAATATCTGTAACACATGCATAACTTATCTTCCCAGTTATTGTTCTTTTCTTCTCTTGTCTCTTCCAAAGCCCTTTTCAGTATAGATTATGTCACTGAATTAGCTTACCCAAAAGTAGAGTAAAATGTGGTAGAAGTATATAACAGCTAGGAGCAAATAAGACCTTCAAAAGAAGTTGGATTTAGGGGCTTCTTGGTGAAACAGCAAAGCTACTCAGAATCACAAGGAGACTTGTTAGAAATCTCCTTCAATTTCAGAGATAGTGCTTTGGGTAAATATTATCAATTTTTAAAACATTCAGTGTCATGAATATAGCAAACATTTACCCACAATTCCTTGATGTAAATTCAGGGACCTCTACTCTTCCTGATTGTGTTTGACAGTGGTTGGTGCAAAAATCTCCTCAGCAGTCGAACAAAGAGCACAGAGAATAGTGATGGTCGCCAGCTCTAAAGGCTTCTTCCTTGCACAGCTGACTAGAGATAAGAAGTAGAACTACAGCCCCAGGAACACAGCTGGATTCAGGGAGTTTCCTCTTGTCCCCAGCCCCTTATATTCAAGGACAGGATCTGAAAATATATTTCAGGCTCCTTTCTCTTTTCTCAAACATGAAAAGATGATAGCTGGACCTGGGCCCACCGGAGCACTGCACATTCTATTCTCTAATTGCCTTGCATATGATTAGTTCCTTCTGAAATAGTTCTTACTTAGATACAGAGTTAAGGGTATGAACTAACTCCTTTTTAATATAGTGATATGAATCAAACTGTACTAATGAATTAACTACTGTGTAGGAGAGCTGTGGTTTATATATTGTTGTTATTTGTTTCCTTTTCTCAGAAGATAAAACTGATTACTTTTTAATTGCATATTGTGCTTTATTTTTGGAATTCTTTTTTTTCTGTGTCACTCACATTCGCTTGGTCTACCAGCAGAGTGTGCTGACTCACAACAATATTTTTCAAGTAAAAGTAGGGCTGAAAGGCGGTTTGAAACACACACAAAAAATAGGATAGCAAAAAGAAAGAAAAAAAAGTGCCTCTCTTTAGGATCATATTTCCTCACACACATACTTTTTTACCTCTGGTAACCTTAGAAATTCTATTTTTATGAGTCTCCCAAACCTGACTAGGTGATGATAAAACCAGAGTTGATCATCCTAACTTTTAAATTTGAATTTAAATTTCAGGATAAATGGAAAAGAAATAAGATTTAGATTGAGTAAAACTCAAAATATTTGTCAGGTTTTGTCCCCTGGAAGTATTTTTTTCCAAAGATTCTAAATTTTGCTCCAGAACTGTTTGGAAATGCTCAGGTTGTTCTTTGCTATTTAATGCTAATTGAAATGAGTTACTTCCTGCTTTCAGGTAACCATGTCTGGACCAAATGTCTTTGTAGATCCCCTAGGACTCCTTGTGGTAGGGCAGACCTCTGGAGAGAGCTGTAGAGTGCAACTGGCCTTTCATATGAGCATGTGAGATTTGGTGGTCTAGGCAGAAGCTGATTAGAGACATGTTGCCAACTCATTGACAAACCTTTAGTTATAAATATCATACATTGACCAGCCAGTGCAGAATTGGATGCAGGGACAACCTCCAGCTGCAACAGGAGCTGGGTAGAAATCAGACATGCCCTGCACTGAAAGCCAAGTTTTTTCTTTCTTTATAGTGGTCTCTCTGACACAGAAAGTGCTTTCTAAGTTTGAGGCTTTCTAAATTTGCACCTGGAAGCCGTGTGTTATTTTCTGGAACCCAAAAAATGAGAATGAGACCTACTGACCACTTTGATTTTATGGAGCCATTTTATCTCAACAGTTTCTACCTACCTGAGTACTGGAATCTTCTTGGTCCTAAGTTAAAAGTTGTGGGCTGTCTTCTCCAGCTAAGAAGCTTCAATCTTAACCACCAATGCTTCCTCCCCTACTGCTTCCAGGCAACAGCTGACTCCAAAGAAAAATCAGTGAAGTTACAGCCCACACAATGCACACCCACGTGAATACGAGAGGCTTGCTTGAGGGTTTTCAAAACATGGAAAAGAAAGCTAAATGACTTGAGAAAGAATTTAAATTGCATAGTATTTCAACCTATTGGCTGATTCAAGTAATTTTCTCTTCCTGACATTCTGAACACTGACTGTGAATAATAAGTTTCAGAATACCATCCCAAGACAAATTTTTAAACTCTGAAGATTTAGATGAAGTATCAAAGATGCTTTTAGACTCATGGTTGTCATTGAAAAAGTAGTCCCAGACATTAGTACTTGACATCTGCTAGTATGGGTCAAGACTTACTCCATCTAACTGAGGAACGGTGGAACCCCATCCTTTTTTTAACATCATGGAATTGTGGAATCATAGAATATTCTGAGCTGAAGGCAATCCACAAGGGCCATTGAAGTCCATGTCCTGGCCCTGGAAAGGACCACCCCAAGAATCACACCATGAGGTTGTAAGTCACTTTCACACACAGGTGTTATACAGCGGACAAGAGTTAGGGTTTGACTTCTAAAGCAGTTTGCACTTAAGCCAACAAGCCTTAAATGTGAGGCCCTTTGCTTGACTGTAGATTGACCCTAGGATAGACACTGAGTCAATATAGCTTGAGTTTAGCTACTTTATACAAAACAACTGCATTAATATAAGAATGGTCAACTTTACTCTACCTGAAGGTTGTTTCTGCCACATTCTGGGTTGCTTTTGCTATGACCTTTCCCTGATCCTCAACTAAACACTGGAAACAGGTCAGATTGGATGGGGCTTTGAGCAACCTGATCTAGCTGATGTTCCTGCTCATTGCAGAGGGGTTGGACTAGATGACCTTTAAAGGTCCCTTCCAACCAAAACTGTTCTATGATTCTGTTCTAAACACATTTTCCCTTGGGCAATATTCAGTACAGAATATCATCAGTACACTTTAGAAATTGTTAAATGACTACAGAAGCAAGAAGATGTAAATTAGTAACCAGATGTTCCCTTAAGGTTTTAGACATGGTAAAACACTAAGGAACATCAAGAAGGGATTGCTCACTAGTTGCGGTTCCTTAGCTGCAACTGGTGATATAATCAGAATATTATTAGTTTAGCCTGTAGCCCTCTAATTCAGGAATCACTCGGCAACAGAAAGACTACCTAGATGACACAGCTGGTTTCCATCCTGACTTATTTATCAGATGTATTGATTGATACATCAGCAACAGGATTTTTTTTGCTTGAATTACTCTGTTTGAAAGCTAAGATGTCATACACAAAAGACAGCTAAGGGTCATACACAAAACACAAACAAATCCACACAGAACACATGGAACACTTACCTTGGAACATCCAAAGCTTGGATGGGCTGGAATCTCATTTAGAGATGTATGTTTCTCTCCATGAACTATAGAAGTGGAAGTGTTATCCTTAAGTATCTTGACTACAAACATAAACTTGTAAAGGCTGAATTAGGGCAGAATCTTTCCATTAATATGGATTCACTGGCACTACTGCACAGGGATATATAGTCATAGAGAATATAGTCATAACTCAGTCTCAAACACCACCAAAAACTTTAAGTGTTCATACATGTCTGTATAACTTTTGTCTAATTTTCAGGCTAAAACCAATAACCAGTTTAAGAACAGCATCTTTAATGATATATTATGCACAGTTGAAAATATGGATTTTTATTAGGAATGTCGCACACCACAGAATCTGTCAGGATCCCAAGGCCATCATTGGCCTTAATGACCTTGACCAACCTCATCAGCATTATCCAATTACACTTTCTGCCCACTACTTCAGGAGGTCACTTGGAACCCTTAGACCATGTTATCTGGAGCCCTGTCAATCCAAGTATTTATATTTTTAGTGAGGGACATTCCACCACTTCTCTGGGCAATCTCTTCCAATGTTAAATGCTCTCATGATGAAATATTTTTCTCATATCTCATGACAGAGAACAGTAGAAGGGTAGTAGAACCCAAACTCTCTAAACAAATTAAACTTTTTCAGCATTGATGTTTGTTACTAGGTGTTTTCCAATGGGTGCAGTTGTGTAGCTTGTGTTGAACCAGAGGCACAAATGATAATGTTCTGAGTCATGTGGCATCAATCCTTTTTATTTTTCCCTCTTTGTTATCTGCAACTGGAACTCTCATTTCCTTCAACAAGGATATTGGCTGGCTCAAGGTTAGCCTAAAATTCCAAGGAGGAAACCACCAACAAATGTCACATTCCATTTCTGCAGGAAAACACTAAAGAAAGCCATCAGTCTACTGCCGCTGCTGCTGTGGAACATCATCCTTGTCAAATGATGGAGGACAGGTCAAAACACTGTTCAGTATTTCCATCTAGGTGTTGGGTGTAAGAAGCCCCACTTGAAAGATACTCAGTTTTCAGACCTGGGAACATGTTAAAACATTGCTGTTGCTGAGGTGATTGAGAAGGTATCTGTATTCACCACTTGTTTGGCAGTTGTTCTCTTTCTTTTTTGTTTTTGCATTGTCTTTTATTTTTATTTTAAATGAATACTAACATCACAGGGAAAAACCATCGCTTCTGACAATAAGCTGCACACAATTCGTGTCACACTTTGCTGTTTTTACGTGCTTAGATAAAAAGAACCGCAATTAGTCGGACCTTACTTTTTGGCTTGTTTCCTGCTAGACTAGGGTGAAAGCATCCCATTAACAAGGCCTGATTAGAAGGCTTCAGGTGATGCAGGCAGTGATCTCATGGAATCTTCCTTGTCTATATCTCAATCTGTATAAACAATGCTTATTGAACAGATTTAAAAAAGAGAAGGCATTCATATGAGAAGACTTTAATTTGTCTTCATTTATAGAATTCTAGTTTTATTTTGTTTGCCATAGTTCTTTAGATCTATTTGGTAATTAAATACAGATTGCTTAGAGACAAACCCATATTAACAATAACAGTGTTTAAAAGTCACTGCTACAGTCACTGTGACATGACTGATGAGCCATTTTGTCTTTCCAGATCAAACAGTAATAGAATAAATACGGTGTTCCAAAAATCAGATCATTCCCATAGTCAGACTGTGAGACAGGTAGAAATACGTAACTTGAAAAAATTCAGTTCATCCACTACATTTTGAAATATGTCCTAGGGGAAGAATCAGTTGAGTTTCAGTTCAGATGGAGAGCTGTGCAAGAAATGTTAACTGTTAGAAATGTGAATTTAGTTATCCTTAGCCTACTTAATTTCTCCCAAAGTAAAAGTTGTGTGCAAAATTCTCAGTAAGCCTGCCCATTCCCATCGACAGGGAAGAGCTCATCTGAATTCCTTTGTTCAGTCCCTTCCATTTTACTCTTCTCACTCTGTTGGGTCAACTACATTGTTCTGCTCAGCTTTTCACTTTTCTGTCCTGATAAAGTTTTGTTCTCCTCTTCCTTAACCCCACTTGTCACTTTCTTCTTAGTGTTGCTGTGCCCAAGACCATTCAAATCTCTCCTGATTTCACTGTTTTTTCATTTGCTTGTAAAAACTTCTTCCATTTATACAACACTTGTATAAGACAAGATTTCTCAAGCACACTCTGAATCTTTAAAAAATTCAGAAGGGTAATATGAAAAATTGTCATCAATTTTAAAAGAATAAGTGAAATATTACCAACATTTTACTTTTCTAGCTTGGATAGCTGAAAGACTTGCTAGATTCACCCGAAGTCCTTTGGCAGGAATCCCAAAGAACAGCATCCCAGTCCGAAGTCTTGTGTCTTTCGTGAGAAAGAATCAGTGAAACAGAATAGGGATGTTGATATCAGTGCCATAAACTCACAGCAGTAGCATGCACATGCTGAATACTGGAAATGCCAGCCCTTGATTTCTAAAATCAGAGCTCAGCTCACTGAGGAGAATTTATGGACAGTTCCTCTTCCAAAGGGTTGGGAGCATTCCTCTGAGAAAGTTCATCTGTGAGGCTTTCACAGTATTTTTAAGGAGGGAATGGCTACTTTAAAATGAATATCATTTAAATAATTATTAAATTAAATTAGTAAATAAACATAATAAAAATTAATTATTAATTATTAATTATTAAAATTAAGTTAAAATAAAATAAAGTAATATTATTTTAAAATATTATCATTTAAAATGCATATTTTAAGGAGTGAATGGCTTATCTTTTGAAAATATCAGGTTCTCTTAGGTGGCAGAGATTAAAAAAATAATATTCTCTCAGGGAACATAGACAGGCAGCCCAGCCATGTTTTCCCATCTGAAAAGGCCCAAAGCCCGTCCTCTGTACCACTTCAGCTAGGACTGAGAGTCCTCAGTCAACTTTTGTTCTCTAAAGTGGCATAATCAGTTCAAAGCCCAGTTTCTGTACAAACATTGCAACTTCACAGAAGCTAAAAACACATTTATGATTTGGCCAGTAATGAGTTTGATTTCATGTAGTTTGATTGCATGTAGTGTTCATCGACAAATTTCCCCAAGATGTTGATGTCAGGAAGTTCCAAATAGTGGCAAGTTGTATTATTAGTATTTATTACATTTTTATTTCAAAATAAGTCTCAAAAGTCTTTTACTATATAGAAGCAATTTCTTTTTCTAAAGAAAAATAATTTCTTTGGACACAAGACTGAATTTGGATGGGTAGACAGAGGACAGTCCTGGGAAATAAGGATTATATCCATAAATGAAGCATTAGAGCATTAAGAACAGAATAAAAATGATGCTCTTGTAGCTTTTGTCGGTAATCACTTTTCCTAACCTTCCACCAATTCTCTTTCTTTGAATGCAAAACAGGACTAAAGCCTTTTCTATTTCAATTTCTCTGCTCAGCAAGCAGGAAGCACAAGACACGGTGCAGGCTGTTCTTCTGGGGTGTGATCTTGCCAGGGTTCACCTTAGCTGAGAAATGAAACAGCCCACGTGTGCAACACTATCAAACTCCTTTAGTTGACTTTAATTGCCAGAAAAGTATTAATTCTTTCAGGAGAAATCATACCCAGCATCATCTGTATCACAACTTGGTAATGCGAATGGACTCTTTCCTCACTTATCCTTTCTACTGTGCCAGGAACTGGCAAACTCCAAAAAAATTAGGGTGGGAACTGCACCACAGATAAGTTAGAGATAACAATAAGCAGGTCAGCCTTACAACTGTTAAACAAGTCAGCCCTATAATTGTTAGCTTATGTCCTGCAATTATAGCTGGGCTGGTTTTGGTGGGGATAATTTTCTTCATAGCACAGCTAGTATGGGGTTGTGTTCTTTTGTGCTGGAAACAGTGTTGATAGTTCAGGGGTGTTTTAGGTATGGCTGACCAACACCTGCACAGTAACAAAGTTTTTTCTGCTTCTCACACTGCCCCACCAGGAAGTGGGCTGGAGCTGGGAGGGGACACAGCCGGGACAGGTGACCTCTATTGACCCAAGAGATATCCCAGGCCATATGGTGTCATTCTCAACATATAAAGATAGGAAGGTGAAGAAAGAGAGGGATGTTTGGAGTGGCGGCATTTGTCATCCCACAGTCCCCTGTGTGCTTGCTGAAATGCTGCTGCCCTAGAGCTGGCTGAACTTCGGCATGACAATGGGGAGTGGTGACTAAATTCTTTGTCTTGGTTTTCCTATGTCTGCAGCTTTTGCTTTACCTATTAAACTGTCTTTATCTCAACCCACGAGTTTTCTCACTCTTACAGTTCTGATTCTCTACCCTATCCTACCTGGGGAAGCACGAGCCCTGTGGGTCTTAGTTGCCAGCTGAGCTTAAATCAAGACAGTACCACCAAGCCATTATGGAAGTGATGACCCAGCTTTTCTGAGTACTCAAAATGCTGATACAGAATGGTAGTCCCCTGATATCAAGAGTTTACAATCAAAATAGATTAAGATAGAACAAATATTTTTCTCTATTTTGCCCAAAGTGGTTAAAATGTTTCCTGAAAATGACACACAGATTGCTTGCAAGTTTATGCTGGGATCAGATAAATCTGCATCTCTCCATCTTCCAGCAAATGCAAGTTACATCCTTGTCCCAGTGGCAAGTGTCAGTTGTGTCACCACAATATAGGAGAATAAAGAAGCTTAGTCAGATGAAATCACAAAAAACTTAGATTTTTCTAGATAAGGTGTCTGAACCAAGACACCAACGCTGCAAATAGCCAAGAAATGTGTTGAAAAGTATATCACATATTTGAGAAATAAATGAGGGTAATATTTTTCTTTATACATATTTCTGCTACATAATCACTTCCAGCTTTGAATGGTCCTAATGGATTTCTTTCCAATACACAACCTGTCAAGGAGCCAAAGCAGCCAAAATCATAATTGCTTATGGCAACCTTCTGCACCATGTATTTTGCTGTTTAAATGTCTCCTTGAATCCTCATGCTTCATCCAGTTTACATAAGGTTTTGCATGTCTTCACAAAATAACTTATGTATTCCTTCCTTTGTTCTCTTGGTCGGAGAGTTTCCTTATTTTTTCAGTAATTATCAAGGCTAAACCATGACAGCTTGGTTTTGGGCTTTTATAGTTATTTGTTTATTTTTCTTATTAATGATCATATATTACAATATATTACCAACTTATTGAGTAGAAATGATAGTATATAAATATTTCTACCTCCTTCCTGGAAACCTTATTCCAGCTACTTTGCAATAATAAAGTCTCTTGATAGGAAGATGCCAGAAATACTACCAGTTATTAGCAGTGGAAAGATGTGACCTTCAGATGGCACGTACAGATATTTCACAGTATTATTCCAAATAAAAATACTGAACATTGAATGGGAAACCACAATGCTCCGATTCCTACCAAAAACTACTGTGACCATTTCTGAACTTATTTTCTGTCCACTGTCAAACAACTATCATGTCTGTTTTACTGTAACTGTATCCCATTAAATTTATATTGAAGACAGTAAACAGCAATTTTACTTTTGGAATACCTTGGGTGTTAGTTGACTTTTAAATTAAATGGCAGGTATATTTAAGGTAAAATTGGAGACATGGTACAAACTTACTGGACTGGCGCACTGGAAGTCTTTTCCCAGGATGCCCTCATTAGCTTGGTGCAATCACATCTCAGAGATCAGACACAAAAGCCTTAAGACTTACTTAGAAGGATTAGGGCGGTTGTGTTTTCTGCAATCTTATACATATAGACTTTGATGAGCCCCCTTGGAGGAAGGAACGTGATTCAGAGAACATTTTGCCTTTACTGTGCAAGGAAGGATATTTAGAGAAAGATATTTTGACCTTCTCTTGTTGTGAGAAAGATACAACAACCACACTGGTAAGAGCTACATGACAGTAATTGCCCATCTGAAAACTAGCGGTTCATTCTCAGTAGCTGAGATGTACCTAATATGCACTACTCTAATTTGGATCACTTTGTAAATTATAGACTGCAAAGTAAGATATGCAGGTATCCCCAGAAATGCCAAGGTGGTGGAAAGAATTCAAGAAGTTTATGTAGAAGGTCAGAACACGAAAAACTTACAAATACTTCACAATGTTATAGAAGCACCAGGCCCTAGGGAGAAAAAAAGCCCTCTCCAGGGCTTTTTGTCTTCTCTTCCTTGTCCTTCCCACCTTCTCTTGGCTGCTGGGGCCCTGTACGCATTTGTGAGGGTTATCTCTCTCTGGCATAGCAGAGAGAGACAGCATAGCTCCCTGTCTGCAACTCCCTCTGACTGCAGACGAGAAAAAAAAATCTAAGTCTTCTGAGAAGGCTTTTTGCAGTCTTCCTAAGCGAAATGAGTTCAAACTTTCTGTTACAAATTCTTATGAAATTTCAACTATCCTTACACAGACATTGACTGAATAAAAACCAAAACGTATTAATGGGGGAACAATCTATCAAGGACTATTAAATTCAACTGTATAATTTCTACTTTAGAATCCATAGATACTAGAAGACTGTATCAGTGACGTTCCTTCAGGCATCATCACTGTCCAATTCTTCTCGTTCCTAGAAACTCTTGTCTCAAAGTTCTCCACAAATGACCATTGCACTGATCTCTGTTGCCTCCACTGTCAAGGGGAGAATTTTTTCTCCTGGATATTGGATCTGTTTGTCTTAGGCATGGTTAGATGGAGGATTATGTATTGTCTACTCCCAAGTCATGTCTGAATATTCATTACACCTCTTAAATCTGATGGATTGAATCTGGTTTTCCTACACTCTTTGCTCTTTGCGAGTGCTACCAGCAAACACTTGTTCTATAGCTGACATTATGCTCAGAATGGGCATTTCATTTGCACTAGGCAGATCAGAAACTGATGCTCTTTTTCCTTTAATTGCAGTAAAACAGCAGTGAAAATAGTGTTCTTATATCTGTATCCGACATAACTGTGAAAAGACTAAATGTAGGCATTAGTGATAACATTATGTAGCAGAGAATTATGGAAAACACATCAGGCAATTTTCAGCATCAAAATCTACCTTCTGACTGCTTTTTTAGTGCTGGATAAGCAAAACTGTAGTTGAAAGACAAGGGAATCTTGTGGTCAGCTATAAAAATATTTTTCCTGTTATTTTCCCAGTCAAAAAGCTGACAAAAGAGATGTTTGCCTATGTAAATTTTCTTGTTTACCTTCACTGTAGACTCTGTCATTCAATCCTGCATGAATTTTATGGCTTCCAAATCAACTGGCTGTGTAATTTCAAAAGTGTCATTGTTGTTACACTTTAGAGACTTTGTTCTTCCCAAAGATCTTATCATAATTGAGCAGATAATTAGTGGTGACCAATGTGTCCTGTGCACTATATAGCACCTAGACAGCTATGCCATGATACCCCCACCCCCTGCATGGAGTGATGAGCTAGCACTTGATTTCTCAGAGCTAAATCAAGATCACCAAAGCCCAGGCTGTTCGAAGAACTTAAAGTGAGACATGACTTACTTCTGGTGTGACTCAGCACTTACAAGCTGGCCAATGACTATAAGTCAGTCTTTTTCCTGTGAGTGTAAAGGACACAGGCTTTCTTCCTAACAAAATATTTGGCACCTTCTTGTGTAAGAAAAGAAAATGCCAGAAGGATTGGCTGTGGTAAATATCAGAGCATAAAAGCAAAATGTTGCTCTAGGCAGTGGGCAAGGTTCCCATTGCTCTCTGTATGTTTCAGAGGAAAGGATGCATGACAAAGTCTGCAAACTATATTTTTATATTTTGTTATTGATGGACACTGGTGGCACACTGGTCTCTGGGATAACACAGAGCACTTTGACAAGAGAGTTTAAAAACATAAGCCTTACCTGCTGTATTCAGCTGTTTCTTTCTGCATGATGGTACATGGAACTTGACTGGCTATTCCATACTGCAGGTGAAATAGCACACCTTCAGTAAGTGAATTAAATTTAGATATAAATCACTTTTGGTAATTT
The DNA here is from genome assembly GCF_001715985.3 of Manacus vitellinus. Classification (NCBI taxonomy): domain Eukaryota; kingdom Metazoa; phylum Chordata; class Aves; order Passeriformes; family Pipridae; genus Manacus; species Manacus vitellinus. The sequence continues at coordinate 31,514,238 of NW_021940535.1, forward strand.
ACCTACCTCTAGTGAGTAAATTAAATTTAGATATAAAGGACTGGCTTCTGTTCTTTTTATATAAAACATACAATTCTCACAAAGTCAGGGAAGTAACATTAGTGAGAAAAACTGACAAACAAAACCAGATAACAAAGAAGAAAGGGATTTGTTAAAATACTACTGGGCATAATAGGACAAATTGCCAGAAGGCAATTATCATGGCTGTTATTGAAGCAAGTAGATAGGCTTGACCCAGAGTAACAATACTTTTGAATGTGATGGCTGAAAAAGAATGAGACAATCCAAGTTTCCTACTTAAGTATAACCTCATTTTTCTCTCTTGAAGATTTCTGAGTTTGTCAGAATTTTATCTAACTCCCCTGAATGCATGAATTACCCTAAGAATAACTTTGAAATTTAATGATTAAAGAGGAAAAGAAAGCAAGGACATATTTTTATCAATCAAATATTCACTCACTTTTATTTAGAACTCATATTTTTACGGCTATTGTTTTCCATGAGGTTTAAGAATTTGAGAATTACCCAGAATTACAACTTCCATTACTCTTGAACTGAAAAAAAGAATCCTTGACTTCAAAGGTCAAGTATTGGTTTACTTTCTAAAGAAAAAACACCTATGATTTCTGTCAGTATAAACACAGCACACTGACTGCTATTTTACATAGAGTTTTTATAATATGTAGTTGGATTTAAACTGAAGGAATATTGCTAATACCTACACAAAACTGACATGTCTTTTTAAATTGCACTGTTAAAATACCTTTCTAAGTATTGTGAACTCTTTTCCAGTCTCCATTGCAATATGCTGCTTGATGATTTGAATTGCATGAAAGCAGAAAAAAAATCCTTTGAAAGGTTTCATGTTATATATCTAGCGATAGCGGAAAATACATTGAGCATAATTTTACCTTAACTGCAAATAGGTTTTACTCAGAAAATTGAGATATGTGTATCACAGCATTCCTCTGAAGAAATAATATCCATTGACATGACATAAACAGAAATCTGATAAATTCTCATCAACGAGAAAACAAGAAGAGTGTTTGTATAATACCACTGGTAATTAGCACAGTGCCTATCTTGAATTTGTGAGCTGGTCACAGGGGTGCTTGCTTTTCAGAGTCATGAGCCAAGTGCTCTCCAAAAACATTAGCCTTTGCTGTACAGGTTGTAAAAAATGTATTAAGTCATTGACATAATGATAGTAATAGTAAAAGATCTATTTTTGCTGCCTTTGTTAATTATCCTTAGATGACCCATATGTGACTTTCACTGAATGGCCATTAAAACAGAATATTGCATGTGGGAGCTGTTTAGTGATGTCATGCATGTCACACATGATGAAACACCAGCAGGAGGCATTTTAATAGCACATGTGTTTCCACAGTTTCCCCCCTCATCCTACACACATAACCAAAGAACTGTGTTCATTTTTGCTGCTCCTAATGCTAGTGAATATTCTGTCAATAAAGCTGGGTACACACAGAGTCAAGTCAGTCAGAAATCGATAAGGAACTTTTACAATAATATTAAATATGATTTAATGTTAACTAAATTTAATTGAATTCAGCACCATTTTTGGAAAATTGTATGCAATCAAAAGAAAATCCGTAAATTCACACAAATTTGCCTAAACAAGCCACAGAACACTAAAGATAGAAGAGAATGATTCACTGGCCGTCACTGAGCAGCTCCCTCAGTGGATGAAAACTTATTGAAATGTCAAGTAAGGCCCTTCCTGAACCTTTTTTTGATCATCATCATCCATCACAGTCACTTACCTCTTCAGAGCTCAGGAGCCTCAAGTCCTGTCTGTTACTTTTAACACTTGAACAGTTTTGTTACATATAACAACTAATTCCTGTTTGATTTTTTTACCAAAGAGACAAAGAAAAAACCCACGCACTTAGCAACTCTATAGCTTACAGATAAGACTAATTACATATTCTAGATACAATTACTTATTTTGAGTTAAAGAAAACAGTATTTCCCTTAATATACATGCATTCATTTGCAGCACAAATATTTAAGACATTTATTAATCCGCTCATTTGTAGAGCCTTCACAAACTACGTATCCCAGCTAATTCTAAGATGTTCCTGGATAGTTTTAGAAAGTCCAACAGAAGCGATATATGGGATAATGGAAATGGTTGCCTAGAGAGACATATGGACGTTCTGCATTGACTGGGGTGACTGGACAGCCTCTTCTTGTAGGGTGACTAAAGCACATGCCACATGTGGTGGTATTAATATGTAGGTGGGTAAAGTTGCTGTAGCTTTCCTTCCCAGCATGGGTTTCTCGCTGACATTTTTACAAGGACAGTTTGTCGCTGAGTCGTGACAGGCTGAGCTCCTCTAGCCCTGCTGCCTCAGTAAGGGAACATTACATACCCCTGCAGAGAGACATACCCAGCTTGGCAGAGGGCACAGCACTGCCTCCACCTAAAAACATCAAAAGCTTCTGGGTTTTAAAACTGGCTCTTCCATTTCTCTAACAGGTAGCAAATTAACAGATTAGAAAATAACCATGTTTCCTTTAGGGGCCTGATAATGTCATAGCCATAGGTTTGCATTTTAAAATTGCATTCCAGAGCCAGGTGTCTACTATTTTTGGTGCCTAAGAGGCATTCTTGCAGAGGTGTTGAGCACAAAGAAGTCCCAGGAAATTACTGAGTACAAAATGATTGTGCCAGTGTTATTCTTTTATCTGCATTGGCAGATTGACTCAGCAGTGCTCGATGAACAGCTGGACTCAATGATCTTAGAGGTCTTTCCCAACATAAATGAATCTATGATTCTCTGATTAATGAGCAGAATGAAGCAATCTAGTATTTCTTAGACTTAAAGACAAATGTCTCTTTCTAAAAAAAATTTTAACAATTTGCAAGAGTCTGACTACAATGATAATAAATATTTTAAAAACCTACCTTAAGACACAGTAAAAAAAAAAAGACTAAGGTTGTACTTTGTGTAAGGCGGGAAAATTCAGCATTTTAAAAGTAAAATGTTGATGTATTAAGCCACTCCTCCTTTCTTGAACCGAAAGAGTAACATGAACTTGGTGCAGATGTTAATGTTCTGAGTTTTGACAAGCCTTTGATAAACAAACATTAGATTAGATTTAAAAGCACAAATGGCATTAGATTCTCCAGTGCCCAGACATGTGCTGCACTTATTGGTCTACAGTAAATTACTTTTTTTATTAAGTTTCATTTTAAAATATGACATATTTCACGTATTTAGCACAGGTTCTGATTAGTACAACTAAATATTGCACATGGGAACCTTTTTCCAAGGGAAAATCTCTACTGTAAAGGTTCAAAAGGACAAATCAAATTGTTGATAATAATTGAGTTTTTCATTTCCATTTGAATATCTGTTAATTTGTTACATATTCTACCTAATTTTCCTGGTGAGTAGCTAGCCAGACTTTTCCTTGTGATGTATTTGAGACATTATTAGTTTTTCAGGATAACATTGATTTAATTCTTTATGGATTGGTCAAGGCTACCTTGATATTATAAGGTGACAAATGTGCAAATAAAATTGTAAATTAGCACACAAATTGTTCTCTGATGCCAAAGTCTGCAGAAAACCTGTAGACAAGTTAACTGCAAATACTTAACTGCAGACTAGCCTTAACATTTATAATTTTTATGAAGCAAATTACTTCTTTTAGCAAGGTTCATTAAGCAATTTTTAAATTGAAATCACTGTACATTACCAGCTACAATCAACCATTCAGTTAGTCCTTCAGAACATGCTAATAAGTATGTACTAATCTGTTGATTCAATTTAATAGTTCTCTATTGATCTAATTCAGATGTCTTGGGAGCTGTTCCCTGCTTCAGAAATGTCAGAAAATAATTGCTAATTTGATCTTTAATCTGATACTTGCTAAATTTCTCCACTACATAACTCTTCCATTGTTTCTACTCAGAAAAATGAAAGGGAGTGATAATGAGAAAGGGCAGTCAATTATAATAATGAAGTGAAATGTCTTTTACCTTCTGTCTTTCCTCTGCAATGGAATGGAAGAACAGTGGTTCAGCATGCAGAAATCAGCAGGATTATGAACCCAAGGTAAATAAGAAGCAGTTTGTTAACTATCTGGCTTAGAAATTAGCCAGATTTTTACAGGAATCTAGCTTTACAGTCATGTTTTCTTTTTTCCAATTTGCCAGTTTTTCTTTCCTTTTCACTTTAAATTTGTACCTTAAACTTACTTTATAAATGCAATAAGCATGCATAGACTGTAACTACCACAGACCACTATTAACCTCAGTCATTTTGTTAAGTAGGTGTTTAGAGCACTCATACACTTCTAGCAGAGTTTATGAGATGTGCTGTGATAAATGTGAATCTTCTCTAGACTGATCTGACATGCTAATCACCATGTAGGTCTGCATTACCACATCTTCATAATTATGCCAGTGATGAACAATAACTGGGATATACTGTTGTAAATATTCTGTTGTAAATATGTTATTTTCTATTATTGTAAATTTCTTTGTATTTCTCTCCCTTCGTATAAGTTGTTTGTAGTTATCCTCAATATGACATCCTGCAATGACATAAAAAATTATGTTCTCACTGTACCATATTTGTACAGCCATATGTGTGATTTTTTTCTTGAGGCCTTAATACTTAAATAGCTATATCCAGCACCAAAAGGACTGTTGCAAGGGAAGACTAAGACTTTGCATTTAGTGACTTTGGATTTTAATAACTTGATGGTGTTTGCTGTCTAATAACCACAAAAGTTGCGTGTGAAGAAAACAACCAACCAAACAACAATGACAACAACAACAACAACAAAAAAGGGAAAATGAACTGGTTTTTAAAAGTATATTTTAATATTAGGAACTGGACAAGAACTGCAGGAAGCAGCCAACCTCACAAACCCACTTTTCCAATGGTGCTGCCAAGGCCACTGAGAACTCTGAGTCTCTCCTACGGGGTGGCCGCTTAATGCACTCATTTAAAAAAAATCTCATCTAGTTTGTCTACACTATCTCTCTGCTTTTTCTGCTGTAAGTTTATGTACAAAAGTTCTCTATGAAGCACTAATTAAACACCTGATTATTCAGAAAATATTGTCTTCTACTAGCTTCTTCTGAAATTCATGTGTGCTTCGGAATTTGTCTGTTCAACTTTTATCCAAGACTCCACGGTTAAAGAAAAGCTCATAATAAATCATTTGGATACATGAAGAAAAGTGGAGTTCTTTAAAGCCATCATTAATAAAAGTCTCTGCTGGACAAAATGGGTTGAGAAATTAATGACTTTGTAAGCACTCAGTCGTTCCTCCATTTTCATGTTAGCTGCCAGAACTGGAAAGTTTGGATATTTCTCGGCTAGGTTTCATCCTTCCTTCCCATAGGACAAGTGGCAGAAGGGTATTGTGTCCCTCTCCCTGGTCCCTCAATGCATTTCTTCTCAGCAATAATCCATAGCTCCAGAGCATGGAACCATGAAGCCCACACGAAATAGACAGTGGGATTACTAAACCCTAAGAAAATTCTGAAAGGAATATTTTACCCATGAAATAAATGGGTTTGTGATTTATTTTTTCACTTTTTTTTCCTAATGTATCTGTGCAATTTTACTGCCTTCCAGTGCACTGAATAGACCATATAAAAGGAGAGACAAATTATTCCTGTCCTTATTTACCTGTATGGGGACAGACCTTGAACACAGAACTGCCCAGTGAGACCTCAGATCCTTATTTACTCTGGAGTTCCCATCCCCTCCCAGACTGGTGAGTGAAGTGGGCTGTGACACTGACTTTTGACCATTCTCCCAGGAGGTTCTCCTCACGCTTTTCCTTTGGAGCACCTAGCACTGAGCATAGCTGTCAGATGAGCTCTGCACCAGCCCAGTCTGCACTCAGTGAGAATGCAGCAGCATTCCCAGTGAGTGTAGGGTTTGCTCACACTTTTCCTCCCTTAATTTCTTTATCTCTGTTTTCTTCTTGCTTCAAGAGTGTCAGACAATGAGTGTCGGACATAGTTTTCTCAACACATCATCTAATAAATGCTAGAAATGTTTGAAGCTATTATGTATGAAAAAGAATACGGGTCTTTCTGAAAAGGGGAGAATTAAATCACCTTGTTCCTAATCAGAACAAGATTTTACAGTAGTATAATCACTTGCTCTTCACTTTATGGTCTTTATGGACTATTTCTGTTTACTATATTCAATGCATTGTAAAATGTAAAAGATATTTACACATAAATTATGCTACTGACCATATTCAAACCAAACACACCACCGTTATTGTTACAAGAAGACTGGGTAAATTTGACTTCGATAATTTCAGATGGCTCTGCTGGAATTTAATATTAAAAAGCTACTTTGTAATGGTATTAAAAGAAGGATGATTGTTCTTTGTGCAAACGCATGAAAAATTCTATTTCAGATCTGAACTAGAAATGTTATAGTAGATTTAAAGTCAGATTCAAACCCATTTGCCTACAGAAAAAAAGGTAATTACTTGAACTGGTAACAATTTCTTTATACAGTATGGTTATGATTTATAAAGGATTTGTGTTTCTTTGCTCCCTAGAGCAGAGGTCATACAACCATATCACTGAAATGAGCCAGGTAATTTCTGATTGATTAGTGATTATATCTCCATGGCAAAACAGCAAGAGGCAAACACATCCATTTTTCTTCAAGGAAGCTAAGGCCAGCAGGAGGTCTGCCAGATGAAGTGTCGTGTTGTGGCTACACACACACACATGCACACACACACTGAAAACCTGCTTAGATGAGAAAATATTTTACATGTGTCACCAGCCTTTGCTCCTGGCTCCCCCAAGAGTATTCTTCTTGTATACTTTGTATTTAATCATTGTAAATTAATGCTAAGCATTTGATTTTATCCATTGCCAAGCAAAAATAGTCAATAAATTTACTGGTTTGTAAACACTACACTTGGTATTTTCTACAAAATGCTGTAGGAAATTTAATGCACATAATGAGACTGTTTGTAAGTAATTGATATCACATATTAGGCCAAAACTCTAGAAATAGTTTTCAATTAATTTCCATCTCTGCTGCACTATTTAATTTTATACAATTAATTTAGTTTGGAATTGGTAGAACAAGATGCTTCAACAGCTTCTGAAAGTCAATCATGACCAAAGAGTCACTAGTCTCTCTGTTCAAATTGACAATATGTCAGGTAGCAAGAGGTTCATCTTTAAAGTTAAACAAAATCACCAGCTCATTTTATGGATGGCTATTATCTTGTGTTAGCTTTAACCTCCATTTCAGGTGTGATATAAATGATAGCCTCTGTAGTATCATGTATAATCCTGAACTGCTGCTGTTATGGGCCTTACAGAGGCTGAGCATTTAGTCAATGACACTGCATAATGGTCTTCACTATTCTGCAGTCAAATCTCCTGCAAATATCCAGCTGCTAGAGAACGGGATTCCACAAAAAAATATTTTTGGCAGTTTCTGATAATAACCGTGCTCTGGGTATGCTATATTTCACAGAGATGACACTTTGCAGGCTCTTTTCAGTCTTACGACTTCTATAATTTAAACTGTTTGTGCTGCATCCTGGTGACTATTAGCTCTTGTAGTGGCAGTGCTTACGCTGAATACATTTGTACACCATGACCACAATGCCGTTTTCACAATCACTTCTCTCTGCAAGTGCAATCTATATGATTTTGTTTTAGTGGCATAAACACACTTGACAGTGTTCTGTTTACATGGTGATCCACAGTATTATTTACCACTCTATCCATCTGTACCATCTGTAAACTTTCGCAGCAACAATGTCATAGGGTCTTCATAGTCACTGAGAAAATCTGGTCAGCATTTGTCCAGGAAGAAGATTAGAGTAGTGCGTTCAGAGCAGTAGCTCATCTGAAAGCTCTCTGCAGGAAGAGGAACATTAGTACAGGTAGGAAAAGAGAATGGAAAATAAAAAGGCTCCTCAAAACACACCTGGTGAGGTCTACTTGGGAATATAAATGTATAGTTTCTGAAGAAGCAAAGGTTTATGGTCTGTACATAACTACACACACAGTTCCAAGTGAAGACTGGTGCCACTGAACTACCATGATTGTGGAAAATGACAATACTCGATTAAAATATCCCTTGCCAAAGGTCTCTCAGAAACTACTTAACAATCTACCAAAGTATTTCCTCCCTCCTGTGCCTTTCTGTGTGCAGCGATCACCACTGTCTACTTCAGAATATGAAGTGAAACGCAAACTCGAGGAAAACATTCCCTTGTGTCTGTGTGCTAATTTCACCTTGTTGGTGTCTTTAGATCGAATTAGGTGGTTGCCCTCACAACTGGTCCTAGTGCTCCAGCCTTAGGAAACAAGTGTTTGTGCCATGGTATATCTGCAATATGCAAAAGCATGGAGATACCATTTCTAGTACATCAGAAATCAGCTCGGGTCTGTCAGCTCAGATACTTCTGCTTTCCATGTTTTATTGTAGACATAACATCTGTGTGTGGAGAGGCTTGCACTGCACAGATACAGTAATGTAACGTAGCCTGAGCTTAGCATGTAAGGACCTAGTTTTGCCATCATTCACTTACATTTTGTATACAAATATTCTTTAATTAAAATCACATCCAATTATATTTTCCTCTTCAGTTGTTGTTATTGGACCTCTTCAGTTGTCATTCACCACGGAAACACCGTATTTGAAAGAGGAGTGACAGCTTTGCAAGAGATTTTGGCATTTCAGGTTTGTGACATTGCAACCCTTTGTTTACAAGCTGTCAAACACTCAAGGAAGTAACAAAATATATATGATGACAAAAAAAAAAGCAAACTTATTGAAACATTTTTCAGTGAGTAATTGATGTTTTCCTTGATGAAGTTTTCCTTGATGTCCAGAGTTGTAGCAACTGAGACAAAACAAGTCAGATTCAGAAAAGCAGTTGGACTCTCACCCCTTGGTAATTTTGAACTTCTGTTGTCATCCTGTAGATGGTAACATAGGTGTGTGAAGTTAAAACCCAAGGCAAACTACCAATTAGCCTTGTCAAATCCATAATTTTTATCAGTGCTCCAAATATATTTATATGTCACATTTTCTGTTTGACATCTCTTGTTAAGGGAACAGCACAGAAACCATTTCCATGTCCAAACAATTTATTCTATAGGTGATCTAATCACTAACAACTTGTCACTAGTTTACATGCTGTCATTTATTTTTGATGCAATAAATTTCAGGAATCACGTTTTTAATTTTGTAGGACCAAATGCCAGATTTTACTGTGCATAGCCATAGATAGAAAGCATGTAACCACTCTTAAACTTTTCAAGGCAAAAGGGCTTTCAGAGTCAACTGACAGAAAGACGAATAAACTGTCCAGGATAATGAAACCTGAAGAATTTATTAATTTGATATAATGTAATGGTTTTGCTATATTTAAAAGTCTCTTTATTTTTATGTAGTTGCTTTCAGTTCCATAGCCTGATGAATTGGGATCTATTAAGATCCATGTGTAGTCATGAAGTAAAACTGCTCTAAAGCCTCACTGGAGAACAATTAAATTTCTCTTCACAAAAATCTACTTACTTTTGATAGAGAAATCTTTTATTTGGGAAAAGAGTGCCATGGGGTAACCTTTCAGCATTTTTTCCACTCTTTCCTCCTCTGATTGGTTTTTAATTCATTGTTAGTACTTCCTTTATAATTTGTGGACAGAAAGGATAGAAAAAGGAATAAAGGGAACTCAATTTAGGTAAAGTTATGGGTAATGCCTGACAAAGTGGACAGTTGTTCCTTGGGAATTATTTTACAAAGAAGAGCAGAAGAGACATGCACACCATGACTTGGGTTTATTTGAGGTTAAAATTTCAATTTGTCACATTCTAACCTTGCATTCCCTCATTCTTCCCCTCATATGAGCATCATGGCTTTGCAGCATGCTTAGCCTTCAACTCCTCTGTGTGCCCTATCATTACACCACTCCTGTTTTGTCTCCAGGATTTTAGCAATAGCTTCTAACAAGGTCCAAGATCTCCAAAACATGGGCCATGGCATTCTGCCACACGGGTAGTGCTTTTGCAATCCCAGAGCTATTATGGAAGCCTACCTAGTGTTCCTGCAATTGTCTCCACTCATCTCTCGTTTCCCAACTACCCACTTGCCTGGACTGTAGGAGCAAATAGTAGAGGCTGGCTTAGCTCCACTTATGCAGCCTAGAAGACTTTTCAAAAGGGTCACAGCAAGCATTAAACAGGAGAATCAGGTACCCTGTCCAAAATACATATTTTAAACAGAAATAACAATTTTCAAGGTAAAAAATGCAGGAGAACTAGATGATACTTTAAAAATTATTCAATATTTTTGCTTTACACATTTTTAATAAAACTCATCTCTAGCCTACTTAGGTAGGTAGAAAAGTTACATATAGCTGTGACTTTTTGAGGTTGGAAATACCTCAATAGTGCAGCAAAAAAGTTAGGAAAACATTCAGGAAGATAGACAAGGTAATGGAGGAAAATCTGATAAAGAGTGAAACAAGGGTAAAAGATCACCATTCTGAAACACTTTGTAAAGGGAAGTTGTTGCCTTTAAAGCTGGCATCCCCTCAGAGAGAACTGAGAATGAACATCCTGTCATGAACACACCAGAAAACTCTCAGGTCCGTATCTTAAAAGATAATTAGGTCAGGAGCTTCCATTGATTTCCAATTTATACACCCTAAAAACCTCTGTGCCTAATTTGCTACCAGGAAAGCTCGGCATGCTGAGGAGCCTGCAGGAAACAAATCTAATTAGAGTTTTGAAGAAATGTTAAAGCAATGCTGAGATGCTGTTTTTGTGCAGCAAGTACACCAGAACATTCAAAATAATGTATTTCCTTTAGCAAATATTTCTAAGCAATTAAAATCCATCAATGTTAATGCCTTTTTTAAATATATCCGTTAAATCTAAATGTAAACATCTTAGTAATAGGCAAACACTGAATATGAGCAACCATATAACAAATATAATGAAAACAATTTTTTTTAAGTTTCTTTGCAATTTCTTTGCCTCACCTCTATGATACAGGGATAGGTTGTATGTGATTTCTAGTATAAATTATCTTTCTCAGAAAGTTTAATAAAATTTACATTTCAAAATGCTTTTCTGTGTTTGAATTATGAAGAGACCATAATGGATCTGCAATGGTCATGGGTCCCCTGAATGAGCAATATGGCATCAAAAAGGATACAGTCTTCATGGTAGAAACTGGTTCTATTATGAAGCATTTGATACTGTTGTCTAACAATTTACTATCCAAGTCTAAGATTTTAGGTAAAAAAAAACCAACATCCTTCAAATATCTTATTCTTTTGGCTTAAACTAGCATTGATGCTGTTCTTTTGTAATTTTCTAATTTTAAAAATAATAAATTACTAAAACGATCTAATAAAATTATTCATGATCCCTAATGTCATAAGAACAGAACTGTTTTATGAAAATGCACTTATTTACACTATTGTTTATCAATTTTTAATGGAACTCTCTATACTTTATAACTTCATCTGCTATAAACCAATTAATTTTCTGACAGTTATTTTCATATCTTAAGAACAAAACTATGAAAAAGGGCCCCCAAAATGTCAAATAACTTTACCAGAATTAATACCTTTAGAATACCTATGACTTTGAACAGTGAAGACTAAAGCTGCTAAATTGATATGTCCATGTGCATCTACACATCTGTGTCTGCACCAGGAGTTCCTTTTTTAAATGAAAACTTCTGAATTTGGATCCTCAGTCTTACTGACTGAAACTGTGTTAAACTATCAAGAAATAGAGTCCCAAATATTATTCTTTCTATGATATCCTGTCTAAAACATCTTTTCAGCCATCTGTTTGGCTATACAAACAATTCGAACCATCTGGAAGGCACCAGTTTGCAGACCTTTGAGAGGGTTTCTAGATCATAATTGACTTGACATGATTCATGAAAACATCCTTTCAGTCACTCATACCCTGGCATAAAATTAACCTAATCTCTGAAAATAACACCAAGTTTACGGATAGCCAAGTGCACTCACAGCCCCTACGAAGAGCAAAGATTAGGGAAGGGGGTTGTAGTGTGACACAAACAAAACACACCAGTGCGATGGATAACCAAGCGCTCAGAGTCAACCCTCAAGGAACATGGATCCCTCTCCTTCTGGCCTGCAAATTCTTTCTCTCTCTGAGGAGAGTAGCTACAGAGAGCAGATGGTACGTCAGCTCTCGGATGTTTTACTGAATTCTGAATTTGTTCTCAAATTTTATGTCTAAACAACCTCACTCAGATCTTCTGTTCCACATCCAAACTCCTCATCTGAAGAAATTTTCCCGCTTGTCATTTTTCATGCAGGGATGGAAAGCACCTTTGTCAGCTATAGCTCTCCTCCACCACTGCATAGGTCTCTGTGGCCTCAGCCTCCTGCATCTCTATGTCAGATGCCTCCAGTGTTCCTTCCCTGGGATACTCCTGGATAAGCCTCCACCAGCTGAGCTCTCAGGCAACAGTTTTGAATATAGCATAACCCAAGGGAAAAGTGTTCCCAGGATGTTGCTCTCTGCCTTTAATCAAGATGAAGGCTTTGGAAGATAAATTCTCTGACACAGCTCCCAAGTGGAAAGGTCCTTTCCCAGAAGGCTAGGTGTCCAGAGGTGCTGAAAAACTAATCCTTAGTTTTAACAGTTCCCCCAAATATCTGCAGTGGTTTTATTTTGAACTTTCCACAGCCATAGAACGATGTCAACTTAAGAGTTTCAGATCTTTTTTCATATGTTCAGATTGGGTGTATGGAATATCTGCGACTGATATACCATAGCTTCTGCAGTACCTAAACCACTGAAAAATTTAAAACAATATTAAATTTATTTATAAACTTCAAAAATGCATAAACTTTATTAAGTTTGAGGGGCTTATTTGGTTCTATTTAAATGCAGATTTCCCAAATTTTTACTTGCACCCTTAACCATAAACAGAGATCACGATGATTGCCTTGAGAAAGACTTTGGTTTCACTCAAGACTTTGTAAGGAAAAACTACACAGCAAAACTGCCTACAAACCCTATAGCAACCTAGTGTATATGGAGTAAGAAGTGTTCAACAAACCAGATAGAGGAAATTACCCTTCTGGATTATTTCAAGGTAACTCTCACCAAAACAGGAAGAAATAACAGCAACAACAGAGAGATGAGTCCTGTTTTGGTCAATCTCATTACATCCAAAGAATGTGTCATTGAGGAAACCATCGCACTGAATGGAATACTGCTCAACTTTATTTTTAGAGCATGCTAACTAATGTGATTTGGTAAAAACACCTAGGAAATGGCTCTAAGAAATGTGTTTAATTGTTTTGTTGTGACCCAAAGGAAGATTATTACATGGAGCACAGGAGACATTTGTCTACAGGCAGGATTGTGCTGAAGATATGTGTCTTAGCAGAGACTCACATGGTAGAAGCAGCTAGCTGGTCTCACATAGTATCCTTACCTGGAGAATCTCTTTGTAATGAGACATCTCTGCTGCAACCCCTTACCATTCACACAGTTCCAGACAGACATGTAAACAGATGCTTTGATGGGAAATCATTTTAAAAGTCTCCATTTTGAAATTTAACTTCAAAGAGGAAGCTTTAGTTTAGATAGCTCTAAAGTCAGAAAATTACTAAGTCTTGAGAGCTAAGCTGCATCATTTTATTCCAATTTAGGATGCAGTTTATGTCGATAAATTTAAAATTTATAATGCAATAGGTGTTGATATTTTTAGAATATGCCAGCTGATTGTTCTAATGATTAATGAATCATTCAGCGACAGTTGATACTTAAATTGCGGGACCAAGACTAACTGGTTGATCTGATGGTCTTAAAGGTATATTAAGTCAATCATCTAAAATGTCCAGCAACTTCTAATATTGTTATTGGGATCCGCAGACCTTGTCACATATTACTTACAAGAAGTAAGAAAAGTTCTTTGTGGAATAGTCAGACATTCTCTACCTACAAAATGGGCAAAGATATACAGAGATAGTGGTTATTTATGGGACACTGAACAAAAAATTCTTTTTTTTGTTTGTTTTTACTGCCAGTTCTCTTATTGATTCCTGCTGTGTTTATCTCATGAATCCCATTATCACTTCTCTTCAGAAGGCTAAGAAAGGCTCATTTAAAGCAGGAATTACAGTTGCAATTAGCCCACTGATTATACTGAGCAGACACTTGACCAAACCAGGAGCAGCTAATCTCCCCTCTGCTCTCCTACAGCCAAAACCTTCCAGCAGTATTCCCATGGTTGTCCTGCCAATGGATTCTTTCTGCCTTTATAAACACCTGTTGAAAAAATTTTTTTGCCCTTTTGTTTTAAATTACTGCACCATATGGCCTTCTTGGCTTTACTGGAAGTCTTATTTATTTCTTTTGGTATGTTCTGCTCCTGTTGTTCAACTAGATTTGGTTTCTGTGCCTCTTTTTCCCCTCTTATCTTTAAACAACACAACAGTTTTTGTTCATAACCATAGTAACATTCTTAGCAAAAGCACCATCTTTGTTGTTGTAGCCATAGATCTTTATAAAGGAAAACCCTCCCTGTACTTCTGAAATTATAAAATTAAATAATTTCTATATAAATTTTCATCTCTTTTAAAGTGTTTTTCCAGAATTACTTTATCTTACATTATTTACTACCAGATATCTCACCACAAAACCAAAATAAACTGTTTTTTCATGCAATGGCTTAAAGGCACTTTTGATAGAACAAGAGCATTATCAAGTAATAATGTCTGAAAGCAAGCCTAACATCACATAAACATTTCAAAATTAATTAGTTTTTGCTAAATTACATTCTTGTGAAGAGATAAGTATTTTCCCTGTGCTAAAGAGAAAAAAAGATATCCAAGACCACACATTGTGTTTATGGTAGATACTAAAAATCTTTTCCCCTCATGTTCATGTATCCATGGGGCATCATGATTAATCATATTTTAAAAGTAGTGGTTTATACTTAAGCAGTCTGCAAAAACAAGAACAAAAATATTTAACTAAGTCCCAAAATATCTCTGAGAGCAAGAAGTGAGTAGTTTACATGTATGGCAATGGATGCATGTCTACACTTAACTTTCTACTTGGAAAGGGAGAAGAATTTTCCAAATGCTGCAACATAAGCACATGTAATGAACTGCTTCCTTTTGCTTATTGATGCAGTTTACTTAAAGGACTGCAGTTTTATAATAATAAATTAACCACGGTAATATTGCCTGGATATTATCAGTGACCTGCATTCTGAAGGCAAAATGGTCCTTGTGAACTACCAGTTGTATAAATTTTTAAGACTTACAAACCCACTGATTCCAGTTTTAAAAATCTTTGGACAAAATTCAGAAGTATCCTAAAAAAAAAGATAAAAATCTAAGTCTCTCTTTTCTTGGCCTAGTGCTCTAACTGGAGTTAAGGTTCTTACTTTTTTTCTGTCCTCATGAACCTCTTCTTTATGAACCATAAAGCAAATTTCTAACAAAGGTCTCATTTTCAGATTCTGTTAATTTTAAAAGTCCACATGCACTGCAGGAGCTAGCAGAGAAAGGACACCAGGAATCACATACCTAAGTCAATTCTGGCAGCAGATCTTTATTGGAAACATGCTGTCAGGAAACAGAAGGGGATGGCAGGGTACCTCTGAGCCAAAGCAAGGAGCAGGTCTTTCTTTCACTAGCTTTTTATTTACCAGGCTCCTTGGGTGCCTTGGCAGGATTATAGGATATGAAGAAAACAGACTGTTTCTTCCTCTGTGTGTATGTGGGTACAAATCCTGTCCCTTGCAATGATAACACCCACAGTTCCATAGGATCTTGGAAAAAACTCAGCGTGAAACTTTTGCAGGAAACACGAATAATTCCATGGCCCTCATGTGAGTTTTCTCCTTTCAGGCAGTGACTGGTCCCTGGCTATTAACCTGTAGTGATGCATGAACAGATTTTATTGAATATGTACACACTTTTAACCCATGAGTACAACATTTTGAACTATCTGAAATTATAAACATCAATCTTTTATCATGCACAGAGAGCCCCACTTTAATTTGTATAAAATTGCCTACACTCTCCCCAAGGCACAACACAAATCTGTAAGATAAGTAATTTTGTGGGTTTTTTACTACGTTCAGTGAAAATTCACACAAATCAATGTCATATTTTGAACTGTCCCCTATGGTAGGGACCATGATATATTGCAAACACTTAACCAAATGTTCCTGTGAGGAAGTTCTTCTTGAGTTATTCATACGCAGGTTTTACTGTCACCACACTCTTATAACTTCAGTGTGACTGAGGGCAGAACACCTATAAAACTAGTGCCCTGAGCTGTATTTTTATCAGTTTTAATTTGCAGTTTTAAAATGTATTTCCAAGGTCGATGAGGTTTTTCACTGCAGGAGAGACCCATGAACCTGGCTAGCTCCGCCTTTGCTGGCAGGCTACTGCTGCCCTGAAATGTTTCAGCCCTGCCTCAGATTTGTTATAAAATTGTTACATGGAGCCTGAAGTGAGCTTGTGGTAAGGAATTTTTTGGCACTGTGCTGTTAGGACCCCGAAAGTATCCCCTGTGCTTGGCTCCCCGAGGCATCCCTGTTTTTCCATGACCTGGAGAAAGGCCCCTGGACGTGGTGGAGAGGCTCAGGGAGGCCATCGGCTCATGGAGACATCAGCCCAAGCAGAGCCCTGATGTGTACGCTCAAAGAAGCAAGTATAAATGCACATGGAGAGAAAAATAGCTGAGGTGTGAGACTTAGTAGCCTCAAAAAAATAAGATGTAAGTATTCTCTCAAGAATCCTCTAGTATTCCACAGAAGAGATGGAGAATTCTCTGTTATATTCATAATTTCTGCTCATATACAGAAAATCTGGGCCATTTTAGCAGCTTCTCTCTTCCGTAGCTGCATTTTCTAAGTTCTTAATCACAGACTGGAATCAAAACGCCAAATAAAAGTGAGATACTTCTCCAAACCTCATTTGTAAAGCATATGATATGAGGTTGTGCAAAAGCAAAGAGCTATATGAAAGTTTAGTATTAGCATTAGGACCCCAGGAGATAGAGCATGTTCAGTCCCTTGTGCTTAGTTCTGTCCCCTTCAATCCTAGTAAATGCTGTATCCAGCTTATGGGATACACAAGCCACATGCATCTCAAATGTGCAGCTCCAGACCACATTTTCACCTAACTAATACCTTCTTAGTTCTTTTCTCCTCAGGTATTTCCAGATTCCTGGAGTCTTTGACATTATGGAGAAATTTCCTCTGTATTCTATAAAATACATAGGAATAAGAAAAGTAGCCCTCTACCTTTTACATAAAAAAGAAGGAAACAAAGTTGTCGCTAACCAATTTTATTTATAATCTAAAATGTGGTATGTCAACATTGCCTACAGTCCTCCTTGGTAATCTCTTTTTTCTCTCATGAAACCCATAGGACTATAGCAGAACTCCTATCAACTAAGACATATGTGCTTAGAAAGAACAAATGTGTTCTCTTTCATCAGGCTGGAAAATGGAAAGATTAATGGTTTAGGATGAATTAAAGTAAGTTCTAAATTGTGTTTCTCCAAGTTGGTCATGGATAAAATTAAGAAGAAAAAGTACCAAAACAATAGAAGGGACTATGCAGCCAAACGTTCTGAAATATGATGGCTCCTATATCCAAAGGAGAAGGGCTGACAGCAGGCAATCTCCTATGATCAGTGAATGTCTAGGAACATACATACTAAGTTACAGGCACTGTTGACAGAAACCTTTCCTTTGGTCATTATTAGCTCAGATGTGCTGTAATCCAAGAAGTTGTGTCTTTCAGATGGATTTGATCACACAGACACAGACATGTATATAGCCACATGTTTTCTGGACTAAGATGTGCTCATACTCTGTGACTGTCCAAGTCTGAGCATGTGAATAGGTCCTAGACTGGTGGTTGATTCAAGGGATATTCCTTTGGTTTCTGGAGCAGCCACCCTGAAAGATGCAGGTGAGAAAGGACAGCTTTAAACAGTATTTAAAGAAGATATTCAGCACTTCTTCCAATTAATAAAGAGAGGAGTAAGAAAGTTGTCATAAGTGGGAGCTTATTGCTGTAACTTAGCAGTTATCTTTGTTTATGATTACAGATAAACTTCACTTTTCTGAAGGTGATAAATGATGTAGGAGAAGTTTCAGCTTCCCAAACAAGCTCCCACCACTATTTTGGCTGTTTGTAGCTTGTAAGTTTGTGACTCATTATCAGTACCACATGATTTTATTTTGTCTCAGGCTGAATAATTTTTTCTCCTGCCTCATCCTCCCAAGAACTTTCAAGTTAGAGGCATATGCATACATGAATATTCATGACGCCTTTAGGAAACATTTATGCAAATAGATATCCAGTTTTTGAAAACAAGAACAAAGAGTTCTAAGTGTGAAAGCAAATTTGCATTTTGGTTTCAATAAATAGGTGTGGATTTTTTTTTTCTGAGTTTTCAATCAATTTGACAAACTGAGACTGAGACTTAGCCCTATTGCCTAAATCCTGTGTAGGCAGAGATTTGCATATTCTGGTTGATGGTTTGCTGGTGTGCCATAGTGAAGGTAAATGGTGAATTCTGAGATCATCTTCGCGTTGCACTGACTTCAGTCCAAAGGTTTGAAGAGGGTTTGTAGGGGTTAGTGAGGAAATTTGGTGGGTTAAGAGCTGTCCACTAATGCAGAATTGTTAGAATCCCGTGGCATGATAGAAAATGGTAAAAGGGAACCTGGAGTGTTCAAAAAGTATCCACTTTGCAGTTCCTGAGACCCAAAGAGAGTAACTGAGGTTAGACAAGGTGGATTTCCCACCTGCCCCTCATGGGTTGACTCTGGTTTTTATATGGCAACCTTTATGAAAAATCATTAGACTTTCTTCCTTGAGGCTCTTCCAACCTGCAGTGCAAAGCCCAGTGACAATCACACACATAACTGCTTGCTGTTATCCCTTATTCTCCTGCTGGACACCTGCCAGGAATGTCTGGCTTCACCTTCTCTATCACCTCCCAGTAAGTAGCTGAGGACATCAATAAGACGCTTTTGTAGTTTTCTTCTTTAAAGGTTGAAGGAAACAATCTGTCAGCCTCTTCTAATATGTCATATGCTCCACCTAATAAGCTCAGTGGCCCTCACTTGGACTTGCAAAAACATGCCAATGTCTCTCTCATATTGAGGAGCCCACAATTGGACACAACTCCAGTTCCGGTCTCCTCTCTGCTTAACAGATGGAAAAATCAATTCCTTCAACTTTCTTGTTGTGGTCTTGCCTATTACTGCAGTTTAATCCCAACTGGCAACTAAGCACCACACAGACACTTGCTCCCTCCTCCCAGGTGGGATGGGGAAGCGAATCAGAAGGGTAAAAGTGAGAAAATTTTGGGCTGAGATAGACAGTTAAATAGGTAAAACAAAGGCTCCATACACAATCAAAGCAAGACCAAGAATTCATTCACCACTTCCCATGGTCAGGCAAGTGTTCAGTCACCTCCAGGAAAGCAGAGTTCTATCATGCGTAACAGTGATTGGGAAGACAGAACTCCGTAACTCTAAATGTCTCCTCCTTTCCTTCTTCTCCCTCCAGCTTCATATGCTGAGAATGATGCCATATGGATATCTCGTGGGTCAATTGGGGTCAGCTGCCCTGGCTGTGTCCCCTCCCAATTCCTTGTGTACCCCCAGCCCACTCTCTGGGGGGACAGTGTGAGAAGCAGAAAAGACCTTGATTCTGTGCAAGTGTTGCTCAGCCATAGCTAAAACATCCCTGAACTATCAGCACTGCTTCCAGCACAAAACTGAAACAGCCCCATACCAGCTACTGCAGAGAAAATTAACTCCACCCCAGCCCAAACCAGCACATCTATGTCTGCTCTGCAGACATGCTATTGCTCAGTGCCTCCACTAATCTACGCTTTCCATCATCATTGGCAATAAAAAAGGCAACGGTCAAATTGTGGCCTACAGTCAGTAAAATGTCCTCCATTCATTAAATTTAATGAATTCAGTTATTAAAAGTTGTTTAAAAAGCACTTACATTAAATATTCGTGAATAATAGTTAATACTTAGCGTTCTACTTTCTGCTGTAAATACCACTCTAAAACCTAGAATTTCCTGGAAATATCTTTCATTTGAAGAGGGGGATAAAATAAGTGTGAAGATGTCAGGGCTTCTAGAATGTGACAGAACTTAAGCAGGAGTTGGCAGTTAATATTTGTCAAAAGTCATCAGAAATACAAACTGTTGTGGGATGTGGTTAACACCATGCTAGTGCGAGAATTAACTCTTTTCTTTGTGGTGATGAAAGGGACTATATTTTCCCTGATTCACTTACTTACTTGAAAATGTTTGCTTCAATCTTATAGGATTGATTTCATATGCTTTGTGAAGCTGGACAGTACTCTTTCTGATACAGCTAGGAGGTTTTTTTATCTCATGGTTATGCCACTCTTCCTTTTACTTCTTTGCATTTTAATCTTTTTTTTTTTCAGAAAGATAGGATAATGACTATACATCTCTGCACTTGATATAAATGAAAAAGTGATTTGTTCAGAGGGTTGTTTTTTGAAATACATAAGCATGAAATCACTGAGGTTAGGGAAGCTGCAGTTCCCTACTAATATCATATAGTAAAAGCAGGATTCAAATAATTCCATCAGTGTATTGTGACTTCACATCATCTATTTAAATTAATGATGAATCAAATTTTTGTTTTAAATAAAATCTGAGACATGGGGATGCAGCAGGAATGTTAAAAGATGTTCTATTTTGGAAGAAACGCACCTTTGCACATGAATTTTTGAAGAGAAGTGGGTGAGGCAAGAGCTCTTTTCTTGACATAAGATACCAGGATGTGAAGATACATCTTCTATGCTGCAGAGCAGGCCACAAGTATATGATCTAATCTTGAATGTGTTCATAGCAGAACCAGAAAGCTTTTTCAGGAAAAACATAACTCATGCATCATTCCATAAAAACAGGTCTAAACTGATTTGAATACTGAAGCCACTATTTCTGGCTTCACTAAGCCATAAGAATATGAGAGACTGGATGGTGCTAGTTCAGCAAATACTGGTCCTTTCCATTGCAGACCTCAGAAGTTTGCCCAGAAGAGCTTCTACCTTGAAATATGTGGTCTTGAAAAAAGGATACTATTAGATTTACTCTGAATAATTTTACATGTAATGATATAGATTCTATGACATGGTTAATCTTGATCTACATCAGTGAAGAACAAAAGATAACTAATGATGCATCATTACAATTCGAAATGCTATATTCATATCTTCTACATTGTAATAGAAACAGATTTGCTTCTTTGTTAAGAGCTGTAGATGTGTTTAAGGCACTTGACAAAATGGACAAATCCATTCCCATGCAGTTTATGTCTGTTGTGTCTTGTAGTGCTTTAGCTCATCTGATCTTTGCCAAGTTTACTGTAAAAAATTTAAGACGACAGAACAAAGTTTATTATTAATAATAAGTACAGAAAACCACAGCTGACTGGCTCTAGTTTTCAGCAGTTTCTCTTCAAGTGGGAGGTTGGATAGTTGTCCAGAGGTTATTTCTGTGACTCACACTGCTTTTTCATTACAAATCAAAAATGCAATGATTCTTCTTAGATTTTTGCATTATTAAAACTCTTATTATTTAACCATTAATTATTGCCTCTTTAAAATGGATTTATATGCATGGGAGGCATTGGGGCATAAGAAGTTTGTCAAATGTTATTTTCAGGACCCTGTGTTTTCAATAATATAACTACAGCAAGTTTCCTTTCTGATATTATTTCCTCAGATTCAGGATGTTTTGAAAAGATCTTGTTAATGTTGCTCAAGAACTTTCTTGCTGAGTGCAACTGCTTCAGAAAACCCTACATTTTTATAATGAAAAGGGACAGATAAAATTACAAAGCATGTGTTATAAAATAAATTTAAGCAAGATATTGTTTACTAAAATATTGCAGTTTAAAGATCAATAAATTCTAACTGATGTAGTTTGATTGAACATAATAAATTTAAAAATAATCCAGTTTGCCACTAAGACATAAAAGGAAAGAGGTGGTCAAGCTACATTACATTAATCTCTTTTGGTGATGAATTATAAACAGCCAAGTAGGATGTAACATAGAGTTGTGTCCTCTGATATCTATTTGCAGCAATATGTTTCAGTCTCATTTACTGTGCTATTCCTTTAGTTTCAGGAAAATCAAGTACCACCAAAATGAGTCCTTAAACAGTTGCTGTGAATAGCCACACACATGCTAAGGGACTGTATTCACACACAGATGTCGATACACACAGGTGGGTAAATAGAATTATTTCCTGCTTATAATATTGTTCTGTTCATTCCTCAGAATCAGAATGGTGTGGTGATCACTATCACTTGTGCTTTCAACATAGTGCCTGTTATTTTGTACACAAACTGTCACATTGCCAATAGGTTTAGAAGGACAATATGGATTTCCATGTTTACACACTCAAAAGTAGTGCTTTATTTTTCATTAATTCATCTCCTAACTTTGCTCCTATTTACTGTTCTTCCATGGTAGCTGATAATTTCTTTAGGTTCTTCATCTGAACCCCTGCTTTAATGGAAGTGAATGATACCTGACAGTAAAAGCTGTCTAGGTTTTTTTAAAAAACTGTCTAAATATCAATTGCCCCTCCACAAGAAGGACTTGTATAAATATTTCCTTTGGATTTATTTTAGAAGGGTTAGGTGCTTCCCCTGACTCCTGCCACCAGTAATATTAGAAAGTCTATAAACTTTAAATCAAAATGCAGTCTGAGTAGAACTAAAAAAAAAGTAATTCTGAGACACTGGCATCTTCTGCATTTACAGGGAACTTCTTTTACACCTTTTGTGTACTCAGCTTAGCTCCAGGGCTTATGTGGACTTAAGAAGTTGCAATCTTTATGGTTGTACTAGGTCCTCACTTGGAAAACACTGATGCTTTTTTCCTGGGACAGTTTATTCCATTCATTTGTCTATTTAAAGAAGTCTCCACAGATGCCCTAAGTTAATAAAACTTCTCCACTGAAAGGGATGGATGTGACAGAATTTTTTCCTGGGATAGAGATACTGAGACTTATCTGAATAAAAAACATTGTAATTGAGACCTACCGTGTTGTCTACTACCTATCTAGCTGTCTACCTGTGTGGAAAGCTTTTCACAGATAGTTTCTTGTTTCTTTTTTTTCTGTAAAAAACATTTAGAAATCTTTAAGAAATGTATTCCTATCCCAAAGATCTTTTCCCCTATACGAAACGTAAGGCCAGAACTACTTCTTTTCCCAAACTGCAGTATCTTGCAGTTGTTCTTGGCTTTGGCATAAACCAGCTCCTTCTCATGTAAAAACCTTCAAATTGCTGCTGCAAAAATTGAACTGACTGCTTGAATAACATGGCCTCTGCTTTGACTTCCTGCAGCGGTGTCCTGCTTTCCATTCCTCTCTTGGAGACTTAGTCTCATCTGGCCTGTCATCACTTAAAAACTGAGTAAATAATATCTCCTCTCCAAACCACCTTCATTTTGCCAAAGATTCTGAACTTAATTGTTCTGTATTTAAATTTTTCCACAAAACAACCTCTGACTAATTTTTTCTGTGTTGTCTTTTAGGTACAGGTAGGCTCTTCCACAAAATTTTGTGAACACTTTTCACTATTTTTACCTTTAAATCGCCCCTTCAACTCATTACAAAATGCTTGGGGGGGGAAATAATAATAAAAAAGAAGATAATTTGGCCTGAATTAGTCCTGCTTACTTTTAGATAATATTATTTAAATTAGGAGACTGATTACATTGGGTTGCCTTCATCTGTCAGTGACAAGAAACAGTGATTACCATTAATATTGCCATAGGCAATAGTAACATGAGCCTAGGGAAATAAAAGTGGGTATCTCACCTTCATAATTCTAGACCTTGGTAAGTAGCTGGCACATGGTGGCTAATCCATATTTGTTATTATGGCCTTTCCACTCCAACTTGTCCTAACTCCATCTGTCTGAATCATAGCTGGTAATTGTCCTTATTAAAACTGAGTCATATTTGGGCTTGTCTTTGGGACTGCTCTGCAGAAGGGGCTGGGAGTTGCTGTTGAAGTAATCTGAGTTCCAGAGATCTTCAGCAGAGTTTTGGCTCTTAAAATAGCTTTTATTTCTTGTCCAAACTTAATGTTTTTGAACATACTGAACACTTGTGAAGTTTAAATCCTTCCTATATTATATGAGAACAGTGAAAAAACCTAATAAATGCACATTTTGTAGTCTTACACAACTCAGAATTGACCTACCCTATGAAAGAAAACATGTAATGTTGAAGGAACTTCTTTTCATTTCACACGGAAATATCAAATTTTTGTTCAGTTTTGGAAAGAAAAAGGTTATAAAGTTGAACCCAAGTCTCCAAGCTTCCAAGTTTCTATTAGTTCCAGATATTTTATGCCCTAGACATTTGTATAAGATATTTGTCTGGAATTTATACTGACTGGACAGAACAGTATTAAATCAGTATTCTTTTTTGTTTGATGCATTATATAGAAAAGTAGCTAAATCTTCCTTATTCTTCTGCTGAGATATAGAAGAAAAGAATATATTTCTCAGACAGAGACATCAAATATGTGTTTACATGAGAATTTTATCGTGTCTGGAATTTGGGAGAGAGAGAGAAGACAGAAATGGAAGAAATGTCATGGAAGCACCTGTGGTTACAACTACGTACATGTGTAACTACACTATCACTCTACTGGAAACAGACTTTTAGCAGTTTACTACATCCTCATGCTCTATCTTTATCCATTGTCCTTATTTTTCTTTTTTTTTTAGTAACAGATTAATTTGAGGCACAGCCATAATTTATAGGAAAGTATAATATACAGAAAAAGGGCTGGGTTTTGGCTGTAGGCGTCACTAGCTCATTTTCTTATTGTTACCTCTCTTTGTAAACTGTTCACCCCTTTTCAGTCTTTTTGGGTGAAATTTGATTGATGACTAAATATCATAATGACTTGAAGATCAAATTTCAAAATTCAGAAATCATTTCTCATCAGGAGGTTTAAAACAGATAGATTGTGTTCTGGAAAAGACCAGACTTGAATTTTCCACTAAGTCAAGGGTTTTCTTTTTCATTAAGGCCAGGAATCAGGATTTCCCAAGAAGTTAGTGGTAAAATATCACAGCAGGTAAGTGTTTCCCCCATTAGCCAAGCATTAAAATATTTATCCAGACTTTGAAGTTGCAATGGCATAAGAATGAATGCCACTTGCTGTCAGTAAGTTTTTGAGATGTGCTGCGCACACTGCATTGAAAATGCCTATGCTTGGGTATACTTTTATGTTTCTGATGATGCACTTGGCAACATAACAAATGGAAAGGCTGTGGTGTTGGCCAGTTCTTTCACTAGATGGCAATAAGCACCAGGTGTCTTTAGTGAGTGCCTATTATGCTTTCCACAGTCAGAAAGTCACTTGACTTCAGACATATCTGCCTGCTGCAGTTTTACAACCACTTATGCTTTTTTGGGGTGCAATTCAGGTATCTGGTCCAATGATTCCTATTTTCCTAAAATTGTCTGAGCTCAGTCAAACAGAAGGCAAGCCCAAAACTGGGAAAATAACCTAATAGTTATTTCTAGATGGGTAACAGGTTACATGCAAACAGGGATAATGTAGTAATCAATTGCTCTTAGACATAAGACTGACTTTATTTTAGTGTTTGGCAACAAGTTTTAAACTAGGTAAGTTACACAAACAGCTTCAAATTCTACCTGTGTCTTTTTCCTATTGTTTTTGCTTTGTGATCAAGTGTCTGAGTGAAGTCCCTTTCAGTGAGGCTTCTGCCTGTTTCTTCTGTACATTGTTTATGTGGTTGTTGCAATATGGGATGCATTACTCCAGGGCTTTGGTCCGTTTTGATGACCACAGCCTCCTGAGGGTGAGAAGGAGACAGTGTCTAAACATGCAGAAAAGTCATGACATTCCAGTAAGCATATCAGCCATTTTACATCACCAGATGCATGCCAACTTCTCCTGGTGCGTGACAGGAAAGCTAGGAGACTGGCTTATCTGATGTAATTTAAAAGATGTAATGCAAGTGGCTTTCATGATAGAGCTGAAGTTCTGCAAGGACAGCCATGACCATGTGTTCCTGTGGTAGGGTGCCATTCTATCTATGTGTACTCTAAGCATATGGCTATGTGGAGAATAAACTTTAAACATGAGAATCAACAAACCATTCACTGATCTGAAATTAGAAAGGAAGTAGGATATGAAACAGACTTATGAAATTGGACTAAAAAATCCTGACAACTCACAGTCCAAAAATAATTGATTTATCAGACTGCATTCTTTCCTCTATGCTGAGGGAAAATCTTCAGGAAATATATTTCTTGAAAGATCTTCCCCTGTTTCTGTCTGTGGCAGAAAAGAAACAGAAATAAGCTTTCTGGTGGCTTCCTCCCAGTCTCAAACTCTGCAGACAAAATTATTTAATCATGTTTACATTCATTTTCTCTTTGTAGTTGGAGAAACCCTACTGCTGTGTTTTCACTCTTTTTACTCTTTGCAATGAGTGCAATATCCAGAGCTATCTATTGTATGTGAAGATGTATGCCTATATTTTTTTAGCTAATCCAGTTTCTGTATTTCTGAACATATAATGAACTTATTATACCTTCTGGGGGGAGATAAAAACATTGCAGAAATATTTGATCTTTGATACTGCATCCAGTCTTTGCCCCCAAGAAAAATCATTTTAATTATTTTTGTTTTATGAAGCCTGATTAATAAGTATGTAACAGTGGTGATCTTATTGCTATTATTTTAGACCTCTCGCTTTCCTATTAAAAATATCGTTGCAGTTGGTTTCAGGACATTTATTTCATGGTGTTGGTAATGATGTTGATCAGATCCCCGAAGGGAGTGGGAGAATAGCTAGTCCTGCTTCAATTGGTTACAGGCAAGAACACAGCTTCCATCTACTGAGATCAGTCCAGGGCAAAGATAGTTTTGTCTTATCCTTCTATTCTTCTCTTTTGAGCCCACTGTAATTATGGTGGACATTTGCGTAGCACTCAGAACATGGAAAAGGCAATGACAAATAATTAAAGTTTGAGCTCACTGAGCTTTGAATAACCAAAATTCATGAAGTAAACTGACATAAATCTCAAAGGATTCAGCACTCACTTTGAATGTTTCCAAACTTAAATCCATTAATTAAAGTAATTTAACTTGAATTGGGAAGCAGTGCTGCAGCAATACTACTTTCAAAATGAACACAATTTAGTTGTATAACTTGGTTTAATTAGATGATATTCTATGGTATTGTATTTATAGTAATGATGTTGGATGGTTTGACTGAAACAGCTGTTTTTTAATATGAAAGATAATATTTTCATTCCTTTCAGAATTATTTTTTCTCCAGAAAAGTTGCTACAAGAAATTGCCCTTGCCAGTCTTAACATACAAAATGACGGAGCCCCACCAGATTTCTCTCTCCCTAAGTTTAGGTCTTCTGATGCATAAAAAAAAGTTGCAATAACCTTTTATTACATCTTATTTATTAGCATCTCATTTTTAAAATGGTAATTACAGATGAATGAAAAGCATGAACAATTTAACTGACGATTAGCAACATTTATATGCCAGAGAAAAAAAAACCCACAATATGTCAAAGAAAATTAAGTTTATCTGGCTTTTCCACTTGTCTTGCCAGTCATCCACGAATTAATAACCACTGCCAGTTTCATGAAACAGTGTCAATCTTCATGATGACTGGCTGGTGTTGAAAGAAAAATGAGGATATAATTAGGTTTTATAGGCATTTTCTATTCAAAAGCAAGCACAGGAGGGGAAGGTAAGGCAAAAGAGTAGAAAACACTTACACCAGCTTTTAGTTAATAAAAGAACCCTATTATTTAGCTTATACTACCAAAGGAATTTGTCTATATCAAAATTCAGCATAATAGAGAACGATTTACCAAACAAATTGGGAACTGATTAATATAAAATATTAATATGAAATATCTTTAACAAGATCACTGAATCTCAGTCATTTAAAACTTCTTTGGTTTAAAAGCTTTTGTGAAATCAAATTAAATATTTCCTTCCTGTCATTTTCCATCCAGTGAACATTGAAACTTTGTGAACTACCATATCCTCTAAGTATTAAGGTAGGTTTACTCATACTAAGGGTTTTTTAAGTTTCACTGCTTATAAATCAAGGTGATGTCTCAAGATTTTTTGGCTATGATAAACATTGGAAAGACTGTTCACTTTTCATCAATGCATCAAAAGGTTAACAGTTATGGTGAGGAGGCAACTTCTGGCATTTGATACATATTTTAGGAAAGGGCTACTTACATGAACAACACAGTAATTATCTGAGCGAAGAAATGTTATTCCTTCCATTATGTTGAAATATATCTTTATTTTTCTGTTTCCAGCTTGTTGTTCCTTTCATTCAGTTTCATTCTAACAGGTCATTAGTACATTTAACCAAATGTCTGAAACTATTGCAAACTATTTCCAGTACAGTCACCATTATATAAATGGAGACTTTGAAAAGAGTACTCACTGTTGAAGAAGGAATGCTTGACAACAAACAGATATTTCATGTATAATGATTTGTTATGATAAACCTAGTTACTGCCTTAGGGCATTAGTCTCTCAAATAGCCCTGTGACTGAACTGTAGCAAGTGTTAAAATTTGGAAATTGCACTATAGTTGTGTATTACATGTTACTGCAATAAAGACTAGAGTTCCCCAGCAATTCCAGGCAGCACAACATGTATGAAATCATCAGTTTAGATATTGCCTACCAAAACAATGCAGTGGCCTTGATAGTGTATTTATACTGATGTGTCAACTTGTAAGTTTATGTGTAGGAACCAAATTTAACAAGTGTAAACTATTTTCATTAAAAACTTGCTCCATTTATAACTAAATACTTTACTGGTTAATCCTGAAAATTCTAGTTGAGTTCTGATTCTTCAACAGATAACCCAGGTCTGTCTGGGTAGGATTTATCTCAAGCCTCAAGTATCTACCTTGGAATCCCCTTAAAAATGACACAGAACAAACTGCTTTCGAGTCAAGTGTACAGTGCTCATCATCCTAGAGTGCATATCCAAATTATGCCAGATGAACCACAAGTTGGACTCGATGATCCTTGCGGGTCCCTTCCAACTCAGAATATTCTGTCATTCTGTGAAATTCTCATGTCTTTTCTAGTTTAGCCAGAAGTACTCACATGGTGAGCCCCAGAAAGCGAAAACAATGCAGGCTCAATTCCACACGGCTGAACATGTGTAATTCTAATGCTCCCAGTAGGTGCTGTGCCTATGGAAATGCTGGTCACTTGGAAAACACTTCTGTTGATATATAGCAAGTTCTGCTTATTCATCATTGTAAGAAAAGACTGAGAAAGAAGTTAAGCAGCTAAGAACTTACTAATGATCAAATCTGTTGAGTAACAAACTTCAGTATTTACATAATCACTTTCCATGAGACCTTGATCTGAAGGAATAACCACAGAAAAAAAAATCACTGGAAAGAGGACTGTGAATAATTAATTTTTTAAAAATTTTTTGTTCTTTTTTTTTCTTTGCAGCAATTATCAGGGTAATAAAGTGAGTAAGAACTGTCTGTGAATGTAGTCTATCTTAGGAACGCCCTTGATATTGTCTCACATAGAATTCTCCTGAAGAAGCTGGCAGACCATGGTTTGGAGAGGTGCAGTCTTTCCTGGGTTAAAAACTGTCTGGATTTCTGGACCCAGAGGATGGTGGTGAATGGTGCCACATCCAGCTGGTGATCAGTCACAAGTGGGATTCCTCAAAGCTCAGTATTGGCGTCTATCCTCTTTAATATCTTTGTCCGTGATCTGGACAAGGGGATCAAGTGCACCCTCAGTAAGTTTGTGGATGACATCAGATTGGGTGGGAATGTTGATCTGCTGTAGGGTAGGAGGGCTCTACAAAGGCATCTGGACAGCCTGGATCAATGGGCTGAGACCTGCTATATGAGATTCGAGGGCCAGGTGCTGGGTCCTGCACTTTGGCTACAACAACCCCATGCAGTGCTACAGGCTGGGGGAAGAGTGACTGGAAAGTGTTCCAGAAGAAAAGGATATGGAGGTTCTGGTTGACAGCAGGCTGAACATGAGCCAGTGTGTGCCCAGGTGGCAAAGAAGGCCAATGACATCCTGGCCTGTATCAAAATAGTGTGGCCAGCAGGACTAGGGCAGTGATTGTCCCTCTGTAGTAAGCACTGGTGAGGCCACACCTCGAGTACTTCAAGGAAGACATTGAGGTCCTGGAATGTGTCCAGAGAAGGAAACAGAGCTGGGGAAGGGTCTGGAGAGTAAGTCATATAGAGACCATCTGAAGAAGCTGGAGTTGTTTAGTCTGTAGAAGAGGAGGCTCAGGGAAAACCTTATAACTCTTTACAGCTCCTTCTATCTGAAAGGAGGTTGTAGCAAGGTGAGTGTCCCGGGCAACCAGTGACAGGACAAGAGGAAATGGCCTCAAGATGTGCCAGGGGATGTTCAGGTTGGACATCAGGAAGAATTTCTTAATGGAAAGGGTTGTCAAGCATTGGAATGGGCTGTGCAGGGAAGTAGTGGAGTCACCATCTCTGGAAGCGTTCAAGAAACCACTGGATGTGAAACTTACTGCTATGGTTTAGCTGGCATGATGATGTTTGGTCAAGGGATGGACTCAATAATCTTGGAGACCTTTTCCAACCTTAATATTCTATTATTCTATTCCATTCTATTCTGTTCTATTTTATTCTATTCTATTCATGGTAAAAAGAAATTACCACCAGATGAGATGCTTGGCTTAGATTCTCACACAGATTCTGTCAAAACTGAAATAACAAAATACTAAAAGGATATCTAAACATGGGCTATGGCCTCATTCCTCACAGCGAACAAACATTTTATCTGGAGGAATAAAAAAAGCAGTATACAAATGTGTGTCAAATAATTCAAGCATCATCCTCCTTTAACACTGACCAGCTGTGGGGAGGAAGCAGTTGAAAGCATAAGATTGTCAAGGAGAGAATTTAAGGTTGGTTTTAGAGTTGTTTTCGCTCGAAGGTGCTAAGAATACTCAGTGTGGGAAATTTCACATATCATGGTTGCTTTTGGGTTGTTTTCTATCTTCCCTGAGAAGTGGAGTTGCTGCAGAACATAACAAGATTTTGTAAAGAGACTTAAAACATTCTTTACAAGCCTAGGCCTCTCGGGGTGGGGGGGAGGGAACAGAGGTAAGAAGTTTGAAGGTTGTAAAACACAGTCTTGTGGAGTAAAGCACACCAGGTCCCTTGTTATGTAGAGGCCAGGAACATCCCCCCTCCCTTGCACCTTTTTGCCCCTGCTAAGTTTGGACTAGCTTAGCAGTGTAATGTCCCTGTCTGCCAGGAAAATGATGGAATAAATCTATTCTTTAGACTGCAACAGTGGATTTCAGTCGCTTTGGTTACCTGTGTGTATTCAGTTTGTACACCTGTACTTAGCCTGTATAGCAAGTTGGGAAGGTTACTTGGGGAGAATTTTCCTGATTTCAGAAGACCAGCATAGATCCATGAAATTTGTTCTAACATTTGCTGATTTTCATTTGTATTTTGTTTCTCAGCACAGTACTTCACATATATCTTCACTGAATTTCATCTAGCTGCTTTTGAACCATGTCATGAATTTTGCCAGATGAAACCTTTTTAAATCATGCTCTTCTTTCCATTATCTGAGTTGCTGATGAAAATATAATCACTTGTGGCTCTAGTTGGGACCTTTGTGGAGTCTCACATAAGGCAGTCTTCCAGTTTGAAATCGAACTCCTCTACAAACTGCTCTCTGTGCATCTGTTTTTATGATTGTTCAACTCAGATCTCTTTGCTACATGGTGCACACCTCTGCTTAGGTCCAAGTGACACATTTCCAGCTAAACTATTTACTCTGTAAAGAAAGAAGTTGTTTTGACTGTGTTTGGTTTTGAAGAACACATTTAAGATCTTGATTTACCACCGTATTATTCTCTAAATACTTGTAACTTGATTGTTTAACAGTTCCATTTAATCAGATGACTAGCTGGCATACTGTATTTTGCTCTCAAACATTCTCAAGGTGGCATCTAATTATGACAAGAGAATGCTAACATAGGTGCCACTGTCTGCATGGATTGAAGCAGGTCATGCTGTAACTAAACCAGCTACTACTGAGTAAGCTTCCCTGGGCATCTGCTGGTGGCTCTGATGGGTGCCCTGCTGCATTATGCAGATCTACCTCTTTTTTTGGAAACCAGGTTGGGGATCTCCAGCATGGTTGTCTCCTACTGGAGAATCTGCCTCCCTGAGTCCAGCAAGAACACTGGTGCACAGCCCTGACTACATAAGGAGTCCCTATCAAGAAGCACACACAAGCAATAAAATGAAAAATACAGTAGAATAGTGTAGTGACAGGAGCTGGTCAATGCAAGAGTAACCTCAGCAACTGTTCCTTAGACATGGTCTTTGTGAGTAAAAAACAGTTTTGAACAGCTGAACACCATAAAAACCTTGAATCCACTCCTGGGCTTGTTTCCTAAAGGATGCATTCACAGTTCAGCACAGATTCCAGTACACCATACACTTTGCAGGAAGACGAGTTTTGGGAAAAAAGTATTCTCCTGCGGTCAACTAAACTATAGAACCCAGAGGAAACAAGGCAAATAACTAAATTATCTCCAAAACATTTTCAAATCATTCAGTTTCCTTAGGTGATGTGCTATACCAAATGAAAACATCTTAAAATTACCCTGGTTATCTGCTATGGCCTGAAGGTAGTCTTTTAGACACTGTGACATTTCCCAGAAAAGTAAACAAGGGAATTCCAAATGTCTGACACATTTTTAATGGAGAACATCTGTCTCTGAACACAGCTGACTTCAGCATCCCAGAGAAATGTTACAAAACATCTGCCTTTTTTCCCTGCAGACACAGTATCCTTGCTAATATTTTATTAAAAGCCTTCCTTTCCATATGCAGAAATATGATCTATGTCTTAAAGGGGGTTTTCTGTTTTCCTTGCTGCCAAAGAACTTATGTAGCTTTGCAAGTATGCAACAGGTCAGTAAAGCACTAATAGTTTATTTAGCGTGTGCACGGTAAATATCTAAAGTTTCCTTTCGCACATGTTTTGCTTGCATTTCTGAATGATATTTGAGTAAAAAGGGCATGGTTTCATATGTTTTAGAGGACAAAAACATTTTAAAGGTCTCTGTAGAATCCCTAAAGTACTGATTGTGGTGTATTGCAGACCTCCATGTTACTGTAACAGCTTGGAGAATGGATCTCCTGTGAACTGCTCTGTGTCATTAGGTGGCACTGTACAGCAATGCTGACAGTTTTAAGACTTCCTCAGCTCAAAAGGGACATTTTGATTATCTAATCTGACTTCCTATGTACTGTAGGCTATAGAAATCCAACAAGGAGTTCATGCTTCACTCCAAAAGTGTGCTTCAATAAAAGCATATTTTTAGATATAGGTTTTGACCTCAAGAAAAATTAAAACAAACAAACAATACTTATTTCCCTTTCTGATAGCAGAAAACAGTTTGTGTTCCAGACCTTGATCTCTTTGTTAAATAAATTGGGCCTCTTAAACGCAACCAAGACAAAATATCTGTTTAAATTCAGAATAAGCAAAAGGATGCATGTTCCTACCACTGCAGTAAAGAAGACCAGCATTAAATTCCACATGACATTCTTATTTAAGTGTCTTCCTATGGCAGCACATGTCTCAGAAGGGATCATTTGCTTTTTATGAATGCTGGTACTCTTATACTCCTACAATTTCAGTTTCATTTAAACCACTTTTACTTTTGACTGACTTTATCATCTCCTGCCTGTCCTTTCTGCCAGCAGCCTATTTTCTACTAGCTATGTAGGAGGTTGTGGCATGTCAATTTTTTAATTTAATTCCCCCAAGTGTGGTTGCACACAATTTTCACTCTTCATAATGGCATGAGGAAGTGACTTTGTGCTTTCCATCTAAAACTCTGAAGTTTCATACAAAAAAGTAGATGAAGTTGTGTATATGCTTTCATATATTGCTGTTTTATATATGCAGCCGAGGCCCTGTCTTTACATTACTGCGTTACAAGAGTGTAAGATGCGTGCTAAAATGTCTTCAGTTTAGTAATAAATTCAGATCTTTCTGTACTTACTGCCAGTCTCCAACAAACAATTCTTGTGAAAGTAGGTTAGGAGTGCTTATGGATAGAGTTATAGTAGGAAATTTGAAGAGTTTGTTCCTTGGGTAGCAGATGACAAGCCAGTGGGACACCACAGGCTCCAAAGCTCAGTAGCAGCCAGAACCACCTCCAGCCTTAGACTCATATGACTGCCTAAGCCAGCCTTGATGTCCAGACCTCAGAGGTGCTTCAGAAAATGGCTTTTGGGTACAACGATGACCAAAAGGCACTTACTGGTGTGAGCAGAAAAAAAGACTGTATCACTTCCTTCCATACTCAAGAAAGAGATTTGGTATGTATCTATACGTAAGCAAGATCTATCAGTGAAATCAAGCCTCATGATAAACCAGTTCTTCCGAAATTGAGGTAAGTTGTAAAAACAGTCAAAATAAATAGTCTATGTTTTACAATAGACACGTTTTTAAAAAAAAATGCTTTTAAAAGCAATTTCAAAATGGAAAGATCAAGGTATGTCCTTCCAGAATGATAAGACCCAGAATATTTCCAGAGTTCTGGGCTTTTCTTTTTTCAACCAGAAATTAATTTTGACAAAACTGACATGTATCGAAATATAATTATATTGCCTGTTTTGAAGTGCTTTGTTAAGTCACCACCCCATCTTACTTTTTTTTCCTGAATATTTTAGAGCTTTCATGTTGGGTTAACCAGCTTGTATGATCTTCTTACATACAAAATGAAGAATCATCTTTGGTTCTCTATCCAGAAGAGATGAGAGGGGTTCCTCCCACTGGTGATTAGCAAGGGAAATGAAAAGACTTTGAGTTACATTTTTCATTTCTTCCTGTGCCTTTTCCAGAGCCACAGTCTATTTTTATATTAAGTCCCTGTGGGTATCTCTGAGCTAGGCAAATACACATTCAGAGCTTGCTTATCGTCAGTAATGAAGTAAAGGTCAATCTTTATATGAAGCCAGTGTTTGTGATGTCAGAAAGAAAAAAGGGCTTGTAGCATTTAACATCAAAAGTAAGAGATGGCAAATAAAAAGGTGTGTTAGTAACAAATACTCATTCTTTCATTGGAATTAAAAATGGAGAACTTGTGAGAGCCAAATCAGACTCTCTGTGTTGTCTCTGTGATACCTAGTTCTGGAAAAGCACCCCACCCAAGGCTCTGGTATTTTCTGGCGAGGTTCCACTCACAAAAAGAAAATGTAACAAGTGGGCTGGAGGAAGTATCTGTCAGCATTTCTCAAGTAATTAACGCTGAAAACATAACATGAGAAAAATAATGTCTGGTAAAAAAAAAGAACTAATCTAGATCGTCCTTGTGATACAGAATCTTATAGTGACCTAGTGCATTTACTGTTTCTGTTAATGATGCTGGTCTCATTAGAAATAAAGGAATAAAACTGGCTGATGACACAAAGTGTAAGATACTGGGAATATAGATGAACATCAGAGTATTCTGCTGCAGGGACTAGATGACCTGAAGGGCAAAAATAATAGAAACAATAAATGTAACAATGACATGAATTTAAGAGTAAAAATTTTTACTGCAAGTGGGAGAAGCTCATTAGCTTAGAACAGCAAACACAAAAAGATCAAGATACAGGAGTTCATCACAAGA
The DNA here is from genome assembly GCF_001715985.3 of Manacus vitellinus. Taxonomy (NCBI): domain Eukaryota; kingdom Metazoa; phylum Chordata; class Aves; order Passeriformes; family Pipridae; genus Manacus; species Manacus vitellinus. The sequence continues at coordinate 31,550,090 of NW_021940535.1, forward strand.
TAATCAACATTCATAAATATGATATGGTATGAAAAAAGCAAACGTGATAATAGGATGTATCAAGAAAGGTCTTGATAAAGAGCCAGAGCCAGAGAAGTGATGGCACATACAATTTCAAAAGCAGAAAGCTGGGTGGAAAGCTGGCAGAGAAAATGTGAATATTGAAAAATATAAACTTACAATAATGAAAACAGCTCTGCAAGAAATATAGACACAAAATCAACTGATATAGATGGGAAGAGTCATTCTATTGAACTCAGTGGAAGATGGGTTAATCTCCAGTCTTCTGGATGTGACCTGGAAAGAAAAATCTCCATATCATGTGTTGTAATTAAAAATACCTCTTTTTGTTATTTTAACCCAAAGGTCACTTAAGTCACAGTATTCCAATATGACATGTAGGCTATTCACCTAGTATTTCTATTAATCTGACTCAAAAAGTTTCTGAAAATGATGTCCTGGAATGCATCATGGTATTTATAATCACTCCTGTTCTTTGCTTTAGCACCTGTAATTTGTCAAGCAAGAGCAAAGTGTAGAACAAAAGATCCCTAGCACCTAGCACTTCCACAGCATATTGACTGACCTTTATGTCTACTTTTGCTATTTATATTGGCAGTGAAGTATGCAGAACAAAAACAGGCAGGAAAACTTCTGATTTTTAGGAAAACCCTTTTAAAAATTGTAATTATGTTAAAGTCACTTCTTACGTTATCCCTTCAACTTAAAATTTACCTGGTAATTTTCCAATTGTAAATGTAGAAGTTATTTGGTTTTGTGGGTTTTATTTTGGTACAAATTGCCATATTGGTCAAGTAAACATTTGCTAGAATGGAATAGGAAATCACTGGCAGTTTCATTTTCTTGGGCTAGAATAGAGCAGAGTACATTCTTTTCAAGCAAAGAGTAATGGAGTAATCTAGTGAAGTGTAAAGAATTTCATAATCATTATTCCATATTGTTGTGCTTTACTTGCCCTCTAGAAAGATATCAAGAAGAAAGAAAAAAAATAGAAAAACCAGAAAGTCATAAAGTTCATTTTTCCACTTATGCTAATTAATATCTATTAGCACCACTAAAAATTTTAAATAATTTCCAGGTGAATAAGGTTATAATGACTTTTATCTAAATAAAAGTGTTTAACTTGTGTTTCATTGTAATTTTCAGTCAGTGATGCTAAGTAACAGTCATGGTTTCATCAAAGAGAAATACCAGTGAACATCACCATAAACTTCATTTCCTCTTTTTGCTATTTTACTTTTTGTTTTCATTTTCAAGCTGATGATATTTGCTTTGAAAAATAAGTTAGGTGGTACATATCTTTTCTTACTTTTAACTTCTTCCACAGCAAAGAAGTGAGCATTCATTGCTGTGAGCAAACTGACCACAGCAGTTGTGAAACTGAGCCCTCCTTGCTGCTACTGCACTTTATGAATTTGTATATAGCAAGAAAATAAGGGAAAAGGTGAGTCTCCAGGCTCTGGAGTCTGTAAGAGGTGAGTGCCAAAGGCATACTGGAAAGCAGAGCAAAAGCTGACTGCATTACTTTGACAAACATCTGGGGCAATAGGGAGTAATCTGATTGGTTATAAGTATGGATGAGGAGGAAAGGAAGAATGAAAGGCAATTACACCTCTTTATATCTAGCTTTAAGAAATGTCTTAGTCCTCTCTTAGTGTTATCTAGCCCTGTGTACAACCACAGCAGATTTAACAGGGGTGGATAAAGAAACAGCCCCTACAATGGAAGAGAATGTTATACACAAACAATCAGCTTTAGGCTGTAGCCTATTGAACGAACAAACTGAGAAGCTGTGAAGGAAAATTTGATGCACTCTCAGCAAGCCAGTTTGTTCTTATTCCTACAGTGTGTTAACTTTTAGCCTTGAAATGTGTCTAGATGGCTGACACGGTCAGAAATGGCAGCTTGAGACAAAGATTACTAGAGAAGCCCTCTGATGTGCAGAGAGGACTCCCTTGCATTCTAAATTCCTCAGAGAGGAGTCTAGGTGCAGCTGGATTCAATCTTAGACCCAGACTTTATCAACATTTTATGTCCAAAGGATTATATAAGTGTAATTAAACATTTATACTTTGCCCTTTGGATTAAGGATGGCAAACCATCCTTATTTATATTAAAAACCATCCTTATTTATATTAAAATACATGATTTATTATGATAATGATTAGGCTAAAAGCTCTTAATCAGAATTATTTGCTACACGATATATGTAGCTATAACAACTAGTATAGTGCACTGTTTTTTAAGCAATATTGAAGAAATTGTATTAAAGGTAGCAAAACCAATTATTAAGTAGAGATCGATGTTACTCCCCTATATCAATGACCATAGGAAAATCTCTTTCTCTCAACCTTGAGGAGTAACCTTAAGGGGCATCCCCACTCAAGGGAAGAATCTCCACACACACTCTGAGAAGGGGTATATTAGGAGAACTTGGCATTAAAAAGTGAGACTGGATTTTTATAGTATAAAGTGATGGACTGTCAGTCATACTTTCCTGGGCCAGCAGTGTGAGCTCAGCATCTTTACAGAAGTTATCAATAGTGTCAGTTGTTGGTTCCTTTATCACGTGCTTTACCAGGTCTGCTGTATCTCCATCTTACTATCACAATGTTAAACCTTGGAATTAAGTCAGGCTGGTTTCAGCATTATTCAGCATCAAAAGCAGCAAGTCAACTCTTTCTCCGTTCACCACTGACAGCTTTGCAAATAGGGTGTTGTTTGAAGTGTGTTACCCCCATTCCAGACAGAATATTCTGCTATAGTGGCTTACAGTTTAATTGCTTTAATTTGCACATTTAATTCTGAAAGAACGATTCATTGCAAATTTATATGTCTCTAGGGCTGTCAGTTCTGTCCTTATTTTTAATGAATATACAATATTGATATAGCTGCAACTTTTTCTGCTCTTATGAGATTTCAGTTGACTATGGAAGTATTCTCATTTTAAATCACTTTTTAGATCTAGGTGAATAATACACAATAAGTCCTTTATTATGGAATTTAAACTCCTTCTGATCATATGGGTATTAGGCTGCTATTTTCTCAAGCATTCACTTTCAAAAAGTCATGCAGTAGTTGATATGAATATATATATTCTGTGCCTCTATTGGATGGCCAAAATGCTGGTTAGTATCTATGCTACAAACCATTTAAGCTTCTATTTTGTTTTGGGCATATGTCAAGTTTCAGGTATGAATGTTTATAGGTTTGAAGGTTGTGGTTTTTGTATGTGCTCCAGCCAGACCTTGTCAGCCGAGTCCCTCAGTAATACTGCAGGCAGCAGGTTATATCCATAAGCATGTTCAGAGAGAGAGAGCATAAAAGTAGTTGGAGCACAACAGAAACCTCAGTTCCTCACACACCCACCAGCACTCTTGCAGCTCCTCCCTTTGCCTCTGCTGCTTTGATCAATGGCCAAACCATCTACTGTGCAAAAGTTTAGAGGCTTAAGGCTTTCATTTTTTTTCTTTCCTGAGTTCTCTAATTTACAGCACTAGAAGTCCAAAAGAATTTCAGAAGCTTTAGCACAGTTTTTTCACACCCACATCTGTGTAATACATAGAAACCTGAGATTCTTGTCTCTGTGTGATGAAAGTTATGAGCTTGCATATAATGAAGGGAACCCCAAAAGCTACTATAACCATTCATAAATATGACCTTACTTAAAAATAACTTACTTTTCTAAATGTCAATGCACATTTCCACAGAGGCTGAAAAATTAGAAAGGATTTTTTTGATAACAGCTTTCACTTCATAATGAATTTATATTTATGTTTTTTCTACACATTGATATGTCTGTACCAATAAGATAATTTCATTAGGATTCATGTGCTAGGACCACCACCTCTTAGAAATTTACAGTATAGTGATTTTGTGTGAGACAGGCTACGAAAGAACTGAAAAGCCTCATTCAGATGCCAAATATCTGATTCCAAAACTGAATTCCACACTTTTTCAGCAGTCTTTTAAACAATATTTGCCACCTTGAGACAGGATCTTTTCATCTTGTATCTATGGATTGAGGTAGGTAGTGAAAAGCTCAATGTGTGTGAAAAAGAAGCACTTATGTTAAGCCTGATTTAAAATAATACGAATTGTATTGTCATGATGTTCAGTGTGTTACCAGCTCAATTCTAAATAGAATTGTTTTTAATAACTACATGAATATGTACAATCTGTCAATTTTGTTACCTAATAATAATTTTAAAAAGCCAAACAAAACAAATAAAAAGCCCAAAACCAGAGAGAATTCTCTTTTCTATTGTTTTTGAGATTAAACACAAACTTTAGCCAGCGTTGTTGCCATTCTGTGGATGGTTTCCATTCTTGATCCAAGATCCCAGGTGGAAATGTACAAAACTCAGCCTGGCTGCTCTGTATCTGCCTAATTTCCTGCATCTTGTCATGTCGTTGTTTAAGGACCAACATATTTCCTGGCTCAGTTAGCATAGGGTTTACAAAGCAGCTACGTATAACAACAGCCCACTCTAGGGGCTACATCTAAGCTGCTGAGAAATCCTTCTTCATTATACTATTAAAATAGTATAACACTTTGATGGCAAGAAATTTCACAAGCTATCTCCTTTGCAATGTACTTGTTCAAATTTTTGTGCTGCTGTTCTGAAACTTAATGTCACTCATATCAGGCATCTTTGGGGATTTTATTCCTTTGCTTAAAATGCTCTTTTTCTCTGACTCTGGTGTCAAAATATATCAGTATAGTTAAAAATTGGTAGTTTAAATGTAGAGGGAAAGCAGAGGTATTTTCAAGTTGAGTGACTGCTGTGATTCCTTATACTGAATCCTCAGTCATCCTGTATCAACGACATACCACAGAAATGCTTTATAATTTGAATCTTCTGTATTCCAAAAATGTTATTTTGCTACAGCAAACCCAATAATATCTGTCAGAGGATGTGGCATGATCCACGATGGCTGAACTGAATACCGAGGAGGCAGACATTTAGGGATAAATGAGAATGAAATAGAGGCAGCATATAAACACATTCACAGGTGATATTGTAAGGACTGAATGAGATGGATTGGATAAGCAGAGATAGGAAATGACAAAAAACTTCTCCAAATGTGAAAGGATGCATAAATTATTGTTTTCTGATAAAGCTGTTAGACAACATGCAACTACATTACCAGGGAAATTAACTCACAGGTGACCTGGTGATGAGAGGGAGATGTAGAATGTAAAGTTATTTCTTTTCTTCACACAAACTATAATATGCTTTTCTTTTCCCTGAGCACTTCTTTCACTGGACTTCAATATGAAAGGGCGGTGGCCCCACAAGGGGCCTGTAAGGAAAGGCAAAATTCAAGGAGAAATTAAGGTTTGAAGCTCACTTTAGCTTTAGATTTAGAAGTTAAGGGTACTAGAAAAATAGGATAAATGGAATAGGTAGAAAGCTGTGGAATATAAAGGAATTGTAATTCCACAAATGAAAAACTAAATTAAAAGTCTCCATTTTTATTCCAAATTGATGTCATATGGTGACAAAACTTGTTCTTAATACTAAAAATAATCTGCTATGACAAGAAGGAAATTCTCCACTACCGAATAACGCATCCTGTTTATCAGTTGTCATTACAGCCTCCTGAACAAAACACTAAGGAAACTTTTATCTTTGAGGCTTAATGTTTAAAAGATACATTAGTGTGCTATCAGTATAAATGAAGAAAAAAAGTATATTTATTAATTTTTTTGCTTTCTCTTCCCTAGACATCCTGACCACAATTACAGTGTACTTCTCTAAAATTCAGATCTCTCTGAAGCAAGTAGGAGCTGTCACCCCATTCTTGTTCAGCTGCTGTTGATGGATATGAGTGCCATTCACAAACTGTTGGGCAAAATATACAGCAATAAAGAATATGAAACTTTTGTCAGGTGCTGCATTTTCATATGAGCTGAGAATTTCTGTATTTCACTACGACCAACTAGCCTGCACGGCATCATTCATAGAAAAGGAAGTCCGAGTCTGATCCCTCAGAGTCAGCTCAGTAATGTACTGGAGGCTTGAAAAATTAAGTTCTGAAAGGCAAAACCAGTAAGCATCATGGTGCAAGGTCTGGAGGGAGAAGACAAGGACTGAGATGTAGGTACATCTGGGCACCAAGAGGCTGCCTTCTGTGCTGGAGGGCAGGGGGACAGGAGGCATGTGGGGAAGGATCTGGCAACCCCTGGGACTGTTGTTCCCTGTGGGTTCAGTGTGCCATATTGTATGCATCATACGTCCTTGGCCCCAGGTTTGCATTTGGCAAAGGCTGTATCAGGCAGAGCAGCACCACCACTAATTAATTCACCAGATTTATGCTACAGACGCGACATCTACCATCTTGGGCACTTTTTAATTGGAATTCATATTGAAATTTTTAAAACAGTTTCCCTAAAGAGTTTTCCCATTGTTTATACAGTATCTGCTAAAAAGAACTGTGGGTACAACATCTTTAATATGTGGCTCATTCTTGTTGAATGTTCATTTTCTGTTTGCAGTAAACATTTGCTTACCTGTTGTGTTGAATCACATTGCATCCCCCAAATGAGTTGTCACTTTGACTGCTGTAAGAATTGAAATCAACTTAGCTATGTATGTTATTCAAACATTGCATGCAACACCATATTCCTTGTAGTACTTAATGTGTCTCACTTAAAAGCAGATTAGACACCTCTACACTGTGATGCCACGCAGATAATTTGTCAGTACTAATGAAGCTTTGTAAAGTGGCAATTTTATCTATTAAATACAGGTACTTCTTATATTTGTCTCTTTTTAGGGGTGACAAGAGCCTGCAGCTAATGCTATGTCATTAAATACAGAGATAGGAATGGAGTTATTTGGTCATACAGAATAATAATTATGCTACTCTCTGCTGCTCAGTAGAAGCCAGGTTGGTTGTGTAATCACTGTGCCATAGATAGATGGTTGCACATGGTAGGCTGGAATCATGAAAGCTGTAAGGCAGAAATACTAATTGATAATGTAAACGGGAACTGCAATCAGCTCTTCTAAAAGTGAAATGTATTTTAGCTGTGAGAATTTTGGCAGAAGAAGACAATTTTTTGTAAATAAATTTTTGTTATAAAAAAAGGTGAAGTTCACTGGCATTTCATAGAATCAAAGAATGTTTTTTTGTTCGAAGAGATCTTTAAAAGTCATCTGGTCTAACACCCCTGCAATGAGCCAGGACCCCTTCAACCAGATCAGGATGTTCAGAGCCTTGTCCAGCCTGATCTTGAATGTTTGCAGGAATGAGGCATCCATCACCCCTCTGGGCAAACTATTGCAGTGTTTCACCACCCTCATTGTAAAAAACTTGGCCTTATGTCTAGACTAAATCTACCCTTTTTTAGCTTAGAACCATTATCCTTTGTTCTTTAGAAACAGACCTTGCTAAAATATTTGTCTCTATCTTTCTTATAGGTTCTGTTTAAATACCAAAAGGTTACAATAAGGTCACTCCAGAGCCTTCTCTTCTCCAGGCTGAACAACCCCAACTCTCTCAGGAGGTGTTCCATCCCTCTGATCATCTCTGTGACCCTTCTCTGGATATGCACCTATAGGTCAATGCCCTTCCTGTGCTGGGCACCCCAGAGCTGGATGCAGTGCTCCAGGTGGGGTCTCCCCAGAGCAGAGTAGAGGGACAGAATCACCTCCCTTGACTTGTAGGCCATGCTGGTTTTGAGGCAGCTCAGGATGGAGTTGTCTTTTTCGGTTTTGAGCACACATTGTCAGCTCATGTCTAGCTTTAAATTAACTTTTAATAATAGCTTTTAATTTACCTTACAAAGGTTTTTCAGCTCTAGAATAATGTTGGGTTATAAGTCAGATATATACACCAAAAAAACAAGAAGCATGTTGAGGCTCCTCTGCCTACGATACTCACTCTGGTCCAAAAGAGGAAATTGAAATAGGGCCTCTTCCAAAGGAGCACACCAACCACTGCTGACTTGGATTGACTTGATCTAATTCTTTCAGTTTCTGAAAGATCTAACTTGAAATTTAACATGAAGAGAGTTTGGTTTTGTGTGGTTTGAACTCTATGTTTTCCAGTAAAAGCAATTTCTTATCATAGAATCACAGAATCAACTGGGTTGGAAAAGACCTCTGAGATCATCAAGTCCAACCCTTGATCCAACACTACTGTGGTTACTAGACCATGGCACTAAGTGCTACATCCAATCTCATCTTAAAAACCTCCAGGGACAGAGAATCCACCACCTCCCTGGGCAGCCCATTCCAATGTGTGATTACTCTTACTATCCAGACAGTGCCTAAGAAATTTTATATTAAATATTTCTAGAGATTCTCAGAGATTTTCCTGCCATCAAAAGTTCAGAACTATGCATAATTGTTTAATAGAATCAGAAAGTCCTTTCAGGATCTCAGGTTCATTTCAGATTAGATCAAGTCCCTAGATCTTAACTTTTCTATGAGACTACATTTATTTTCAACAAAAGCATTCCCAGGAACTGTTTTTTCACAAGAGCTTTTTTACCCTGCACTTTCATTCCTTCTGGTATCTGACCTTGTGCAGTCTATCTCCAAAAAACCCAAAACTAAACCCCTAAGACTAGGATAAGCTCTGGTAGGCAGAGATGGCAGATTACAAATTTAATTGTTTTGTAGTATTACTGGCATGGTTTTCTGTGTGAGAGATTGTACATAGTGAAACACAGAGTGAAGCACACAAAGGAAGAAGGATGCTAAGCAAAATGAGATAAGTATTTTATTGTTCAGCACAGCTAAGAGCTAATCTTCCTTCACTGAAATTAATAGAATTGTTGCTACAGTCTGACAGATGTGAAGTCTGTCCTGACCTAAATAAAGGGAAGTAAAACTGTATTTCCTAAGAGCTCTTGAGACGCTCACAGAACTTTTTCTATCCATGTGAGTGATCACAGGGACCCTCTCTTAATACACTGACATGTTGTAATTTTTGCTTTTTAGACTAAAAGAGATTAAAAGATGCATAAACATTTCCATTAAGGGGAAAAAAGTAAAACCAGGTGGCAGCAGAATAATAGGAGTCTGTAGACAGCAGGCTTTAAAGGCATATCAATATGTCCAAAGAGCCTGGTCTTCCTGATGACAGTGATTTTTCTTGGCAAAGGCTTTACTTTTACCCTCCACTGAATCTTGCCTCTTGCTCCTCTTTTGCAACTATGCATCAAAGAAAACCCAGCATTTTTAGTGCTGTTTTTTGCTGTTACTTATACCTGAAGTCTTTGCTGTTTCCAGTTCCTTGTGGAAGGACGAGTGTTTTCTTTCTGTCCTAACACTTCAGCCAGAGGCTCAAGCAACAGCAGAGCTCCCAGTCCAAATTCATCTGTCACTGCTGGAGAGCCAGCCGGTCCCACTGATCCCTGCAAGACTGGCCACTTCACTGTGCTGACAACAGGCCTATAACCACATAGCCTGCTGTCCCCAACAGAGAGGGCAAGGCATATGTGCAAATGGTATTTATTTTCGCCTCAAATCTGAACACGTCATCTCCAACAGCAACCTTGATGCAGAAAGAAAAAGTAGTGAGATTTTAAATTCAAGGGGTTTTGCAAAATGACTTTTCAGGGAGCGCTAAATCCTAACTCCTGGAGAGGTATATACCTATATTGTTTAATGTACAGCTACCAGTCCAAAATCTGGCATTTATCTGGTCATTCAGCAGAGAATTCCTCCTATCACGGGAGGCTTTTACTCTTGGCAGTTCTCAAGGTAGTATCAGCACTTCTATAATCACATTTACACTCACTGCTATGGAAGGAGTTAACTATTTATTCTTGTAAAGGAGAAATATGTTTGGGCATGTCTGGTGAAAACTGAAGTTACATCATTTGTTATAATGCAGAAGTGAGACTGCCTTCTGGCACCAGTGAAACATGACCAGTAAATACACAGTGAACATTCTGATCATGATCAGGAATGCAGAAGCTGGAGAGAGAGTACAGACCATATTTACTTCTGTTTTATTTTACTGTAGCCAGTTAAAAGCCAGAATCTTAATTCTGTAGCATCTTTTACAAAATTAGATAAATATTTTTGTTGAACTTGTTGTCTAATTTTAATCAGAAGGGTAGAGGTCTCAATGGTAATTAAATACCTACAAAATTTGTAAACAGGAGCAGACAAAAGGACACTGTGTGAATATTTGCAAATTCACTCCACCAGCTTTTAGGTATTAATCCTGTTATTCTACTGGCCAGTCTCTCATGATTGCAGCAGCCTGTGCTCTAGGGGAAGATTCTACAGGAATATAGGGCACAGCCAAGAGCCTCTGACCAATGTTCCAAACAGATTTTTAATCAAGGGACAAGCCATAGCCATGTTTCACCAGACCTCTGGCACTTGTGGAGCTAGTTGTTTCCAGAAGCATTTCTTCTTACTTCAGAGCTCTAGGAGCAAGAAAGGGCTGTGAGTGAACTTTGACTAAAAAGTCCAGCTATGGGATAAAGGGTCCTCATAGCTGCTGGCTATTGCTTTGCCCTCATAATCCCACAGAAATCCTTCGGACTACTCAAAATATGTTATCTGATATAACTATCCCCTTTATCCCCACAGTGCCCTTTCCTAACGACTACTTTCTATGTCCCTATAGAACATTTCCTACTTTGGTAGTATGGTTTCTTTATTAACCAGGTTTTACTACTTCCCATAGTCTTGAAACATTTGGTAAACCAATCTTGCAAATAATGGGCCCCTGTATAGTTAATAAAGTTCTTCTATTAAAAATATTTACAAAACTAAGAAGAGCGAAAAAAGATACTTGTAAATATTTTCCTCTTTGAGTAAAAATGTATTTATTATTATTGTATCTACGAAAAGCGCTCTCACCGCCGCGGCCCAGGTTCATTTCCCGGTCAGGGAACTTCTCCGGGCAGATGGAGCTCGTCAGCCCTGTCAGGCCATCCATCTAAGAGCAGGTCACTCTAAACAAACCTACGTCCTGAGGACCTCGCTGCCACCATCCAAGCTTGCTTGGCCCCGGCAGATGAACCTCAGGATTAAAGGGTGGGCTCAGTTCAGCGCACACTGTGTCTCACCTAAAAAATCCACTGCGCAGGCTCGAAGGGTAAAGACCTTTCCCAAATCTTCGTTTGCAAAGACTGGCCATGAAAGATCTGTGAAAAGACAGCCCTTCCTAGAAGCAAGATAAACTGCTTTACTACCTTACAGTGAGAGCGTACTGCATAATTTTTTAACTTAGATATGTATTTTGAATTATTATGTTTGCCTCTTCTCTTTCCTACTCTTAATTTTCCCTCTCCTCCCACTGCTTCCCCATTGTTTTAATAACTTAATTATTGGGAGATTTCTGTCGTTGAGTGAATAAGGAAGTGCCTTTTGCCAAGACAAATTGATAGCTGCTTAGAATCACAACTACAAAAGTAATGACATTCTTTGCAGTTAATAGATCTTCAGTATTTCCAGTACAACTGAGGTTTTATGACCTCAATATTTACTTAGTTAATTGAGATAGTTTTGATCTCTTCAGACAGTATCTGTAATGAATATAAAAGCTTAATGATGTTCATAAAACTGCATAAAAACAAGGAAGAAAAATCTGATGATGACAATTCTTTTCTGGTTTGATATAGACTAAAAAAAAGTCAATTTATTAAGGAATAAAGTCTTTCCATGGAAAGACAGATACCAGTTTTTACTCTTCGAATATTCAGAGTATTCATCTTTGAATAACAAACAGGTGAGATTTTAAGAAACTCATTGAGGAGACAATATATCTCTCACACCCCGGTTTTAGGAGGAGAAAGCTTTTCTAGGGACGCTGATTTAGCTTAGTGGGACACTGAAATACTGTTCATTTAAAGGAAAAAATCAAAACAACATCATAGCAGAATCAAGAGAATATAAGCTTATCAATTGTGATGTCTGAGCAACATAACCACAGAAAACTCCACAAAACACTTAAAGGCTTTGAATATTAACAAATTTTTAATAATAATTGATGTTGTTTAGAAATCTCTTGTATTTAAGAGTGACTGATGAACCATATTGCCCTTGCACCATGATTAATACTGTTTGGCATTATCTCAGTCAGATAAATGATTGATGGGCTTCTTTGGTGTCTTTCTATACAGTTACAGCCTAATTGTTCTGTTGCACCTACTAAAACATTTTTGGGTCTGCTTTCTTCTGCCAGTGTGAGCACCTCAGAGGAAGCTGAGGAGAAATGAAGAATGATGCTGAGAAGAGTAGCAGAATTCTTGATAAAAGGAATTCCCTACAGAGAACTGGACGTACAGTCTGCAGCCCCACCACTTGCCTCACAGACAGCTTGATAGACATGAAAATTATTAAATTCATTTGAAGGATGACTGTAGTCAGCCACCCACAGATAAAACTGAGTACAAAAACCAGAGAACAAGGAGCCCATAACTGTGTATGTAGATAGGTCTTTGACACAGCATTTTAATGTATTATGTGTCTTCGTAGGAAAAATAGACTAGCTTTGTGCATTTTAACTTATAACCAAGAAAAGAGTAATTTTTTTTCCTCAAGGTGTTAAGAGTATGGTCTAATCAATATTAATTACGGATATTTTATACATAAGTGTTTGGTCCTTTTCCCATTGATGGGTAGATTCAGATTTTCCTCAACATCTAACAGGTCTCTCTGAATGGTATATACAGGTAATTTAAACAATTGAGTGGCTCTTGAACCTCATCCAACTATTATTTCTATGAGGATGGCATAGTTTTTCTTCTGACAGAACTATTAACTTTAGTAAGCTCAAGTACAGCTATTGCCTAAATTGAATATAAAAGAATTTCTCTAATAGGTTTATGACTTATAAGATGAAAATCCAAAGTTCAACAAATTTCTAGGATAGTCTTTCTTTTTAAAGTCTGAATGTTCATGCATATTTATGCATAAATCCTTTTTTCCTATGAATGCTACAGAAGCAGACTGAGCTTAGGGCAAGACTATCATCAAATTTCTTTCTGTTCTGTCTAATGTGGTCTAGAAAACAACAATAAAAAATCAGTGGGCTCAAGGAGACGTAACATTTCTCTGTGCTAAGGAACTGAAATATTCTATAGAGGTGATGTAAAGGGCTTTTCTAAGGATAAAAGAAGTCTTTACAAGATAATCTGAGAATTCGATTAGACACTATGTTTGCTTTTCACCTGCTTTTTGGGAGCTGTTGTACAATTAGTCTTTTTTTTTTACATCACAGAGTTTTTCACCCATGCCTAAAATTTATGTAGTGACAAAAGGCAAAAAAAAATGCTAGACAGTGAGTCATCACACAGAGGCAAAGATTAGTGATGACAACCTGCACAAATAGCACCATGAACCTTCTGTAATGTGAGGTTGATGAATGATAACATCATAGAAAAAAACCCTCGTTGATTTATTCCTTGCATTAAGGCAACACCTATAAGCTGTAAATTCATGGTCCCACTGTGTTCAGCAAGTAGTAAAGACTACCATCTCCATCCTAGAGTGCTTTGTATTACTGACATCTTACAAGGGCTAAGATGCTGCCAATAAACCCAACTGGCACAACCCCAGATGTCTTACTGAAAAGGACACCAGCTAAGGAGACCTTTCTCTTCTTCCCAGGCTAGTGCCCTGGCAATACTGTTCCTCCAGTCAGAACAGCACTGCATCTGCCCATGGACTCATCTGCAGAGAAAGCAGCCATATAACACATGCACAGTGAGCAGCTCTCTGCTGTGCCCTGTTTACCTTAGGCTGGACAGAGGCTTGCCAGGTGCAGTGGAAAGAGAATGCCTGATTGTACCTTGGACTTGAGACAGTGTGGTGATCACATAACAGATGCTCTGTGCCACTACACCACGGGCCAGGGAAGCTAGTGAGTAGGGAAAAGGAGAGGGTCTGCTCCCACTGCCCATTCTCTTTCTATGGCCCCATAGATTGCTCTGTTCAGAGGCATGCCAGAGACATTTCGATATTTTGTGCCCAGAAGCCAGGGTGCACAGTCACCTTCCCAAAGGTGCTTCTCTCCCTCAACTGGCCACTACTGTTCTCTCATCTATTTCTTTAGCAGTCATGTGGAAAAGGTTCAGTAACAGGTATTGGGTACTAAAAATGCCCTAGATATTACCTATACTTATATTACCTCCAATATATGTAAATTACTTAGGTATTATAGGTACAAATAACACCCTAAATGCATGTGAGATGCATCCTCACTACATCAGGAATTTGCCACTGAAAAAGGCACATAACAGAATGCATAAAATACATATACTTCCTCATGTATGTTATATCTCTTGTGGATTCTGCCATGCAGGGAACTGTAGAGCTGTGGACTCGGATATTTGAAATTAGGCTCTGAAGAGACAGCAAAAACACATTAGCTCTAACCCTATGACACTCCTCAGGAAAAAAAAAACCAAACCAAAATAAACACCAAAACCCAAGCAAGTGACTGTATTAATGAACAGCTCTCAAAACATAAACACTGATTCTCAAAGTCTCACCCAACGGGCTGGCATAGCTTTTTCTGAACAGAGGACTCTCAGCCCAAAGGGAGACAAACAGGAAGGGTACTAGAAAACATAAAATTAACTGGCCTGAAGCAAGCACTAGGGACCAGCTGCTCTTTATTATTTGAGGAACAATCTGACATTTAGGGTTCTTGTAGTAAGAAGTAAAGTTACTGACCTGCAAGATGTAACTACTGTGACTGAAGCTCTCCATGGAGCATTGAGGGAATGAGAAGCAGACAGCTGGAGAGCTGTAGTCACAGACAGAGCACAAAGGGGCACCGAGCCTAAAATCAGATGTCAGAAAAAATAAAGCAAGGAGTAAAACTTCAGAATGGAAGTTTCCTGGAAAAGCTGAAAGAAAAAAAACAGTTGGGCATTAAAAGTGTTACTGAAAAATTGCTGAAGTTAAGTTGTCTACAAGAGACACTTGACATGTTCAAGTGATGCAGTGTGAGATGTAATGTATTATGTCACCATTTCTCACCTCTTGGGCTCCAGTGCAAAGCTAACTGCCTGATGGAGAAATTCCATTATTTTCAACATAATGTTTAATAATTAAAGTGAAAGAAGGAGATTTATTATTTTTCCCCATAATTAAAAAAGAACATGTGGAACAGTAGTCAGGAAAACACCAATCTGCTACAACTGAGAAAATCCCCATTTAGAGTACTTATATAGTATCAATTCCAGAAGATGAGGCTATTTTTAAGTCACTCCAGACACAAATCCATACCTCAGGCAATCAAGAGAATACTGGTGATAAGCTATTTAAAAATTTCCAGTGGAAGATGAAGCAACAAGAGGGAAAATGCAAGGGAAATAATATTCAACACGTTGGGAAGTGGAGAATTGCAAAGACTAGCAGTGAATGTGAGTTTATTTGAGAAAAATGTACTATTAAAGGTAGAATACATAAGACTTCTTTTCTCTAGAGAAATAGAGGCATAATAAGCAGACCCATGTCAGGTCTAGCAGAAATGAAAATAAATGGAAGAGAAAACCATCAATTCTTCCTAAGGTTACCAGAACTGTCCATGAAGGGTAGAATTTGATATCCAAGACTGAAAATATACTTGTCTTGGACTGCATATATAATCAGCCCAAAGCAGTCACAAATGTATACAAAAATGTGCAGTGGGAATTTGCAAAGAGAAATCAAATTACATTCAGTTGTGAATATAACACATTAAGAACCAAAAGGTATTTGTCACCACAGTCAAACCTGCTTCCAAACTTCCAAGGCCTTTCATGACTTCTAACTCTGATTAAACTGAAAAGTTTTCATCTATGACTTCTACCTTCAAAGTAGAGCTTACAGAATTCAAGGTATGGTTTTCTCAAACAGTCACAGAGTGAATGGTTAGTAATCTGAGGACACAGAGCACTTGCTTCCCTATTTAATTGTCTTTTAATTCAAATTTTTGCAATAAGTCTGCCAAGAGTTTTCCTGAACAGATTTTTTTTCTATCCAGCAAGAACTGGCACTTACAATAGAAATTCTGAAAATACATCCTGCTTTTCACTGAAGCATACCTTAAACTCACTATTATTAATATGTACTCACAGCCCATAATCTGTGCTCTCTAAAGATGAGAAGTGAGTTAGGCTACTGATGGGATAAAGTATGGTAACCAGAGTGGCATTGTCTCCCCATCCTTCCTTAATCCTTACAGGGGTTTTCTCTTTCATAAAAAAAATTAGCCCCTGATAAACGAAAAGGACTACTTCTACATTCCATACAGGTTCTTATGCATTCATATAAATACCTATTCACATCCTGCAGTACTTAAATCCACCTATATCAGGTGCTTGCCTTTTCAGTCTCTTCCCAGAGGGAAAACCATTCATTTTAGTTGTTTCTTCTCAACTAATTATTCATGTATTTATTTTGATAGAGAAGGGAATAAAAAAAGTCTGTAATGGTGTCCTGATTTCAGCTAGGGTAGAGTTAATTTCTTCTCAGTAGCTGTTACAGTGCTGTGTTATGGATTTAGAATGAGAAGGGTATGGATAATACACTGATGCTTTGTTTTATTGCTAAGTTGCAAATTCTAAGTCAAGGACTTCTTTCTTTTCTGATGCTCTGCCAGTGAGGAGGTTCACAAAAGAAACTTGGAGGGAGCATAGGGGGGACACGACTCAAACTGACCAAAAGGATATTTCACACCACAGAACATCATGCCCAGTATATAAACTGGGGGGAGTTACCCCAGAAGGGGAACTGATCCAGGTTCAGGAATCTGGCATCAATCAGCAGCTGGTGAGCAATTGTATTGTTCATCACTTTTTTTTTTTCTCCTTTTTTATCATTATTATTATAATTTACCATTATTACTGTATTTTAATTTATTTTCAATAATTAAGCTGTTCTTAACTCAACTTAGAAGTTTTACTTTGATTCTTCTCCCCATTCAATTGGAGTGGGGCCTGGGGGGAGGGACTGGGAGGATTTGAGCAAGCATCTGAGTGGTGCTTCATTTCCAGCTGGGCTTAAACCATGACAAATGATCACAAATTACTTGGAAACATCATTCAATCTTAAATGAGATCAAATCTATCAGACATTTTTTCAGTAGGTGTGCTAATATAGAAAGGAATTAATGCTGATTTGTCCTAAGACTGATGCTACACAGAAGGTTGCAGTGTTCTGCTGGGATCTTATAATAAAACAAAGCTTTAAATTAACATACCAAGACTGCCAGACAAATTAAAGACCATCATGCATCTCATTATATTCTATTCCAAGTTTTCTTCATTGTCTCATCAAATGCCCAACACTTGTATATCTAAAACAAGCAAAAACTGTCCTCCTAATGAAAAGTAAACGGAGTAGAAGTTCATGTCAGATACAGGTGATGGCAAAGCAGTTATAACAATACACCAAGGACAACCATGTAATAAACTAAGGCATTAATAGGCTGCAAAGTAAAATAAAACTGAATTAAATAATAATCAATGCATGACAAAGCTGCCTAAGATGTCTCAGGGAAGGTGAAGGAGAGTATTTCAGAGCTTAAGTTTTTCAGTCTAGAGCACAGCCTTACACTTATAGTATGCATTTGACTGTTGTCAGAGCCTTCATTCTTGGTCCAATGAATCTCCTGACATCCTGTTGATGTGCTCAGACTACAACCTGTGCGAATGTCTCACAAAGCTGGCAGAGTGCTACTCGTATGTAGCTCATCAGTCTCAAGGCAAACACCAGGGAGATTCAGAATACCCCTCTCCTTCATCACACTTGTCACAGCATGGTGGGCTATTTTGCTGATAGCCTGTCCTCAAGGCATCAGGCTTTTCAGGCATACTCTTATGGAACTACAGAGGGCACCAGCCTGAGACAGGACAGTCGGCTATTTCAGTGAGTCATTAATTAGAGCTTTAACTTTGGAATGAGGTTGTGATTCATTGGACTATATTCATCTGAGCCCAGAAGACGGCAGGAAGGGGAGTCCAACTTCCTCACTTGAGTGGCAGGCTCAACTTTTCTCATCTCACAGCAGGTGCCAAAAAAATTCACCTGAAACATGGCCCAGTTGTGCCTAATTGTATTCTTTGACTATAAATTGAGGTTAGCATGATTAGCTTAGATGGCAAGTGTTGTATCTAAAGTTAAGCAAGATGAAAGTCATTGCTAGTTTCAGAGCTCAAGGAGCTTGGTGGCTGATCCTATGCATAACACAACAGTGTTTGATTCAAGTCCATCTGCCTTCCTCTTCTCTGCAGCCATGCACAGTTACATTATTTACTAAGAGGACATCCTCAGCTCTACCTGAGTTCTCATAAACATGCAAACTACCTTCCTGGGAGGTATCCAAACTACTCTTGTTACCTTTCACAATAAAATAAAATAAAAAAAATTAAAAAACACACACAAAAAACCCAAACAAATAAACAAAACCCCAAACAAAACCAAACAAAAACCAAACAAAACAAAACCCAAGAAAACACAAACAAACAAAAAAATCCAAACAAAAAGAGAGCCAAGACAGGGTGGAAATTCTGATCTGTGTCTCAAGAAGAAGGGAAAACCCTTGAACATTTCTAATTGCTATTAGAAATTCTAAAAGCAAAATAAATATGGAGGTACTTTCAGTTGTAAGAAAAAAAACATAACTTTGTAGTTATACGTATTGGAAACATCAAAGACCCTACAGCCTGATAAAGAGATGTCTTCCAAATACCTAAGCTGAATAAACTGTTATTAAAAAAAAATCCCTCCTGAAGCTTACCCATGAATAAAATTCAATTTACCTTGTTACATTGTATAAGTGTCTCTTTGCATAAACTGACATTTAGTGTAACTGCAAAGGTAATTCTGACAATCTACTACTCCTTCCTCTTATGGATCCTGCTCTTTAACAGCCAAACATAATTTTCTAAGTTAATTTCACTTTTAGTCATCAGTCTAATGGTAATATATTCCTGTAGCAATGCTGCAGTCAGTACTCCAAAGTATATTTCAGTGACACAACCTATTCACTAAATACATTATGACATACTCCACCACTTTTAAATGATTTATACCACTAAGCAGGCTTTGCCCTTATGAATCCTTTTGTTCACAGTGCTTTGCTTTGACTGCAACATCTTATGCAGTTTCTAGAGCTTTGTGGAAACCTGAGCCAAATGTGTATTCCATACCCCTGCTGGTGGAGGAGTTCTAACATTTTGTGCCATGTAATGCTCAAAGAGGAAAGTTCCACCAGTATCTCTTTTTCTATATCTGGATTTGGAGAATTAGGCTGTGACTTAGTCTTACAGTACAAACAGTATGAGGAGGTTAGGAATTCCTTTCTTCATTCCAAAGTCTCTCCATGCACTACTTTTCATCCTGATCCAATTAACACTTAAAATTCAGTATATATTTAAGCATGATTGCTTCCCTGGGATGACTGACTATTGCCTCTATACTTCCTTATCAAACTTCCTTCACTTGTAAAGTCTTTTCTCAGATACGAGACAGTGAAAGTTTTCCTATGATGGCATAAAAGTCTTTAAAGAAAAGACAGTGACAAAGAGGATTCAGTTACAAACATTATAAAAGAATTAAATTATAAAAGAATTAAATATGTTGCCTGTCTTAGGCAATTTTTCTTTCCAAAAGTAGCAATCTTTTTAAACATAATGATTTCCAAGTACTAGCTTTAGCTCAGCCGTATAGCACACAATATATTCATGAGTCTACCTTATCACTGGAACATTAAGTTATGCTTCCCTAGATAGTTTTAAAAGCAGCAGTTCTCAAAGTCATAATTGCTTCTTATTCTGTATTTATTTTGAATTGATGACTATAAATAGAGCTTGCTGTTCTGACTCTTTATAATCATTGGAGCTGCTCCCAGACAGCTGAGAATAATCAACTATAGCTTTGGCTTGCTATAGGCCTTAAATAAAAGCATGATAATTAATATTTTTAAACTGACACATTAGTGAGAAGCTGATGTTGAAAAATATAAAGCATAATTAAAGTACATCCAAGCACAGTGGCTTTCAAATGCATAAATGTTCCTCTCTTCTGGTAGAAATTAGTGGCTTTATGTGTCGTAACTAGTACAAGTCCTATTAGTTACCACAGAGTAGTACAATGTGCTGTGAGAGCTGATGTAAGGTCATGAGTGACCCTATTGAAGCTGAAGAAAGCAAGGATTACACGATATCATTTTGTAGAAGGAACATGGTGTGATTCCATACACTCAGACTCTGGGTTTCTAAAAAAATTGCATTTTTAAGTGACCTATTAGCAAATTCAAAGTCCCCATTCCTACTATAAAGCCCAGTAGAAAAGTGCAAGTGGTTTGCTAGTCCAATGCAATTCAGTTCAAGAATCATTACTGACTAATCTTATCCATTTTTAAAAGAAGCTTTCTAAGCACATCACAAAAAGGAGGCAACCTTTTAAAAATGACAGTGGCAGGGGTTGTATGCCTATCATAACAGAAAGCAATGATAACAGCTGCTGGTCTTTATTGCTGGCTATGTCCTATGTTTCCCAGGAGATTTTGGAAAAGCTAAAAACATTGATAATTACTCCACTCATCTGTGTATTAGGAATGGAGGAGGGCTGGTTGGAATAAACAAGCCTGAAATTCCAGAAGAAGAAAAGCAAATAAGAAGAGTTGTTAATCAGAAAGATTGTTGTAAACTGTCATCACAGAATGAGACTTGAAAAGATTTATTTCAGCCATTCAAAATGACATTCCTGGAGATTCTGCCTTCCATAAAGCCAGAACACGTGCAGTCTTGTTCAAGTCCTCTTGAGCTTCCACTTTAGACTTTTTACTTTGTCTTGAATGCTCAAGGTTGGCTCTAGCAGCCTTCTCCCTGAAGGCTCCCTCGGTTCCAGGGGTAAAGTAAAAGAAAACATTGTGATGCTGCATAATATGCATAATCCAATAGAAAATAATTTCATTGGAACATTCTTCATCAGCTTTAATTACAATAAATCCCCAGAGCACATCACAACACAACTATATAGCTAATTCTATTAAACACTTTGGCATTTCTGGCATTTCTGACATATGCTATTACGAGGTTATACTAATTAAAGCTTAGGCAAAAGGTCCTGGTACTAGCACAGAAACATCCAGAGGAATATGTAATTCTTCTGTATGAGAGGGGTTGTAACCAGACTCTTACCTAATCCCTTGCTGGCATTTACTACTAAACAAAAGCCACTTGCAAAAAAAGAGGACAGTGGTGTGAGATTTATTAGAAAGTCAAGTTCTCCTCAAAGCAAGGGGAATTCAACCGTCCTCTGAGCATCTGGCCCAGCAAGAACAGAGGATCTGTAGTCTCTCTTCATCTCCAGTCACATTCCCTGTTAGCCTTTATACCTCTCATGCTTATAGACACTCCATGATTTTGAGGAAATCCTAATTTGTTCACTCTTGATAATTGAGCTTCATTCACAGTGATTTCCTGCTGCAACATGCCCAGCAGTCAAACTTGAACACATGCTTTGCCATTTAGGACTCTTTTGTTGTAGTGTGTGTCTGTGTGTACCTTTGCAGTAAAAATTGGCAAACAGGAGCTAGTGCTGCTCTTATAAGCAGATATGGAAGGAGAAATGGGTGCAAATTTCCACAGCACCAGGTTCTATCAGTTTTGCTTCTCGTGCTGTTTTCCCTTGGTCTCCAGCTCAAACCAGTTGCTTTCTGCCCTTTTCACCCTACCTGTAGGCAATACTACTTTTGTGGAAGAGGCATTCCTGGGCTTCTGTGAAAAGTATCCTAGGAAACAGTAGGATAGCCCCCAGAGTATGAAAACTACCTTTTCTTGTATGTGAAATGAAGCCACAGCAATGGTGGTAAACATAGGATCTCAATGGAATGGCAGAACTCTACTTACTCTCAAGAATGGAAAGAAAACAGGTAAATTGGACTCTTCTGACAAATATTGTCAGAAAACTAAGAATTACAGCACGTAAATATGGAAATGAGACTTAACATCCACATGCTCTGCAGAGGTGCTCAGTACAGCGTCTCACACAGATGTTTCAAAGAAAACTCAAGTCTTCAGTTAAAACAAGCATTTGAATGTAGACAGACCAGGTGCAAAGGAACGTAGGACAAACAAACCAGGCACAAAACCAGGTTATCAGCTGTACAGAGAGAAAGAACCATTTCTTCATACTAAATTGGGTTGGTTTCCTGCTGCCAGGTTGGGGTCATGCAGTACTATGGAGAGACGGGGAGCTAAACAGAAGATGCAATGCATGCTTTAAGCCTGGTTCTTCTAGACCTACCTGAAAACACAGGGTAGACAGTAGCCCTCTGTATTAATTTTGAATCTTTGGTTGCATCTTTATTTAGCCCCTGGGGAAACAAAGAGATTGCATTAAATATAATTAAATGAAAGATAGCAGAGTCAGTACTGCAGCAAGGTCCTGATCCAGAGCTAATGAAAAACTAATTAAATTAAACCAATTAAGTTTGGAAACAATACTCATAATCTCATTATAGCGTTTGAAACCTGAAAGGGAAGACTGCATCATGGGGAAGGGATTATAGCACCAGTAATGAATACAATAAGATTCAAGGTAAATCTACCACCTGAGAGACCATGGTACCTGCTAAACCCTTATATTTTGGATAACTGTTCACAACAGCCATATTTTCAATACCATCACAAGGCAATATTTCATAAGATAGGCCAAGATCCTGGGGCAGTGTTTGCAGGCAGCCTGAACATGTGGAGAAAATGTTCATAGCCAATTCATTAATAAGAGAAAAAAGATGAAGAGCATGGTGTGGTCTCCTCACACCATGTATTAGCATTGACTACCTCCTCTCTGGATTTGATGGCATCTCAGTTTACAGCCTTTAGAATGATAAATCTGAGATTTTTTTCTCTACCCCCATTGCTTTGTTGGTAAGATTCTCTATTTAGCCAATTTCAGATGGAACAGGCATAAACTGCTAATCAGCTGTACACTGAAACAAGTTAGTCTGTGTTACTGACCTTGATTTTACTTCACATTTGATTTGCATGTGTTTTGTTTCAGCATTGAAGGGATGGTAGTCTTTGTGAGGGAAATAGTTAACCCTCTGTGAGACCTGTCTTTTGGGGTCTGGTTTCATCCTGGTCTTTCCTATGGCTGATAAAACTGTAGTAGGGTATTAATTCACCACTGAGTTTCTGCAAGCATATCCCAGAAACTATTCTTAAAAAATGCATGTATAAGCTATGTAAAGGACAAGCTAATTGCATCTGTTTTGATGTGTCTCAGGGCCTATCTGACTTGAGACTAAAGTTAGACACCTCATAAATTTGTAATTGTTTCAGATGAGAAGCAGTTGTCAAACTATAGCAGGCTTTCCCTTAAAGACGGAAAAGAAGAATGGGTCGTCTGGTTCAACCTCCCTGTGCAAGCAGGGTCATCCTAGATCACATTGCACAGAATTGCATCCAGATAGTTCTTGAACATCTCCAGTGAGGGAGACTCCACAACCCTTCTGGACAATCTGTTCCAGTGCTCAGTCACCCACACTGTAAAGAAATTCTTCCTCATATGCAGGTGGAACTTCCTGTGCATCAGTTTCTGCCTGTTGCCTTTTTTTCCTATTGCTTGGCACCACTGAGAAGAGCCTTCAGACACTTATAAAGATTCATGTGTTCCTCTTTCAGTTGTCTCTTCTTGAGGCTGAACAGGCCTCACTCCCTCAGCCCATCCTTGTAAGATAAATGCTTCAGTCCCTTAATATCCTTGTTGCCCTCCGCCAGACCCTGTCTAGGAGCTCCATGTCTGTCTTGTATTGAGGAGCCCAGAACTGGACACAGCACTTCAGGTTCAGCCTCACCAGGGCTGAGTAGAGTGGCAGGATCACCTCCCCTGACCTGCTGGCAATGGTCTTCCTAATGCACCCCAGGATAATATTGGCCTCCTTGTCCACAAGGGCACTGCTGGCTCATAGACAGCTTGTTGTCCACTGGGACCCCCATGTCCTCTCTGCAGAGCTGAAGTACAACAACATAAGAACACAGTTAATTCTACTCTTTAAATGAAGGTTATGGATTTGGCCCCATATGAAAGAAAAGCTTCTACTGCCCACCCTCAGATGTTCCCTCACTGAATAGCAGTCACCACTATACCTGCCCGCCTCCTACTTTTCTCCTGCTTTCTATGTTTTATTACACATTCAAGAACTTGTTACTTGACTTGTTTTCATTTAAAATTTTGTGTTTTGAGAAACATTGAAATTAACATTCTTAATTTTTTTCTTCAAATGAAAAAACTGCAGTACAGATCAACTTTTAATGACTAAGGGCCTGTATTTTATTGTGTGTAAGAGATACATGACATGGACTAGTATTTTCCAGAGCATCTAGGCAGTCCATGTGTAATGGAATGCTAGAGCAAGAGCTTTTTAAGCAAAATATACTTGAAGCTATCATTGCTCACAACTAAAAGCTAGGCTGGAGAAGGGCATTTAATAAAGCAGGAATACAAGGCAGATGCAGAACTAGGAGGGTAATGCTGTTCTGAGTGGAGACAGCAGGTCCCTACAGAAAGCCTTGGCTCCTACAGGGAGCCCTCACTCCTCAATGCAGTCTAGAACCTGCACCTCTGACTCTTCCTTCTGCTTTTTTTCTACTTCCTAACAAAAATTAAAATAAACCCTTTTAAAAAACTGCTAGAGAAAATACTGAAAGATGGGAACATCATTATCTAATTCATAAAATGCTGTTGAAAATCTGTCTTTCAAAAACAGGCAAATTGAATCAAATGGGCAAAAGCTGCAGAGAGCACCAACCACCCAGTGACATGAGCTGAATCACCTTCTCCCACGAGCTGAGAGAAGACTGAGAAAAGGCTCTAGACACAAGTCTTCTTCTATACAAAAATCACTTACTCATGATTTGGTAGATAACAAGATAACAAGACATTACCATATATAATTATCACTTGCATGCTCAAGTGCCTATTTGTTAAGGCAGTCATTATATGCATGGAAATCATTTGCTCACATGCAACTGAAATCCTGTAATCTTCACCCTTATTTCAGATATTTATTTGCTTAAATTTCTGTAAGGAATCTTTATATAAACATCTACTATTTTGTAAGAAGTGTATAATTAAAATACCAACTTTCTTTTGAGTGATTTCCCTTAAGACACTGAGTTTTCTTTTTTGCCTTATAATTTCTAAGATGACTCAGCTGGTACATGTCAGAAAGCGTCAAACAAGATCACAAACCCCACTATCCTGACACCTGTAGCACATAACTGATGAGGTGAATGATCATGACTTTATTATTAACTGATCAGGAACTTATTACAAGGGTATGTAGTGGTAGGACAAATGGGAATGACTTTACAATGAAAGAGAGTAGATTTAGATAAGATTTTAGGAAGAAATTATTCACTGTGAGGATGGTGGGACACTGGAACAGGTTGCCTAGACAGGATGAAGATGCCCCATCCCCAGAAGTGTTTGAGGACAGCTTGCTCTGAGCAATCTAGTCTAGTGAAGGTGTCATTGCACATCATTCCATGATGATTTAGATACAGTTTCTTCAGGACGTGACTGAAAAAGAGTATCTTGGACTACAGCTGCCTATTTAATGTGTTCTGCTGAGTTTACAAATACAGCAGTGCTCCAGTATAAACAGACTACTTCAGTTAGTCTTTAACTTTGGCATCGCAACTATTTTGTTGTTCCACAGTGCAGCTAAGAGGAAAACAGCTGATCAAATTCAGCACAGCTGAGAAGAAGACAGCTGTTCAAATTCAAGAAAGAGTTGAATCAGTAAAGCAAGGTGAGAATCAGACTTTTTTTAGCCACTAGCAGAGTGACACTGGATATCCTTCTAGTTCCTGATAAGGACAAAGCTCCCACACGCCAACAAGAGAACCCACTGCATTTGTATGAGATCCACAGCCTATGCTGCTCTTGTTCACATGGCAATCAGAACTGGTATTTATGTCTATGGCAGCTATGTAAAAATTATGCTCTGTAAGTGGCCTCTGCTAGCCTTGCTTACATTGCTTACATCCATATATAGCAACCCTAGAATCAGAAAGAAATACTGCTATGACTTTCATTGGCAGTGAACACATACAGTTAAAGAATTTGGTGTGCACACAGTTCTGAAGTATAAATCCTCTCTATGGGGTATTTATTCTGCTGCACGACTGCATTGATCTTCCCTGTTGCCCATTCCCTTTTCATCTTTTGATTCTGATGGGCCTGGCTTGCCAAGATACTGAGCGCTTACATATTTTGGTTATTTATTTATTATTTAGTTATTTGTTTTTATTTAGTTATTTATTTATTTATTGCATTTAAAAAAACAAACCAAAACAGTCCAGGTGTTTTAACTCTAAATAGACACCAACAGTTTGTCAGCCAGCAAAGAATTTCAAGGGTGTTTTATGCTGATATTATTGGATTTTTCTCAATTGGCAGTAAAGCTGAGGACTTTCTGGTGTCTGAAATAGAGATTTGGGCCATTGTTTTGAAAGCTCTTTGAAACAGACAGCCACAAAGGACTGTTTCCCAGAGATGTTCAAATTGTTTACCTCGTATAGTTTGCAGGAAACTATTAACTTCAGTAACTTTTTCGCATTGCTGGACACAGTACAACCATGAACTCTGCAAATAATCGTTTATAATTGCCTTTCCACAATGTTTTGACTTTTGAACTGTTTCAGTGTTTGAACTTCTCTCCTTTTTCTCACAGCTGCCAGAATCAACCTGAGAGTGATCTCTGGGAAAGTTCAGTTCAGATGAAAGAGATGTTGAGAGCACAATCAGCAATACATGAGGTTACATGTATTACAGAGTGGTAAGTACAATGAAAAATTTTTCTTCATATAGGTTTCAAGCAAGGCACCTTTAGAGGGCTAGAAAGCCCAGATGATGATTTACAGCAATCCATGCTTCAGAATAGAAGGGGAAAACAGAATGGGAAAAACAGAATGTATCACAATCCATGCTGATAGCCAAGCAAGAATTTATTTCCCCAAGTAGAGAGTTATCTCCAAAAGGGTTAGAAAGGGGTAGATAAGTACAAGCCAGTGAAGTTCTGCTCTCATATGAACCTGTGGGAAGTCTTGAATTTAGATTTGTAGTTTCTGATACTGGGTGGACTGAATTGTCTTAATTGTAAAAATCTTCACAGTTAGACTTTTCTATATTTGACAGAACATAAATATTGTAAAAATTAGTATCTTTTGCAGTAGGAACTCTTTAATTATAATTTTCAGTTGATGCTTGCAGAGAAGAAATTACAACAGAAGAAACAGAATAATCCTTTACATTTACAGTTGACAGAAGTACTACTAAAGAATGACTATGGAGATGCAGAAAATTACTTCCTTTACATGAGCACAG
>NW_021940535.1:31577933-31599035 GCF_001715985.3 Manacus vitellinus
TCACTCTTGAGGAGAAAAGACAATGCAGAAAGAATCGCACCTTGAAGATTTTACCACCTAAGGAGTCTTTCTGCTGTGCCTTTTGCAGTTGGACATGTCTATCTTGTATTGGCCTTATTAGCCACCAGTGTGCTTGTAACAAATGTGGGTAGAGCCCTTCCCAAATCTTTGTTCACGAAGCCTGGCCATGAAACATAAATCAGCTGATCTAAATACATACTGATTTCAAGTAGAAGGATTTGGATGCTATAACATAGCTGTGTTTGGTTATGATCTCTCTAGCAAAAATACACACATGGTTCTTCACATGTAGAACATGTTCTGATATGCTCAGAGACATTTTAAAAAAGCGATCTATTTATTTCCAATTTTAAGTATTTTTATAATGGAAAAGGTATCCACCAAAGCTGATGTACTTTGCAAAAAGTATTTAATTCCAGTAAAATAATAAAAACATTGAAAGAAATGTTTTGAGGTCATCAAATATATAAATTTTGACATTTCCAAACCCCATAATTCAGCTATTTTCTGTTTCAAATAGGTTTGTTTTTCATAAGTCAGACTATGATTATGACTTACTTAGAAACAAGGTAAAAAGGTCAAGCATTACATACGGTCTCGGTTGTTTGATCCCAACCCATTTTCTTCCTCCCTCTCAGTTCTGGAAACCCTTATGCATCTCTGTCTCCAAAACGAGGAAAGGGATAAAAAAAACGTCCCTCTTTCAGATGTACTCTGTTCTGCTTCCTCAAATGTCACTGTGGGAACGCTTACCCTACACTGGTCTATATTCAAGGATGGCTTAAGAACCATTTTCTTCTTGGAGCAGGGGTACTACTCCTCTAATCCTTCCCTTCCTCCATCCAAGTCAAGCTTCTGTCACACCTGGTGGACTTCCCCTAGCCTTAAGTTACCTTTGTTTCAGTTCCTTCTGCCTTGCCAAATTATCCAATGCATTATAATTGCTCTCAGCTTTAGGAAGAGTCAGAGCCTCTGAGTATTCTAGCTGATGGCTGTCTGGTGGGGTAAGCACAGAGCAGATGTTGAAGGAGACGATGATAGAGGACAGTGAAAACCTGCAGTCTATGAGGGACACCAAATCAAAGTCAGGCTACATTTATTGCTCTGTCTTGACTAATGACAGAGAAAATCACTTTCCCCTTGAGTTCACTCCAGAGTAACTCATCAGCTTCTTGCTTTGCTAATAGGTTCATAGATATTACAAAGAGCTGACTCAGCCATGCTCCCACTGCTAATCTTGAGGATTACTCATGGGTTTTGAGATCAGCAACAGAAGCTTCTCTTATGTATCACTAACTTTCCCTTAACACATTAAGCAACTAACAATCATCTAATTAGGCTCCAAACCACAGTGAATTGACAGCAATTGTTGTTCAGAGCAAAGGAAATCAGATCTCTTCTTTGCTTGCTGAAGGCATATTGACTTACAGTGCTTGAATTTTCATGGGGTGTACATTTCTGAGCCACATTTTATTTTTTATTAGTATCTAGTAAAGGATAAGAAAGGAAAGATTTCAGCTAAGTGGTAAAAAGAACAGAGAAAGGCTTTGGGAGTAGGTAACAGAATATCCTAAATTAAGCCTTATTAGGAAGCTTTTAGTTGATCTGTTCACCCTATATTCACTATTCACCTTCACTGTTTTTATTGAAATCTTAAGATACGAAAGCATAAAAAATTAACACATGTTTAATTAAAGACAGCACATATTATGCTTAAGCAATCCAGAAAAAGTATGTGTTTTGAGGGTCCTCTTTCTTCCCTAATCACAGATAATTCAGCTTATTTGGTAAAAGATGGGATTCTGTATATCTGGATTTGATTCTATTTTTCCCTGTGACATTTTAAACAGGCCTGAACTAGTAATTTGAACATTATGTGCCTTAGCTTACTGCATCCATAGATCCATATGCATCCACATACCAAATAATGTCAATAATATTCCACCAACACTTCTTAGACATTAATCAGGTTACAAAGCCATAAACCACTTTTCAGATCAGGCTATAGCAGAACTTTGTGAGTGCTAAAAATGTGGGTCAAGATTTTGTATGAATTTTGTTTACAACAGACTCTAAAGTCAAAATTGACACCAGCTAGTATTCAGATGAACCTAGTCCAGACTGCAAGTTATGACATTTGGCAATAACTCATTTATCCTATATGCTATGCTGTTTTCTGCTAGTAGAGAGGGAAGCAGTACACCCAGGGGGAAAAAAAAATAGAAAACCAAACCAAAATTTGGTTAAGGCTTTACCTTCAGCCCTGAAAACCTCCACCTACAGGTGGAGTCACCTACAGGTGTCTCAGTTTTAAACACTAGGACACAGTCAAAAGACTAACCACTTAACTTCTCTCATATTCCTGTCGCAAAAAAAGTGCAATAATAACACAGTCACCAGAATCACAACACAGCAGTCTATGACCACAGAATGGATAAAGCTGAAAGGGAATACACCTCTATTCAGAGCTGTTAAGGAAGCCAAACAGAAGCTTGGCAACAGAGCAAATTTAGCATTTCCAGATTTGCACAAAATTATTTCTTGTGAGTTCTTCTTCTAGCCTTGCATCTCTCCTGTGTGGAGCTACTGTTCTAAGTAAATGAGAAACCGTGTGCCTCTTTACATCTGTTTAATTTACTTGCTGCTAGCTCCTAATTACTTGCTAATAGCCCCCACCTTAGAAGTCATTAGCACATTCATTAGAAAGTAAATAAACTCAGTAATTGTAAACATGGACCATAACACTCAAAGGAAAAGCACAGGCTATTTCATAGATTGACAAAGCATACACAGTCAAAATCCCAAACTCCCAACAGCTGCAATATATTTAACGCGTTCTCATTTGAATTAAATTAAAAAATAATACTTTTTTCATTAAAGATAAAATTCGGCTCCTATTCCCACCCGGTATCTCTACAACATTTTAAATTTACAGGAGGATGTTTCTGTAATAGTATCGTTGATTTACAGTCAGTCATCTGACAGAAAAAAAAAGCATTATATCTAAAAGGTTTTTCAATGTCACTCTGTTTCTGAAAATAAGACACCTGATTTGAAAATGAAGGCTACCCACACGGTAGCCTAAACAGCAGATGCTTTTAACATATAGTTACTGTAAACAGCCATGAAGATTGATTTTTATAGCTATTTTCTCTATTTTTTCTTCACAAATGTCATACCTTCAGAACTTCTCTTACTCAGAGATACGAATATTTATCAGAGAAAAAAACTTCTGCGTCAGACTTGACTTAAAATTTATTATCTACCAACAAGTTTTGGAAGGTGTTCAAGATCATGATATAGAAAGCTGTCAAATCTGAAATGAATTATTTAGTTAGAAGGAAGCAGAAAACACTGGTGGATTCAGCCAAATTAGTGAAACATTATTCACTTTCAGTGTCTGACAGAAATACGTATTAATTTTGTGGAGTATAATATTTCTGACTTTGTGAAAAGATATAGTGTCCTTGATCCTAATTAGGATTTTCTTTTTCATTCAAATTTTGTGGTATTGTTATGTATTCTCTTCAAAGCATTTTTTAAAGTGAGCTCTCAAGCCCTTAGACAGCCCAATTTTTTATCACAGTGAGTTATTTGTATATACCCCAAACTGGATTGAAGAATATATGAGAGGACTTCTAAATCTAGCGGACTTCTTCAGTGTGGCTAAGATTTCACCCTTCTAGCAACTCACTTATTCATCACTGAAATCTGCTGTCTCCATAATAATCACTCCATATTTTTTATTCAGCTTATTAAAAGTCAGAATACCTCTAAATTGAAAGATGCTGAGCAGGTCAGCCTTCTCCAAGCAGAAATGCTTCTGGGGCTCGGTAGGAGGACTTCAGAGTCTAGAAGAACGAGGGGTTCATGAGTTTAAGTATGTGTATTATGAGACAGCAGCTGTGGAGAGGTTCTTAGGATTGAAATTTGGGATTTGAAGGCTAAATGTTGCCTAAAGCCCTTTTTCAGAGGTACACATACTTTTTTAATATCCCTAATTAAAATTTAAGTTTTTTATTTTCCACCCAGAAAGCAGAAATACCAGCGTTTCTTGCATCACTTGCACACTGTGAATGAAAATGTTAGGACTGCAAGATGATTCAGACAGAGCTGCAACCTGCCTTATGAAGCTACTAAGCTAAACCAATTCAACCTACTGAAGCTAAACCAATTCAACCTATAGCAGCTCCATCCTTCCGAGCATCTGAAGACTTGGACACTCATTTAATGTGTGATAATTCATAAGCAATCCTCTCTGGAGTAAACTTGATCACTCTGAACAGACATTTAACTCTTTACAAAATATTTGAAAAAGGCTTCCAGAACTGTGAACCCTAGAGAAATAAGATATCATTTACATTTTCTGTTGAGAAAAGCAGTGTCCTGACAAAAAAAAAATAAATCCTAACCACTTATTTAGATATTCAAATATATATGAAATACATATGTTCTTCTATGTTCTCCATATATTCTGAGATTGTTTCACTACAGATTCATTGCCCTTGCATGTGGAATGCTGACACCAAGAAGCATTTTGCAGTAGTTCTGTAAACCACAGCAGAGAATTTGCAGCCTTAAGCAGATATAAGTAATAAACCAGCTATGATTCTTGAATCTACGGGACTGAAAAGCCAGACAACAGAAATGAACACGGAAAATCAATATTTAGCTGACTCTAACAACACATCTATTCATATCTCCAAAATGTACAGTAGTAAGATATTACATATTAATAGAGAAAACAATATATTTGCTTTTAGATCAAGTAACAGTAAAAAAATCTTTATTCAGCATAGATGAAAAGATTAACTTTTTCTTTCCTCTGTCTAGGCTACTTCTTCAATCTAATTTTCTAATTACTTATGTCTGTAGTTTTTTAGGACTCTGTAGAACATTTGTGGTTCCACATCCTTTCAACTCTCCATAGGCAAATACATCTTCTTTTAGGTGCTCATTTTCATAAACACAAATATTCTTGCCTTTT
Organism: Manacus vitellinus; assembly: GCF_001715985.3. NCBI lineage: Eukaryota > Metazoa > Chordata > Aves > Passeriformes > Pipridae > Manacus > Manacus vitellinus. Next base: position 31,582,942 of record NW_021940535.1, read on the forward strand.
TCTTATGGAATGCTGACCTCAAAGGGATTTTTCATAGTTTTTGTTAATTCTCTCTTAATCATTTATAAAACTACATCAGAATATTAGGAATAGAATCTAATAACTACTTATGCAACTACCAGTTTGGGGTTTTTTCCTCACTTTAAATGTAATTGTAAAACTAAATTATATCCATTAGTTTGTTGTAAGTGACTTGACAACAGCCTCATAAATACTTTCAACTTGCTGGACATATAGACATGCATTTGTCAGCTTGCATGTTGCTGAAAGTACAGAGCACAGGTATGGGAATACAAGCAGCCCTGTTGTTCTGTGCACAGAAATTGCTCCCAGAATCTCCTTTGCAGTCCCTGTGCAGTTGTCATTGCACTCCCGTTGCTGGTGCTGGGTTCAGTATCAGTGTCTTCTACTTTGCGTGGGTCATTCTGCAGTACTTCATTATCATTTTCTAATTGTTTGTGATAGCACAAGGGACACAGCACTGTATTTGTGCAAATTCAAAGACCTACAAACTCATGACTTGCTGAGCACATAGCCCTTACTGAGTGTGCTTAGGCAGTCAGTGACTACACAACCACAGGATACTCCACCTTATCCCTTGCTCTTTGGACTGGGGCACTACATCGATTCTGCCAGTTTATTTCATAGGAGGCACATGCGATTGTAAGTTTTCAGCAAGTTTTCCCCTCCTAACACTTCCACTGACCATGTGGATCTTTGTGATCTATGGACATCTGTGAGTTAGCAAACGGCAATTAAACAATTATTTACATGAGGCGTAACAGACACATCCGTACTAGGATACTATACACACATTATAAAAGATCCAAATTTGTCAACTGAAATAAAAGGTGCTCTAATTTCGTGCTGTATAACAAATGAGCAGCCTAACAATCTGATTTTCCCCATCAATGTGCCATTATAAATGATAAACTGACATAGTTTAATAAAAGCACAAAATAGAACTAACTACATACAATAGAATTGTATATTAAGGTATATTTATTTATTTATTCACTTTGAAGAACTCTTCTGCCCTTCAATCAGTGTTATTTCCTGATGCTGTAAGAAATTGCTGCCAAATAAGTTTTTCATTTGCAGATTTGTCTGTCTACCTAAATTGTCAAGTAAACCATCTAATTCTGACTTTCAAATGTCAGCTAACTTAATCTATACTGCTGAGTAAGTTGTGCTAATGAACAGCTGTACTTAGCCTAGTTTACGAGGGTGTAGCTTCAGTTTCCAGTCTGCTATTTGCAACATCTGCTAAACTATCAATCTCCAAAATCTTCTTCTAGAAGGTAAATGTAGAGCACAGTCCAAAACACAGCTGACACGTCCCTTACTACAGTGGAATGATTTAACCGTAGCTGAAATCATTAGTTGTTTCTGGTCTCCAGCAATGTAAAACAGGATAATCATTGCTACAAAGCATGAAAACCAAATAAAAATATTACATTCTATTGTTTCAATTCTGCTCAGGGTCATTGCTTATATGCCAACCGGACTTTTTAAACCTTATGTCATTAACTTGGAGTCTTAGACCACTTGGAAAGGCTCTCTGATTTTATGGTATCAATACAAAATAAAATATGATGATGTCATCTTCAGAAATTTAACAGATGGTTTTCTAGTTAAAACAAAGTTCAGAAATATTTCGGTAGAATGCGGAGGCTGAAAATTTTCCGGACTCCTAGAACTAAAAGTCAGTAGTTCAGAGATGGCATTATTTTCAGGGACAGAAAAATTATTCTGGGAAGAAAAAGCAGATTTGAGCAGAAACTGAAGTACCTGATAAAACTAAATGCCAAAGGATTAAAGAACCCCCTGAAAATGGATGGTTCCTTTCTCCTCTGTTTCCTAGATGCCGTGTTTCTTCACAACTGTACAGCACACACTTTGCCTCCACAGGTCACCCCCTCCTGCTACTCCACTCTGAACAGCACACTCATTCCAAGCAGCACAATCTCTCACACGGGCTGCATGGTACATGTGTCTGACAGGCCGTGGGACTTTGTAAGCATCATCGTAAACATTGCCTTTAATTATGACCAAACATGGATATGGAAAACAGCTATCTGAGAATCTTGTAGTGATTATTCATTGCTGTGTTATGCTCTCTCAGACCCAGATATATAAATATTATCCACTGTTTTATTGTCAGTCTTCTAGTTTAGCTGCTTTGCTGACCCCTCCTGCTGTTTTATCTTTGTATTATTGATTTTAGTTTTTTTTAACTGAGAGATAAGGCAGCGAGATGAAGATTAAAGAAAACAAAATGCCTATGCTCCTCAAACTACATATATTCCCATTACAGACTATAAATACCAACTCCTCTTCACACAGCTGTTAGAAGTGAAGGTTCACATCACACAGTGGAGCATATCACACCAGATTATCCCCTACAAGCCTTGTAGATTAACTGTGAAGTTGATTTCTTCTGGGAAGCTGTCAGTCTTCACTTTATCCGTAAGTCATCTGTATTTTAGCTGTATGGATAAGATTTGAAGGTCTCTCAGTTCATCTGAGAACTTTCCATGTTGAAGATAAAGAATGCATCAACATGACACATTTGTAATAGTGAACTGGCAATTTGCAAACAAAATGCAAACAAAGTTAAAAGTTAAAAATGCTTTTACAAATAATAATGGCTTATTAAGTGGCATTGGCCTCGCATGGCCACTGTAATTGCCCATGTAAAATTAACTTCTAAAATAGCTATGCTTTGCTGTTTTCATTTAGCTTGACAGAAACTATAATTCATCCAAGAAATGGTTATCAGCTTTTTTAAATCAATAATTTAAAAGAATCAGTAAATCTCTCAAAAAAGCATCTAGGACAGGATCACTATTCCTTACAGTAGAAAAATACGGCTGTTGAGGAAGTTGAGGAAGGTGTATCTTTTATCTGTACTATTGTATATGTACCAGCTAACACTTGGCACCTGAATCTGTTTCACATTAGACAGCTTTCTGGTTGTCATAGTTTGAAATTGGCCCCCCTTGAGAGTTCGAGGGGCTCAGAGGTGATTGGGTGCCAGGGCAGTGTTCCCTGGAGAGCCGATCACCACCCATGTTGTTCACTTCTGCTCAAAGTCATATATCACAGCACCAGAAGCTGTTGGCAAGTTCTGTCTTGGTTGTTTTGCTGTTGGTGTCTGCTGCGTGTAGGTGGACAAGGCCAGGGGGTGGCTGGGCTCCCTCTCTTCCCCTCCGGAGGGGAGAGGGGAGCCCTGTGACCCCCCAACTCAGCCTTTGGCTAGAATTAGAGTCAGCATTTGGAGTGTGTGCTGTGAAGGAAGGGATTCACAGCACCTGAGGTAAGAGGAGAGAGGTAGGCTTTGCAGCCAAGCCTTCTTCCCCCTCCTTTTCTGCAGTGAAGCTGTAGAGGGGGGCTTTTCTTTCCCTCCACTGTGAGTGGAGAAGGGGCTCAGAGTTGGAGCTGAGCCAGGAGACTGGGCCGTGGAGGTAGATCCGGCACTCAGGAGGAGTCCCAGGTGAAATTGGAGACGAGCCAAGAGCTCGAGAGTTGCCTGCCGAAGCTGACTGGGGGCAGCTGAGAACTGATGGGGAGGAATGAAGATTCCAGGATGTGGACGCTTGATAAGCTACACTACAGCAGCCTCTGAACTGAGGTGAGACACTGAGAGGGAGAGATCACACAGCAGCAGGAGAGCAAAGACTCAAAGCTATCTTCTCGGACTTCATGAGGAGGAGAGACTACAACAAACAACTGCTGGAACTTGGTGAGGAGGGAGTGTTCAGGAGCCCAAAACACTCCCACAGCAAAAGACTGTGTTACACATCAGCCTTAAAGGCTGCTCCTGGACTAAAGTTAAAGGAGGGGCTTGAAAGGACTGACTGATAGTAATGTAATGTAATATATATATATAGTTGCCTTTAGTTTGTACATTATTTATTTCTGTAAAAAATGTATATACTTCCCCCTTCCCCTACAGAAGCCTATGGCCTGAAAGTCTCTCTCCGGTGTTAGGATAAATTGCTGAGAAGGGGTGGGGGAAGCCTAAAAATTGGATTTTAGATTTCTAAGGTGGCTCAAACTGCCACACTGGTCCTCTTTCAGATCCTCTTTGAGCTATTCATTCTCATTTCAGGATCTAAATTCTGCTTTCTTTAAGGTCCATAATAATACTTCCCTTAACACTGCTTTGGTCAGAAATTCCACTGGAGTTGTATAAACACAGGCAAAATAAAAACTGTCCAAGGAGCAGCAATTGCAGATTTCACTGAGTTAAACCTACTGAAGGCATTGAGTAATAATGTCTCACATGCCAGTTTGTGAAACATTAACAGTCAATGACTAAAGCAAATTTAGAGCAGGCGCTCATGATAAGTCTTTAATATAATGGATAAAATACCAAATACTAGCAAATATTCAGGACTTGTAAAGGAAATTAATAGATTTATATTTCTTGTTGCCAGACTATCAGCTCTGAAATAATTCAAAGTGAATGGTTTCCAAGATTCTTATATTTCTTTCCAAACCTTTTTAAGAGCCAGTAAGAGTATGAAATATTAATGTCTTAATTTTAAATATATTTCCACTTGTAGTAGGGTTTTTCCAGGTCATCAGCATATATTTAAAATCATGCTTCTTTTTACATGAGAGAAAACACTCTGAGAACGAAAAAAAACCTTTTACAAGGAAAAGGGATGAGTAGGAGAGATGTCCTTCTCCTACTCCGGTACTCCTGAAAATGTTAGCTAGTTCTCCTTTCCTCCCTCTGGTGGAACACAGCTGAGTCTCCAAGTGGTTTTTTTCCATTCCGGTGGAGGCCAATGATGCTTCCCAACACCACTGAGTTATTTCTTGTACTTCCTATCTTACACACTGTGGTTTGGTTTAATTTGCATAAACCATTTCCATTTTCCAGACACATTTATAAAGTCATTTACATAGCTGACAACTGCATTTCAGTGAAAGATTCAGAGCGTAGCTTCTGGTCTCCTGCTAATTGAGGTTAGAAAGGCATTACTGATGTAAAAATAGTATTGATATCCTGCAACTCGATACAAACCTGCTAATAATTCAGCTGTGGAAAGAAAATAATCTTTTCATATTCATTAAACGTCATTTAAAAGCCTCATTAGTATTCCATGAAATAAGATTTTAACTGTTAGTGCAATACAGTCTACCAGTAAGAGGTTTAATTGTTTTGCTGATGGTTCACATTGTATGTAAACACTTTTATTTGACTTCAAGTTAATATTCTCCAGAATTTTAGGAAAAATAAGCTCCTAAAAGATTGAAGGCAAAGAGCTGGACTATTTTAAAAGCCTCAGCTAGAATTTATTTCTATCAAAGTTCACATAGGATATTCCTGAAAACCAGTTTTGCACAACACAGTTCAATGAAGGACCTCAAAATAAGATATAACAACTTCAATGAACCTCTTGGCAAAAGTGACTCACAAAGGAACATAATCTCGTTTTCAGCTGCCTACAATATTCACATCCCTTGTGTCATATGTGAGTGTACAGCAAGAATTCTATGAGAAGTCTGCCAGGCAGGGACTGGCAGAACATCTCATCTCCCTTAAAACATCTCATACACAGCATATGGTTTTGTACTGACCATGCAGAAGGCTTCAAGTAATTACTGGCTCTCCACATATTTTCTTCCAGCCTAAGGAGGCCTCTCCCTTCTTTCCCCCTACTTCTCCAGGAGAGGGGTCTTGCCCAGCTACTGGGAGGATATCTGTTTTCAGTTCCTGAATCCATTTGAACACAAGCACTAGCTAATTGCTATCAAATTTGAAAAGGTTATGGCCCTAATAAGGTTAAATTCCCACAAGTATCCTGAAAATATCTGACTAGTAAAAAAACCCCTTATAACTCACCAGTGGAGGAAGAGCTGTTTTGCAAGTTCTTAAGCTTTTTAGGCTACAGAGAAAAACCAGGAGAGAAAGATAACATTGCCTTCATTGCTCACAGGAAAGCTTGAAGCTGACTACACCTCAGGCATCTGTCAAGGCCCCTCCCTTGTTCCTTCCTTCCCTCTCTCTTCCTCCTTGTTTCTCTCGGGATGAGCACCAAGGCTGCTGTCTGACTACCAAAAGCGGGGGCAGCGGGTACACTCATCCCAGTACCTGTACCGGTGGGTGTATCAGGGTGCAGGGATCCTTCTGAATACTACTGGCTGCTTTCCTCCCCCCAGCAGTGCCCTAAGGGAGAGATAAATTTCCCCTTTGTGACAATCACTGGTTGAAGGGTGCAATGAAGTTCAGGAGAAAGCTTTGACAAAATCGATCGACAGTATACAATAGTGTATTGTATCTGTGTAGTGTAAGAATCTGCCTATTCTTAACTGCCTAAATTTTTAGAAGTTCTTATTATGAATCTGTTAAAGGGTGATAGGTATCAAATATTTCTTTATAATTCCTAAAATGGACTTTTACTCCATGAATTACATGATTCCTAGATTAGATTCTCATTACCAACACTGTAAGTGCACACAGAGATTTTGTATTTAGTCCACAATAAAACATAACCTTGGACAGCCTCGTTTAAAAGCTCTTTGTGTATAGCTGTTTGGTGGTATGGGTGAACATGATTTTGTAAACTTATCTGCATATTCCATATTGTTTTAATAAAACTGGAAATTCCAGCGCAGCAGTATCAAGACATATAAGCTTCTTTTATCAAGGTATACATTATTTATAATAAAAAAATTTCTACTTTATTCTAAATTATGTATTATATTATATTAATGTATTTTTATTAAGTTTGTGCTCCTGTTTATTTTTCCTTCTAATGTCTTCCTCGTTGCTAAAATGTGGCATAAATGTAATGCTCACAGTAACATAATAGATACTACAGGAATCAGAAGAGTTATAAGGCATCTGGGAGAGGTGTCGTGCCTTTGTGTACAACTTACAAGATGGACCATGTCATCTGACTCTATTGTAATGCAAAAAATGATCATTCCTCTCCCACTGATTCTGAGGGAGGAGTCATGTCTCCTTATATAATCTATATGATGGATCAGGTCATTTGATTCTACTGTAATGCAAATAGTGGTCATTCTTCTTCCACTGACTTTGAATAATACTTTTCTTTCCTAAGCCACATTTCAAGGCATTAGAGCATATTAGTAAAAATGATTAAATAAGCCTCTTAAAATCCTTGGCAAGAAATTAACATTTTAGTGACAGGGAAAAAGAGGAACAGAGATGTTACAGATTTGGCTCCATTCTAGAATTTATTTTGAAATTTTAGAATCCAATCATGCTCCCTCCCCATCCTACATGTCACTTTCTTGGCACACTTTCTGAGCTGGCATCTGCACTGTGTGCTGCAGGGGTGATGAGGAAATGCTGCTCTTTCTCCAGGCAGCATATGAGCCCATACTGAACCTCACTTCTCATGTGCCATGATGTTAGGAGGCACAAACTTGCTCTCCTTGGAGGTCACCAATATTTTCCTTGGAGACTTGACCCAGAATATTTTATGTTTCCTATGATTCATAAACACCACGAGTCATACCCCAGAGTGACAGATACAGTGCCACGTGCACAAGCATGTTGAACTTGCACACACATGGCACATGCTGGATATGTTCGACTCACATCAAATCAACTGCACACCAGCAGTGGCTCCAGTACCTCTCCTGCCTGAAATTTGGCACAGGATATGCCAAGTAAATGCCAGGCATGAGAGCCAGGTGCCTCAGACCTGCCTTGTTTGCTGTCTGGTTTTGCTATCCTTTCCAGATTTCTTTCCATTACTAATTTCTTAAGAACTGTAGTCTCTGGAAAAAGCCTGAAGCAATTTGTACAACGCGTTTGGACAATGTTTTCAGGCACATGGTGTGATTCTTGGGTCTGTCCTGTGCAGGGCGAGGAGCTGGATTTGATGATCCTTGTGGGACCCTTCCAACTCAGGATATTCTATGATTAATCAGTCACACTGTAGCTGGTCATGATTTGCCAAGATACAGAAAACTGCACTTTGTAAAACAGGATCATGTGGCCAGAATCATCCCTGTGGTCAGTGGTGATCTATGAAGGAGGAATGTGGTCTAAAGCTTATAACGCTGACACTCTAAAGAGGAACTTTAGAAACCAGATCCATGATCATGTATCCTGTCAGGAAATAGGGATGCTGACTAGGGCACTGGGAGAATGTTTAATTTAGTAATTACTAAAGCATAACTTTTACATACATATGGAATATGTAACTTAAAAGACATTCAGATTGAATAGCAGTTTTAATTTTTAATAAATTAGGTTATCCTAATAACCTTGTTTAAAGAAAAATTATCTTCATAAATGAAGATCCATGGATATGAAATTCAGATATCTTGTCTACGTCTTCTTTTACATCAGTGGAGTATATGGACACTGAGCATTGCTGTAGTAAGCTAACACTTGCATTTCAATTTCATGAGTTCCCAACTGAAGTATAAGTAATTAGCACATGGATTCAAGTCAGAAGCATCACTTTAAGTAGAGTTTATTTGTGTATAGTGTCCTCTCCATCCTTCCCGAACCATTCTGGGAAAAGTTACTGTCTAGAAACCACCAACCTGACCCTTTCCCCTCGTTCAGGATTTCAGAGAAGAGATTTGGATAAGAGGGTTCAGCTAAATATGTGTGTTTCCTGTATTTCCTATTTAAAATACCAACCCATCTTTACTTGGCTATGTAGAACTACAGGTGGTAATTACTGAAGAAGATGGTGGTCATCGAGCAGCAGGGATATAAAATGGTGTTGTCTAGGATGGATAAACTGAATAAGGCCTCTTTAGCAAAACATAAAAGGGAAGCAAAAAGTGTCACAAGTCAAAGAGTAGGGTATGGAGTTTCACTAGGCCAAGGCCAGCACTCAGAGATAAAAGACATAAAAGCTGTCTGGTGAGCTTTGAGCTGTAGGCCAGGACCCAATACACAACAAAGCAATAGCTGGTGGACCTTGAACCAAGGAGCAATCCACCACTGGATATGGGCTAGTGGATCTCAAGCCATCCACAACAAGATGTGGGTTTGGTGCACTTGAACTGGGGTTAAATGGGGTAAAAACCTTTTATCTGTAGGCAGTTCTCCAGACCTTTTACCAAACATGTTCCCTAAAGGGACAGAGGATTGTGGTTATTGTCGAATTATGGGTTTCCAAGTAGAGTTTGTATCCATACAATAGATGGATTGTTGTGGTAGCATAAATGTGTAGACTGTAATTTAATTCTAACTCATAGATAATGTATTTTTTTGACGTACAAGTGACAATGACTTTTCATGGTACTTCCAAGCAAAAGTTACCTCTGTTGGTGAATGGGCTGTGGGAGATGGAATCTTTTTACATGGTGTAGCATAAAACATACCCTTAGCTTGCTTTTAGCTACATTTATAGCAAACCATGAAGAGAACATGCAACTTCTTATTCTGAAACATAATGATCCTTTCTACTCCATAATTACTTCAGTTTTCAATCCCATGCCATAAAAATTGATGTAATTTTGTTACGGACTTTATTAAAAGCTAGATAATGTGCTCAGGTTTTTAGTAAGTTGAAAGAGCATTTTCTTAGAAATGCATTAATGCATCTTTGTGAAGAACAATGTTACACTTTCTTCCCAGTTGCTGCACTGCATCTGGCAAATAATTCAAATACAGAAATGAAGTGTATTCTTATGGCACAGTGTAGTGCTATGCAGAAACACACAAGTAAACTCCGAATGAGCCACCACAGAACAGGAAGTCACATTGTCCCGTTAGCACTGTGCTCCATCCAGTACAGGTGATCAGCCTGGCTGCTGCAGTCTGTGCAACAGCCTAAGAAAACAATCTTTATTAATATGCTTTGGATGGGTAATTTGTTTATAATGGTCTTTCTGGAAGACAAGGGGCTTGCAAAAGCTTTTGCAGATTTATGTTCAAGCATTAGCTTCTCTAATTAGTCATCAAATAAATTGTTTTGTGCATGATTTGTTGACTCATGAGAAAACTAAAGAGAATTAAAGAAGTACATGATGGTTTGTTTTTATTTTTTTAAGTAATTCTTCAGTGGACAAGCACAAAGCTAGAATAAAGCTAGCTCCAACATCCAGAGATCTTGATTCACATTTTCGGTTTTGCTGGACAAAGAAAAAAGGATGATGTCTGTTCCACTTGTCTTGAGAAATACACTGTAGGAAAACACTCCATCTAGATACAAGTCTGTAAAATAGTGCTCCTCTCCCTGAAAGTCATGGCACTCAAAGTCCCTGTTTTTATTGAAATCTCTGCTTTGATTGACGAAAGCCTTTCCCATGTATCTGGAAGGTCAACATAAACAGAACATAAATCATGAAATTAGTATTTAATTGCATCTTATGAACCACTGGGACTGTATGCTTCATTCATCCCCTACATTTGTTCTACTAAAATGAAAAATTACTTTGACTTCCACTTTTTATTTTAAACGTATTAGTCCTCCTCTTTAGACATTACTGTTATTAATGCTCAGGCTGCTGCAATGGCTCTGAATTCTTATCATTCATTCAGCTGATATTATTACCCAGTCAAAGCTCACATCAGAAACGGTACCTTAATATTAGAGAAAGAAATCGTGACTGGAATTATTCATAGATTGCACAGCATACACTACTTGGAAGACAAAGAATCAGCAGAGGCGTTTTTTTAATAAGAATTTATAGCCTGATCCAAAGTCAATACAAAAATTCTCCATGACTTCGGTAAATTTTGATTTTAGCCTTTTGTAATGAAATTTAGGAGGGAGACCAGCAGTTGCGTCCATACCCTTTCTTCTCTATTTTGATATAATTTAGCAGTACTGACAAGAAATTTATAAAAATACAGCAGAGGTTTCTGTGTGTGTTCCCTGCAGAATTAAACAGGATACGGAGCAGCTTATGATACTGAAAAGTAACTAAAGGAAAGAATAAGCAGAATCACAGCATTTTTTCAATAATAATAAAGTAAATAATAACTATACTTACATTGCCCATGAGCTAATATAAAGCTCAATACTTCCCAAACATAATTTATATAAAAGTGAGAAGAAAGATGTTTTCACTGTTAACAAAATTTAAAAGTGTTGTAAAGGTGAAAGGGACTGTACTTTCTTTCTAGATATTTTCTACTGATGCAACTACAGATATTGTTTCTCTTTCCCTCAGCTGGTCCTTCACTCTTGATGTATGTCTGACAAATCAAGCTTCCTGAGGTCTCCCTCAGGATAACCTCTACTATAACTGTAAACCAGAGATGATTCTGAAATCAAGAACAAGAAAATACAGTGGAATATGTTAAAGTCACAACTTTATATAAATACACTCTTTATATAAATGTACACTGGAAATTTTGCTCTTAGCATATTTACTGACTTTTAAAATCTTATTATGAGTTTACTTGATTTTTCAACCTGTAATCATACACAGATCCAAAGCTATGAGATAGGAAGTCTTTGTATCTACAAAGTGTTAATAATCCTTTGAACTGTGTATGGAAAGGCCTAGGATGACTAGGTAGGGATGAATATGATTACATATGTTCGAGGAAGCTCTGATTCCCAGCAACATGGTTTTATCAAAGATAAAAGGAGCCCAGGTAAATATCTCCCTGCTTATCTTCTAAAAACAATAAAAGGCTATTTTGGCAGATATTTGGTAACAGTTTTATTAAAAGAACATTATATTAAAAAAAAAAAGAAAGTAGTTGGAAAACACAATGAGACGAGATGACTCTGAACCTTATCCCAGGAAGAAGTTGTCATCTAGGATGGAAGTGCATTAAGATCGGAAACAGCTATGGTTCTCTGACAGTATTTAATAAAGTTTTGAATCATTGTGATGGGTGAAACTGGCAGTTCTGTCGGTACTTGCAGTGATTTACATATGGTGTCATCATTAGAGAACTTGAAAGATAATTGCACACAGTATTCCTCTGGTGACTTGAATGATCAATTCTTTTCTTGACAGTCTGGGTGGCAATGAGCAGTGGCTGGGATCAGCCTCCTTCAGTCATTTAAGGTCTTACAGAAGTTGTAGTTTTACACAGCATCTGGTTTTCTTGACGACACTATTTGGAGAATACAACCAGGAAGAGCAAGACTGATAACATCCTGAGCCCACTATCAGTTTTGTCAGCTTAAGAATATGGGAGCAAACTCCTGAGTGATCTGAGTTTGTTGGAATAGGAGCATTTTGAGTGCTCTTATTTGCTAAATAGCATTAGAACAAAACAGGATGTTAAGTGACAAGGATACTGATGAAAGATGCTGGCATCACTCCTTTTTGAAGATACTGAATTCTAATTAAAAATAGTCTGTTACCTAGCTCTGCTTCTGTGTGGTTAATGTTTTAGTTTTATTTAAAATGTCTTGTCAGCTGTTACTTAATTGCACAATGGATCAAGATTTAATTAGCAAGTGGGTTTTTCTTAATAACTGAAGCTTACTGCTTAACAAAACAGCAATTGAAACATTTGATACTAACATAATATCATGCAATATCAGCTTTTCAACTTGCTAATGATGCCTGTGACTAGATAGGCTGTTTTCATAATCTATAATTGTTGAAAGTAGCAAGTTAATAATGAAGACTGAAAACCTGTTTAGCAAACATGTAAGAATACTGACATTCTGGTTACTTATTTAATAATTTGATGAAAATCATGTCATTATTATTATCATCTTAATAAGATTCAAGGGCTTTCAGATATGCATTGGAAGACTATACAGGAACATTATACAGGACCTTTTCAGATGGCTTTCCTGCTTGGTTTTTTTTCCTTTTTATTCCTTTTGCAATAGAGTCATGGAGTAATCTGCTAATAAAATATATGGTCTGTTTGTTATGTAAATGTACTCATCTAATTTAATTAGAGTTAGTAATGACAATCAAAAAATGGTAGCAGTGGTAAGAGAGTTGGTAAGACATGTGGAACACCCCTTTTATAATAGACACCTTTTTTTTTAAACAAGGAGTTCATTAATAGTTTGGGAAAATGAGACTGACATAGAAATTGCCTCAGCACGGTGTCTGAAAATGACACACCTATAGTAGGCTGCTATTAAAAGATTATAAGAGCATCAACAGGATGGGTAAGCTGCAGTCTGCATACATCTTTGTTTATTTCTTTAACATGCTTTTTCTTCCTGTATGTTGTCACTGTTAAACAAAACATTGATGAGTCAGTCATTTTAAACCACTTGCTGACTACTCATTTAGGCTTCCTGGCAGGAAGAACCGGAGATAGTACGGAACAGCTGCAGCCACACTGGCTGACTGACTATGCACAGCTGGTTTGCAAAGCTGGGGAGCTCAGGGCATGGCCTCCATGTGGGGGCTGCCAGGGAATGGGCCAGAAAGCCAACAGGAGTACAGTTAATCATCTCAACAGAAAAATTGTATTCATCTCACAGGCTCATACTGTGAAATTATTAGTATGAATACAAACCAATCAATGGAAACATAACATAAACATAGTAAATATTAATCACAGAATCACAAAGTCATAGAATATGCTGAGTTGGGTGGGACCTCCAAGGATCATCGAGTCCAACCCTTAGCCCTGCACAGGGCCACCCCCAAGAGTCACACCATGTGCCTGAGAGTATCATCCAAACTCTGTCAGGCTTGGTGCTGTGACCACTTCCCTGGGGAAACTGTGTGCTGGACAGTTTGTCCAGAGGGATACTGTGAGAAACAGTATCAAAAGCTTTTTTGAAATCCAAAAAAGATTCCACCAACTGGCTTCCCCTGATCAACTAGGTGGGTTACCTTGTCTTATCAGGAAATTAAGTTGGATAAGCAGGACTTTCCTCTCATGAAGCTGTGCTGGCTGTGACCAATGACTGCATTGCCATTCAGGTGCTTTTCAATACTTCCCAGAATAATCTTCTCCATAACTCTATCAGGCACTGAAGTGAGACCAACAGGCCTGTAGTTTTCAGGGTCTTGCCTCTTGACTTTCTTGAAAATTGGGATATGAGACCCAGTTATCTCTATGTCTAGATGGAATCACGAGTTCATTATTGTAGTACTATGAGATCTAAAACATTAGCTTTCCTATGAGATACTTTCAGTGTATGAAATAAACATAAATTCAATATGATTAAAATGGATTCGAAACATTAATCATGTCAGTATCATTTCCACACTTTGCTGTAAGAAGCTGTAGAATTCAATGTGCTATTTATAAATTGCATATTGACTCAAGATGTTATTTCACAACATCATAAGGAAATTATATGTCTAAACACTCTGAGTTGTGAACACCTTACATGTGGTTAATTGGGATATTATTTTATAGAAAATGTAAGTAAAAAGGAAAAATAAGCCCCTTAATGATGACTTATAACTACAGTCTTAGTGGGGAGATGTACATTTTACCTTGTTATGTATAAATCCATATTTACTGAAAAATGGAAGATGAGTCACATGGAAAAAAAAAAGAAAGGTGACAAAGAATATGCAAATACTGTAAAGACAAATCTTCATATAGCAGTGCCACCAAATGCAATAATTTTTTGGATGGTGTATCAAGACAAAAATGTAAATAAAATTATACCTAACAATGAGAGACTCAGACCAGCTGTTACTAAAAGGCATTTTCCTACTGCTTCCTTGAGCCTCACTTTTACTCTCTGGTTATTTAATTATTGCATAGACTGTCACACTAGTCCTTCTTGAAAAATTGTGATGATGAGGATATTGGTCCTAACTTCAAATCTGAAGTAGTCAGGAGGGAGGTTTTCTCAAAATCCATTCATTTTCTGTAGATTTTGCAATATCTAAATTTTACTGTCCTAAGCATAATCCTTTAAGAAACCTCTTTGCCCTGGTAAGGTGAGAAATGGGCCCATCTGTGAACTTCAGATGAATTTAGTGCAAAGAGTGTCTTTAATCTGATGATAGCACTTTCCCCTTCTTTGAAACAACTGCTGCATTTTCCTGAACTGATGTAATCAAGTCACAGGTTATCAATGAGGGCAACTTGCAAACTCCTGTAAGAATTGCTGAGTTCCAGACAAAATGCCATGGAGATTAGCTCCACACTGAGCACTGGAGGTGTGAAAAGCTCTGCAGCTCTGCAGAGCTCATTTCTTCTCTTTGGCCTTCTGTTTTGGATGTGTAACTAATACCATAGTTGAAATTTTGGATAAACTGCTTAAATTATCAAATATCAAAAAAACTAGAGGACCATTTTCTACAGTAACTAAATTTTCTCTTCATAATGTTGTTTGAGACATAGGCATCTAGATGTGACTGAGAAGTAAATAACGAGTACCTTCTCAACATCTGTCCAAAAGTTGGGCAGACACAAGACTAATGACTCAATTGCACTTTGACAAGTGGAAAGAAAAGAAATGGTACATTTATTTATTGTTTTGTGCACTGCAAAGAAGATACATGCAATTAAACAGGATGTCAGCAGGAGGCCATAGGCCTTCTCATTGACCAGAGTTATTGTATCCTTCCTTCTGCAACTCTACTGTCTAGATGAATACTTCTGGCATACTGCAAGCTCATTGAAGTAGGAGCTTTGGTCCGTATTTATATACCTTGTACAAATACCAGTGCATCTTGGTCCAATACCGAGTGTCCCAGTTCCTACCACAACACAAATATGAAAGCAATTAATGATATGGCAACACGTTGTAACTGAAAAAGACAGTGCAGCTTCTTTAGACCAGTGGACACCACAGCTGAAATAGGAAACTCTGAATGGGCTCTGTGATGTTGTTTGCTTTTCACTGGAGTACTGATTAATCCTTGTGGTATCACCCTGGGAAATAAATTCAATCCACTGCCATATATAGCGATCCATATTTTTAGTGAAAGCAAGTAAAACACATTTATGCTAAAGCAGCTCAAGGGGTTAAAGAATGAAGGGGAAATGATCTTTGCAAGTCAGATTTAAATCATTCAGACAGCTGAAGATCCAATAATAATAAAATCTTCAAGTTTCCAGTTCGAGTTGCTGTATGCTGCAGCAACGTGGTCGTTACTTCTAAATACACTGGGGGGGGGAGGAAGGTGGAAAAGCTCCACTGAATTTTCGTGGTTTTGTCTGTCACAGCCCTCGGCGCGGGACTACAACCCCCAGCAGCCCCCGCGCGGCCCGGCGGCCC
>NW_021940535.1:31599303-31804099 GCF_001715985.3 Manacus vitellinus
AGAGGGGCTGTGCCCGTGGGCACAGGGCTGCAGCGGAGCTCGGAAGCTTTTTGGGGGAAACGCCGTCACCCCTGCTTCTGCCTCTTTCTAGCTGAGCTGGATTTACGGAGCAATGCTGGGGTTTGTATTTATCATAGAATCATAGAATGATTTAGTCTGGAATGGACCTTAAAGATCATCTAGTTCCAATGCCCCTGCCATGGGCAGGGACCTTCAACTAGACGGGTTACTCAGAGCCCCGTCCAACCTGTCCTTGAACACCTCCAGCGATGGGGCGTCCCCAGCTTCCCTGGGCAACCTATTCCAGTGCCGCACCACCCTCACAGTAAAGAATTTTTTCTTAATATCCAATCTAAACCTACTGTCTTTCAATTTGAAACCATTCCCCCTTCTCCTGTCACTGCATGCTCTTGTAAACAGTCTTGGCTCATTTAGCTCTGATCATGACGTTCCAACGTGGTGTTAATTTGAGCCGTGTTCCCATGGATGGACAGATTTGTCACTCTTCAGTCAAGTCCTTTCCAATTTGGAGGTTTTTTTTTTTTATTTTAGTACTTCCATGTGTTTTCCTATTATGTTTGCGGGGGAAGGGGGGGAACAAAAACCCCCAACTATTATAAATTTGTTACAAATATAATCTGGTGCAAATGCAGAAATCTTTGCAGAGTTTCTGCTGAGTGTTTTGAGCAGCTTAGGCCTCATTTTTCAACCAGCAGTCATGTTGATGACTGTAAGGAAACTTTGAACTCCCACGTCGTGTTCTACAACCACGTGGGTGCTATGACAGCATTGTTAAGCTTAGGGGATGTTTATGCCCCAGAAGTTTATAACTTAGTTCTGGTGCTTCTTCCTAGAAAGTATTTAGAGGCGGTAAATGCCACATGGCTAAACCGAGTGTGTCTAACACCAGCTTACGTTTACTTCTACATTTTAGATTTGTGTCATGCAATGGTATTTTCATGACATAAAACAAGTCTTGGGAACACTTCTTAGTAGAGCAAGAGAGGTGTTGGGATATTTATCATAAAAAAGTGGGCATTTGATAGGGCTTAGATCTTCAGTCCTTTCCTTTTTCAGACTGACAGTTTGCTGTTGAGTATGAACTGAGAGGGATTGGACTGGAGGCCACCCAGTGCAGTGTGCTATTTCTGAAGAGGTGATGGATGTTGGTGCAAGGAGCGCTGAAGAAAGAGCATGCTTTCTTTTAGGTTGATTCTGGCAAACAATGCCTTAAGAATCATCCTGAAACTGCTTTTTAAAAAAGTCTGCTGGAAGGTCAAGCAGAAGACTTAAATGTCTGTTATCAGCTGCAGTAAAATTTTCTGCTTTACCTTGACATTTCAGCTGTCAGTTTAGAACTATTTTTTATGTAATAGTCTGGAAATAGAAGCTGGGCACCAGCACTTAGACTGTTGTCATCATCTACCTGGTACCTCTTTTTTAGCCTGCAGTTGTGTTATGGCCATGTCTCTATTAGGTGTCAATGAGCAGTGTTGTGGGACTGTCCGTAGAACTGCCACACTGGACTTTCTGCCCTTCCCATAAACAGCTGTAGCCAAAAGTCTTCACTGTGCTTCCTATGACATTTAAAGAAGCAGCCATGCCTGTTGAAAAGCTTTGGGGCAGTTGTTCATATCTGCATTGTCACAGTCCATGTAAGAATCATAGTGTTTTGGCATGAAGCTGTGTGGTGTATTAACTTACAGACACACTCAAAATTGTGTCACAAAATACTGTAGTTAGATGCACTTGTAAAACAGACACAAGTGAGAACAACCCTAATTCTCTAAATGATAGAATTTTAGTCAGATTTCTGTATATGACATTGGCACTTTTGATTTAAGTGGGGGGAAAAAAGGCTTCTTGACTCAATGTGGTGAAATGAAAACATATATTTCATTGCAGTCAACTCCCTTATGAGGAGAAGAGGAGGGGCCGGCACTGATCTCCTCTGATGACCAGTGACAGGACTGAGGGAATGGCCTGAGGCTGTGTTTAGAGGAGGTTTAGGCTGGATATTAGGAAAAGACTTTTCACCCAGAGGGTGACTGGACACTGGAACAGGCTCCCCAGGGAACTGGTCACAGCACCAAGCCTGACAGTTCTGGAAGTGTCTGGACAATGCTCTCAGGCACATGGTGTGATTCTTGGGGTTTTCCTGTGTAGACACAGGAGCTGGACTTCGATGACCCTTGTGTATCCCTTTCAATTGAGAATATTCTGTCATTCTGTGATTCAGTCTTGTTGAGGGTCTGTCATTAGCTTAACTTGTAGAGTAACAATTTACAAGTACAAATTAAAAAATTGTCATACTTAGATTTAAGGAACGGCTTCATGGGTTCATAAAATGATGTCTATTGTCAAAATAGCATTGTAATTCTCTTTTAAAATATTAATATTATGTATGCCAAGCACACAATGAAATTATTTGAAATGGAGTTTTCTCTGTGATAGGGATTGGTGTCTCTCTTCTCACCCTTTTTCCTCAAAAAGAAAAAAACCTCCACAAACACAAAAATCTTTACAGCGTATTTAAAGTGCAATCAAAGGCATTCAATTTTAGTGTGCCATTCTGGCTAGCTATATAAGTATATATTAATGTTATAAATGGATTGTTAGTTGAATTAATCTAGTGGGATCTTTGTCATAAAGCTTATAGTAGTTCTTTTCTGTTTACCTTTCTAAGTCTTGATCTCTCTTCATTTTTTTCAAATCTTAGATTTGAGGTCTAAGACTGACTGGACGTGGCTTTAATTCTCCAGTGCCTATGCTGCTGTCCAGCTGCTGTCTGTAGGAAATCTTTATTAGAGGTTGGAGGAAGTGAATGTGTGGAGCTGAGCAGCTTTCACTCCTTTCTGCCCTGCATACTCTGCTGCCTCAGTTGTCTGGATGACAGTCCTGAATCTCCATCACCCAAAACGCCCGGGCAGGAGTGGGAATAGAACTGCAGAATGGTGACTGAAACAGAAATGCTCTGCTCAGAGGCCTGCCTTCTGCTCTCAGGTCTTGTTTGTAGAGGAACTCATGTAAGGATCAGAGTATGGTTTTTCCTTTAAATATGTAATCAAGTCATATTTGTCTTTGTTAGAGGATGGTCTCAACTCTCCTATTTTCAGTTTAGTTTCCCACATGTAGTGGCCTCAATGCTTCCTTCACATCTCTGTGTAATGCCTGGGTTGATTCCATAGAACTCATCTGAAAACACTCTCAGGAGAAAAATTTGATAGTGCTAAATTACAGCCATTCTCAGTTTTTCTTCTTTTATTTGCATATTGAAAGGTAACTTTCACATTTGGAAAAGGTAACTTACACATTTGAGTCTCTGTCTCAGGAGCATGCAAATCACTTGTTCCAATGGTGTTTTCTGTCTGTAACTGCAGACTGTTGTGTTTACAGGTGAGGGAGCACCTGCAGGTAACTATGGCTATACCAGCAGTGGATACAGTGTTTATGAAGAAGAGAATGACAGGTTAACAGAAAGTCTGCGTACGAAAGTCAGTGCCATTAAGTCGGTACGTATTTAATTACAGTGATATTGTCACATTTATTGAATTAAATTATATGAATCAGTGAAGCAGTAGACTTAGTTTAAAACATAAATTTAATACTGTGGTGAGTTAGCCATGGCTGGATGCCAGGTGCCCACCAAAGCTGCTCTGTCACTCCTCTCCTCAGGTGGATGGGGACATAAAAATAAGACAAAAGACTCGTGTTAAGATAAGGGCAGGGAGAGATCACTCACCAGTTACCATCATGGGCAAAACAGACTCGACTTGGGGAAATTAATTTAATTTATTGACAGTCAAATCAGTAGGGTCATGAGAAATAAAACCAAATCTTAAAATGCCTTCACCCTACCCCTTCCTTCTTCCTGGCCTCAACTTCCTCCCCCTCAGCAATGCAGAGGGACAGGGAATGAGAGTTGCAGTTTGTTCATCACACGTTGTCTCTGCCACTCCTTCCTCCTCGCACTCTTGCCCTGCTCCAGTGTGGGGTCCTCCCATGGGAGACAGTCCTCCATGAATTTCTCTAACATGGGTCCTTTCCACGGGCTTCAGTTCTGCACTGACTGTTCCAACGTGGGTCCTTCACTAATTGTTCCAATGTGGGTCCCTTTCATGGGATGCAGTCCCTCAGGAACAGGCTGTTCCAAAGTGGGTCCCTCACGGGTCACAACTCCTGGCAGCACACCTGCTCCAGCTTGGGCTCCTCTCTCCTTGGAATCACAGGTCCTGCCAGGAGCCTGCTCCAGTGTGGCCTTCCCACAGGGTCACAGCCTCCTTTGGGCATCCACCTGCTCTGGCCTGGGGTCCTCCATGGGCTGCAGATGGATCTCTGCTCCACTGTGGACCTCCATGGGCTGCAAGTGGACAGCCTGCTTCACCATGATCTGCACCACGGTCTTCAGGGGAATCTTTGCTCTGTTGCCTAGAGCACCTCCTCCTGCTTCTTCTTCTCTGGCCTTGGTGTCTGCAGTGATCTTTCTCCTACATGTTCTCACTCCTCTCTATGCAATTGGTCTTGTGCAGTTTTTTTGCCCTTCTTAACTATGTTATCCCAGAGGTGGTACCAGTGTTTTTGATGGGCACTGCCCTGACCAGTCATGAGTCTGTCTTGGAGCAGCTGACATTGGCCCTTTTGGACATTGGGGAAGCTTCTGGCAGCTTCTCACAGAAGCCACCCCTGTAGTCCCCCCACCAGTACCAAAAGTTTTCAAAAGTTTCCAAACCCAATACAAATACAAGAAATAATTAATGTCAACCAGGATGCACAATTATTCATGTGTAAAACTGATTCTTTCTTTAATTAGTTTTTTAAGCTAGAGGTGTCCTTTTTTGTCTACCTTGAGCACACCTGTGGTTTAACTTATGGCTTACTGTCCTACAGAATGAATTACTATCCCTGCAGAATCTAAAATCTTTGAGTTTAGGTCAGTAACCCTGTTTCATTTAAGAAAATGGACTACTACTTTTTGGTCTCATCGCTACAGCTCACCAGTTTCTGCTGTATCTGCTTATAAATGTGTAATGTGAAAACTGCTCTTAGAAACAGCATGCTAATATCCTCTGAAGAAGTTGTTCTAATGATTCTGATTCCTTCTAGAGACTGAGGACTTCTTTCAAACAAGTCTAACTGAAAGACAGCTCTGTGATTAAAATTATGTCAGTTTCTTGTTCTTAAAAACTACAAATTTTATAGGTACTGTTTCTACATGTAGAGTACAAGCTAATGAATTCTTTCCATTGAAATTCTGAACTCATTCAGAGTCCTATTGCTAATACTGCTGCTTAAATGTAATTTGTTTAGTCTCAACTAGAAACTAAAACAGATTTAGAATAAGAATTTAGAATAAGTTAAGAGGGTAAAAAGAAAAGTTTTGACCTTTGTTAGCAAATTTTATTTCTTGTCTTCTTCTTGGTATGTTACATTTCAAAATTGATGTATGTCAACAGTGCAGTTGGCAGTGCCCCAAGGAGCAGCACATGTGCTCTTTCTGCAGTTGCATCTTTTAGTGCAACATAATAATCTTGGTGTATGGAGTAACCTTCAGATAATTTTCCCAAAAGCCTCATGTAAAATCAGTTTTGCTCTTGCTTTACTATAGATTGCACTGAAATGCAGCAGTAAGAAATAATGAGATTCAGGCTGTGACACATAAAACCAAACGTGTTCAGTCTAATCCAAAGCATGGGGGCCTGGGGCACATTTCTCTCCATTCTAGGAGTTGAGCTGGTTGTTCAAGGCCTATGTGCTGCTAAGAACTGTGGCAGAGGAAAAGCTGCTAAAAATTAGGATCAGTGTCAATTCTCCCTTTTATGATTCCAGAGCTGCTTTTAAGCCAAGGCTCTTCTGGCTGGCTCCTGTCTTTGAGATGTTGCAGCTGTGTTGCAGCTCCATCTGTGCCTGGTCTCATATCTCCCTGATTCCAACCCTAACCCAGGTTCACTTTGTGGCTTGACCTTGGACTGTCTTGGGCTGCTCACCAGGCTGTTGCTGGCCCTGGTCACGATCTCAGGACTGACTCTCCCTGGCCTGTGCAGCTTTCCTCTTGGTCCTGTGGCTCCCTTGCTGTGAGGAGGGCTAGGCAAGTTCACTAAAGAAAATCCCATTTATAGCATAACAGGAATTTGTCAAAAGAGATGCTTTAGCAGGTTACATGTGTCAGCTCAGGCTACACTGAGTCAAATGGGTGCTCATGGTCCTTTGTGCAGTGTGCCAGCAGCTTTAACAGTTGTTCCAGGAAATGGGCAAGTGCTACTTTAGACTTGACTAGATCTTGAATTTTTGAAAGTCCATGCAATAATTCTAATAAGACATTATCTGGAAGAGGACCACTGAGCACCTTCTGTGACTCTTTAGACTCACCTGATGAAAAATCTTTTCTTATGAGTTATTGATAGAATACTATGCATGTTATTTTGGTTTTGAAAATATCAGGTACTGTTTTCACATTTTTCCTGGGGAAATGCTAGTCATGTTATGTATTTTAGACTGGGTTCTCTAATCTATGTATAACTGATTACTCATGCTTCATACTTTTTGGTGTTTTTTAACAGCTTTCCATTGAAATTGGAACAGAAGTTAAAAACCAAAATAAAATGTTATCAGAAATGGTAAGTATGTGGTAACTAAATTTCTTTAAATACAGGGCAGGATTGAGAAGTTAGTAATGTAAAGCATCCTGGTTTTTAGTATGAACATTTTTATTAAAATGTTGACAGCTTATTGACTGTAACATGTGACTGATTTGGTAACAGTATTTCTGTTCAAAAAGATAAGATGTGCAAATATGTTACTTTCAAGGCACAACCAAGGCCTTTTTACTTCAGATATGACTATTGATTTTCAATTAGAAAATGTATAGTACTATTAAAGAGGCAGTTCTATATTTAATTGTATTCAAGAATAGAAGAAGGAAGCAAAAAAATTAGAAAGTCAGAAATGCCTTTTTTTCTTGCACTTTGCTTTGGCTTGGGGAAAAAACAAGTTTTTCGTGGTTAATTTTTGCCTCTAAAATAATTTTAGTTTTGGAAATTCTGAAAAAACAAGGAAAACTACACTTAGCGAGCTGTAAGGGTATTTCTTTTCTCAGAGTAACCTGTTTTTTATTGCTTTGTTTGCTTTTTTTTTTTTTAAATGTAGGAGAATGATTTCGACTCTACAGGTGGACTTTTAGGTGCAACTATGGGCAGACTGAGAACACTCTCCAGAGGAAGCCAGACAAAGCTATTATGTTATATGATGCTCTTTTCATTGTTTGTTTTTTTTGTAATATACTGGATTATTAAACTGAGGTGATGCACGGTACCTCTGGTTTACATTGTGTAATTTCAACTACAGTCTTAATTAATGAAGACATTGATCTAAAGTGGTATATTCTGTTGATAAAAAATGGTGAAATTGTTCTAAATTGCATTAACTATTAATGCAATGGTATGTATAGTTTTCTTAATATGTCAGAATTTTTCCCATCATCCCCTGTTTTGGGGGATGGATTGTAAGTACACAGAAAGTGCATAGTAGGTGGCTTTTTTTAAGGGAAAATAGTTTTTAGAATTGATTTTAAAAATACAGAAAACAAGGGTTTTTCGAATATGAAGTAATTGCAGAATTACAAGGCTTTCTCTTTCATTCTGCTTTTCATTCTGCACCATGCTCTAAATTAGAGCTCCAGTTTCAGGCATGTAGTAATTTCTAGATTGCAAAAGCAATTGGTTTTATCTGTGGATTTTTAAAAGGCTGGCCTGAAGCTAACAAATGTAAAAGTGGTACCACCAAAAATTACTTTTGTGGCTAGATCTGATAGTGTTTAAGTAGCTTAAACTGTGTGCTTAAATGGTATTTTGGGGAGAAGTTACTTAAAACTGGATTTTATTTTTTAATTCAAATGTGACAAATCATGCTTACACATCTCTTTTAAGCAAATGCCTTTGATCATTGGGATCAATCAGTATGGACACAGTACAAATGTTTTCTTTATATTTAAAGTATCAGAACTTAATGATTCCATTGAATCACAAACTTTTATCATTAGGATGTTTACTTTTCAATTTGTGATGGTCCCTAGATTTACACTGCATGATGCCTGAAATACAAGGGCAGATATTTTGAATTTTATATTAAAGTAAGTTATGATGCACCTGTTGGAGGTGCAGTCACAGTAAGGTTTTTTTATTTTGAAGACTTAGCTTTGGCTCACCAAATAGTTTCTAATCGTTGAAGCTATTATATTAGTGAGTTTAACGTACAAAAAAATTAAGTTTCCTACATATTCAAGTTGTATCTACAATTTTTGAAAGACTTTTCTAGAAATACTGTATAATGTGTTGCCATTAATAACTAATTATCAAGTGTCAAATAAAGTGTCTTGTAGTATTATTCTAGCTAGTGTTGTTCATATACATTCTTCTCCATTGTAGAATACCGGTATAATTTTTGGAAATGGTGCTGCATTTAAGGGGCAATTTTTTTTTTCAAATCCATAATACAGGCTGTCTCTTCTGGCTTAAATGACTGTTTTAGGAAGAGTTTAAGTAATTACGCACAATTTTCATATTAACATGTTTAATATTTTTCTTTAATAATTACGCACAAAACATGGTACTTTGCTGCTGAAGTTCAGGCCTCCAAAATCTTCAGATACAATTGAAGAGTTGATTATGGAATTCTGCAAATAAAAATCAACCACTACTCTCATCACCAAACATCCATGACAGAGTTGATGTGAACTTGGCAAAGATGACACAGCTCATTGTCATGATTGCTTGCTAGAAGTGAAAGATAGGGAAGGTACCTGTAATTAAGAGCAAAGACACTGTTCTAGTATTTGGACATGGCAGAGAATCATTTGTGCCTTAATTACGGGTCTTAAAAGCAAAGCTACGCTGAAATTAGATTAAACTACTAATGAAATTGTAGCCGTATCCATATAGAAGTTCTGTTTCTTAATTGGTGGCGTAGATGCTCTAAAATGTAGATAAAGCTTGATTAAAGAACACGTTTTTTCTGTGTGCTTAGCATGGATCCTTGAAAAACTTCAGTAACCTACTGAAAAAATGGAAAAATACCTTGCAGGAGGCTACATTCTCTCAGGCTGCTCTATATCAACAGAATTTTGACATTGGAGAACACATGGAATGGTAATGCTGAAAGACCTGGATGTGCATTTTGATGACAAAATTACTGTTAAGTTTTCCTCTCAAAATGTACTGGCTGTTTACCTTCAGTGTGCAGCACAAGCCATGCTCTTGCTGTCCTAATTTTCCAGAAAGAGTGGAGCTGTTTCACTTGCTTGGAAGTATTTCCATGTATTTGCATATGATGGAAAGCATGGTTTCATCTGTCCCACCTCCTATTGACATCAATCTCAAGTCTCTGTAGAAACATAAAGAGTAGATTTAAACATGTGCATGCTGTTCTCATGGTTTTCTGCTGGGAAACCTGATGAGATTACCTACATGTGTCATACTAATTCCAGATGCCTGCAGAACACCTCATCCACTGCCTTCTCCTGGGGAGGTGGTCTGTGATACTTCCCTCAATATCCCTGCTGGTCCTCTCCCCAAGCAGTAGGTGCCTAAGCCTCCAGTTGAACTTGAGGAGGGGAGGGAGTTTTTCCAGGGCCAGCAGCAAAAAGTGTTGCAGCCCTTAACTTTGATGAACTGTGTGGTAAATAATAGTCAATCAGTACAGGAGAATCGTACAGAGAGGGTACAATTTTCATTCAGGTTTTTTAACCAGTAAGCATCCTGGTCTCCCTAATGGCTAATGTGAGACCTAGCAGAACACATATGTATTATATAGTGGTATAGTGTTGTATGGTATTCTAGTATAGTTTTATATAGTCTGTAAAGCTGCTGTGCTTTAAAAAGGAATAGCTGCTCCAAGAATATTTACTTTCAGTTTGATATATCTAATCACAGTCATTTAAAACCTGCCATTAACATCACTGAGTCATCCCTAACAGTATTGCCTAAGTTTCCTGTGCTAGCCAGATTGCAAAATACTGCAACCTCAAGCAACTTTACTCACAAATTTCTTTTCTCCTTTGGGAAGAATTAAAAACCACCATTGTCAACAAAAAAACCTACCAAAACAGTTCTAAACTACCTCTACTTAATAATCTGAAGATTCCCCACCTTCCTACAGGCCTTGTTGAAGGCTGTGGAGCTGGAACAGTGGTAGGTTACTTGTTCTTAGTGCTGCAGTGTTGTCTGCTTTGTCAAGCTGCAGAAAGCCCCTGCCTATGCTCAGCATTTTGCATCTTCACTGTAGCACCAGCAAGTAACTAATTCTTAGGACTCCTCTGTGATGCCAGTAAGAATCCTCCATTTGCAGCAGGAGTCCTGGACACGTGGCTTGTTTATAAGATGTTAGAAATGGGCACTGGTTTTGGTGGTGTGTGTGACAGAAAAGTCAGGTTGTCATGTATAAAGACACGTTTTAAAAAAATAAAACACCTTTCACATATGTTTTGTGCATGTGTGTGTCTTTACAAAGTTCCTAGTAATTATGTTTTTGTAGGAGTGAGATAAGGAGTATTTCTTATATAATCTACAGAGAAGTGACTAATGGTGATCTCTCTCCTGGGGAGACAGGGTGGAAGGTTTCTCCTAATTTAACCAGATCAAGATGACAAAAGACTCAAATGATTTTAATCTTCTGGGAAAGAGGCTTTCAGAATAAGAAAACAAAATCATAGGACCAGCTATCCTGCCAGGAACTGCAAGGAAGCTGGGAAAGAGGACATAGTAAAGTAAGCTTTTATATCAGCTATTTACTGTATGCTTTTGGTTTGATAGTTTATATTATATCAATTATGCATAGTTAATATGGCACATAAATATTTTAATACCTATAAATATTAGAACTTAATTGCTTTACTTAAGCTACCTCTAGAATCTTTTCATCTGGCACAGTGACACTTTGCTTTCTGATTTCTCCATTGCCTTGTTACTGCCTCACGACAGAGCAGCAAGTCCTGCTCTACCACAGCCCCACTGAGGTGAGCACCAACCTGTCATGGCTTCACCCTGACCAGGGACAGTTAGGAACCAGCCTGCAATACACCATGCAGTTTTGTGAAGGTGTCATTCTGAGGGACCAAACCTCTAGCTGCTTGTTGAATGCTGAGAGAGTGGGAGTTAGCCTGAGGAAAGAGAGAAATCCAGCTATTGTGTTCTATCCCTCTAAAACACTCCCTGCAAAGAGTTTCTTCTCATTCGGGAAATGCCATGCAAATGATACACTCACTATAGATTATAAGACTTATCCTACTCAACCAAATCAAGAGATGTAAATGTTAAAAAAGTAATCCAACTTTTTGACAAAAAATTCTTAAAAGCCAAATTAAAAAACTACACTTATAAGGGAGCATAAGGAGCCATTCCCACTCAATCCAGGTTATCAATAATTTCTAGTTATGGAGCAAAAGGAACAAAGAGAACCCTCTGTGTTGTCAAATCATGTTTCCCATCTCCATAGGTAATGTCATATAGCCTTCAGAAATGTGTCAAGCACTGCTTTGAGGAGAAAAAACAAGCTCCCTTTAATCTTGGACTATCCTAATTTGAAGGCTGTCAGATAACAAAGTTATTCTAATGATTAGGAACCCTCTAATTTACAGCCTGAATGTGTTTCTTAGTATAATCCAATATAGTCTGCAGTTTAACATTCCTCTGTTGGCTGATGTTGACCCCTCTGCGTTCTGAGGGCCATTCAGCCTTTGCTTCGCACAAGCTAAGCCATGTCCATTACACTGCCTGTAAAGCAGGCAGCAAGTTTTGGTGACTCGAGCCCTGATTTTCCCTAGTAGCCTGGTTTCATGGCAGTAGTCCCTCAGGAGTGGAGCTCTCTGCTTCCCTGGTTAGGAGGCCATTGGTAAATCCATACCAAGGTTTATGTGGCTTAGAGTAGCACTGCTTCCCAGAAGGACATTTTTTACACTGCTTCTTTTCAGCACAAATTGCACTTGATTACAAAATGTTTACCCTTTTTTTTTCAACAATTACTATTTTTAGGTTGCATTACTGTCAAGATTTTTCTCCACAAAATATACTGATGCACCCTCAAGCTTAATATTTTGTGATTTCTTCAATTTTCAGACTCAGCTAGTTTGCCAATAGGCTGTCCAAATCAAGCAAAATCTAAAGGAGACTGATCCACAGGGAGAAGTTTGAGCTGATGCCACCCAGTACAGTAGGTCTCTGGCCAGGCAGCCACAGCCCAGACACCTGAGGCTGTGCCTGCTAGTTCCCATGGCCCTGCTCTTTCCATTTAGGGGCATTCTGAAGACCTAGCTGAAGAAATGGGCATCACCTTGGCCTGCTCTGGAGTGTAGCTCTGCTGTAAAGTCATCACTGTACAGTTGCTTGCTTTGATTTGCCATCTTAGAGCTAGGTGTCACGTGCTTTATCTCCTAAATTCCCTGTCAAGATACTCATAAAAGTTAAACAAAGTGGTAGACAGGCATCTGTCTGTCTCAAAGCCTCTGCAGAAAAAGGCTGAAACTACAGATTTTGTTTCACAGATGACAGAAATTGATATTAAGCCTTATTTCAACAATTAGCTACAGACTTCAAAGCAAATTGGTTTTGTCAGCAGAAATGGATGGATAGGTTTCATTTTGTTTGGTACAACCATAAATGGTTATAATGACAAAAACTGATTAAAAAAACCCAATTGTCTAGACTCACTCAAGTTTAGAGATTCTTTGTAAAGAAAGACTATAAACAACAAAAGAAACTGAATAAAATATTTCAAATTACTTTTTAAATATGTGAAGGATACAAAAACAGAAGGAAATGCATTACTTATAAAAAATCCACTGAAAACTGTACAGAAGTTGTTTTTTTTAAGTATCCTCAGTTACAGGTAGAACTTCATATTGCAATAACAGGGGAAAATTGAAATCTGTGTTTATTCTGCAGCTGTGTGCATTTGCAATGCTACTTACACTTCTATTTCACATGAATAGTCAATATTTTTCACTGCTGCTTTCTTGATTCTTTCACAATGCAGCAAGTAAAGAAATGATAGTATTCTCCCCCTCACAGCCCACAAGAGTAAAACTTGTAAGAACTGGCAGCAGTTAGACATGGTGATTAGTAACATTAGTCACAATCTTAATTTAAAAAAAAAATCACCTCTTTTAAGAAGGCCACACAAGTTCTTCCTATAACAATTGAAGTGTACATAATTAGTATTATAATCACTATTAGATCACTACCTGAAATTTTTAAAAACTCTTTAAATCTGAAAAATTGCAATAAACTTGCTACTAGAAGGTTTCTTCCCTCTGATCTCTCATAAACTGGGGTTTTCATATAGATGATGGGTTTGTTCAGTAATTGATTTTTCCCAGGTCATGATGTCTTTGAGGCCTTTCAGACAAGGGACAGAAAAATAAACAATCATGACTCCAGGCTAGTGCTCTCCTTCTCTAGAATCCTGCTAGTAGGGTATATGCTGGAAAGTCCATTCTTTATGGTTTTTATATTGGCTTTTATTTTTCTATGAAACCCTTTGATATTTGGGCTCTAAACTTTTTTTAAAAACCCATTCTCCTTATCAGAATTCGTACAACTGAAAATAAACATTTACGTATATAAAATCAGCTCAGTACAGGCACCTACATGGTGAAGCAGCTCTCTTTATGCCTTCTAGAGAATACTGCACTTAAGAAATGTCAGTTGTTCCACAAGGTTTAAAATACTCATGATTAAAATGACAGAAATGAATAAAGTAATCTGGCAAACAGTTTTGTTCCATTTCTGTTAACTATCTCTGACCGACAGTAATAACTAAAATTCAAAGACTTCATGCACTAACCATGCATTGTGCTGTGTGTTCTTTGAGAAGTCTTTGAGCCCAACATGTCAAAGACTATCCAACATTTCCTTGGAAACTTTGTGAGGATTATGCTACGAAAATATTTGTGCATTAGGGCTAGATGTCATGCTGTGCAGTTATACTGCTGCTACTTAAGAAATATCACAGTGACGTGAATGGTTACTCAAACTGCTGTACTGAAAAGAACAGATTTGGGAAAGTTGCTGCCTTGCTTATCGTTACAGATTAACAAGATTCTCACTTGAACTTGTAATTGTTTATTTAGGTAATACTCTACTTGTCCCTTCCTGGACCTTTGGTTACTCAATGATGGAATTTTACTGATTCACAGAACAGTTCGGAGTATAAATATCTTACCACCTTCAGCCTCATTTATAAAGGTGTTTGTGTTAGAGGCAGAAAGATATGTTTCTTTAGCCAGCTGATCATGTATACCAATAGGAAACACTCTGGATTTCTCCTCAGGAAAAATGTGACTCTGCTGGTCTACTTGGAAACCACTCTGGAATCCACAGAAAAAACCTCTGCTCACAGCTAGCAATGCTATGCTGGGCTAGGAAATCTTAAGACAAAACAAAGCTATATATAGCACATACACATTAATCTGTACAGACTACAACATTTACAGTAAGTGCTTCAAGACAGAGATTCATTTTATTCAGAGTGCCTACTGCAGTAGCTTTTAACACCTCCATCACCAGGGACCATTAGCTGTTAATAGAGGCTATGAATAACATAACTAAGAAAAACCATCATAATGAAAGCTGGCTTAAAACCACCACCATAAAACAGTCTGTACCTTCACTAGGAAATTTCAGGAATCCACAAGTCAAAAAATGTTGAGGTTCTCTCTGATTTACTACAATGGCATTCTTATTCATAAAATGCTATTAAAATAGAAAAAGTAACTCAACCTTCTAAGAAGAAACAAGGTTTTTGCAGATTTTTTTGAGTGTTCTGCTCTCACTTTACACAGATACATTTACCAAAACTTTCAACTAGCTAAACCACTTATTTTGCTAACCTTTGATTAGGTATTTTGCATGTAAGGGCTGAGGGCAAACCTGTTACTGCAAGAAAATTCAAGTTGCATTTTGGTCCATCTACAGAACATAAGACACTGGAGCCAGAACTTTCCTGAAGCTACCAAGAAAGCTGTTTGCTTAGAGAGAATTATGCTCTAAGTAGATATAGAGTAAAATTTGAAGGGACTTCAATTAATTTGCAAAAAGGCCTCTGTACCATTTTAATGGTCTAACAACTTGCTGGAAGCAACTACCTGTCTCATAGGTCTCACACAGTATTTGGTGTGACTAACCAGGTGGAGACTGCTATCAGAAAAGACAACTGCAGAAGCCAAGTGGGGAACTCAAGTTTCACACACATACGGGGAAAAAGATAAAGCTGATTTTCATTCATTTTGGAAGAAAGCTTCTGGTTTATTTCTGTCCTTATAATCAAGACTACAAGCAAACAAAAAGCAATGAGGAAAAAAAAATCACTTGCTGCTAGCCCTTTTTTCCTTTGTTCTACTGTCTGGCAGATACCAGAGGACCATCAGGGAAAATATCGAGCTTATTGGACATCTAAGCCAACCTGTGGATAGTTCAAACTTCACAATTGTAATGCAAAGCCAAGATTTGGCAAAGGAATAGTCAGCCTGTGTCGTGACACACATCACCCCAAAATCAATTGCACTGTGTGTCCTTGCATCCACAACGCACATCAGTGACGTTCCATTCCGTAGAACAACACCGTTCACACTGGCTGGGAGCTGGTGCCCTTTTCAAGTAGGTTATCTTTTAGCAGGATGTTTAAGAGGCCAAATTTCACCACTTGCTTACCTGTAAAACCTGCTCACCAGAACTTCACTGGTGAATCCCATTCCTCCCCAAAACTGGAGACAGCTGTCAGTCACTTCACGGGCCAGACGTCCTGCCTTTAGCTTAGCCATGGAAGCATATTTTGTCACGTCATTTCCTTCTACATACAGAGCTAATAAAAAAAAGAGGATAAAAAAGGAGTCACTGGCCACAGCCTGCCTCTCTGGAAAGCACCTCCCTGTGTTGCTTTAGCCTGACGAGGTTCTTTGCATGAAGAGAAGCACATCTGGGAAGGCAGATGTGGGAGCTCACCAACAGCACGGTGCAGCAGCGAGCGAAGGAGCTCCACTTCGGTTGCCAGCTCGGCCAGGCGGAAGTGCACGGTTTGGTTGTGCAGGACAGACTGGTCAAACACCTTCCGCTGGCGGGTGTAGTCAACAGTTTCTTGTATTATAGTTTCCAGTGGTGTCAGGACTTGAAGAAGCAAAGCATAGAACAAGACACGGTTTTAGCCAGATCTGTTGTTTAGCTTCTTGTTGAAAAAGATGTTTTTCTCACATTGTATAACCAATACATAAGGTTTTCTAAAGCAAGTTGTTCTACACACTTAGTTGGGGTACAACTTCAATTCTGAAAAAAGCCCTCCTTGTACCTTAAAGACATCTATCTCACCTGAGCCCCAAACTGCCAAAACTTGGAGGAGAATCAAGAGAGGTGGATAGAAGGGAAGGAAAGTCATAGAAAGCAGTACATCATGATGAGTATGTAAACTTTATCCTTAATGCCTCATTTGGGGCCTTAGCAAAAGCCTGTGGTAACTCCTACTTTCCATTCTGCCCGTGTCCTGAGGGTTTGTTACAATCCCTGAAAAAATCTGAAGGCAGACAGTGTAGTGTGCTCAGTGAGGGATGCTGTAGAAATGTAAATTGCAGGAAGCTTTCAGGGAGAAGGCAGAAACCTATTCCAAGATCAAGGAACACAAATTTACTGCTTATTATATCTGCATTCTGTAATTGGATTCCAGCATAGAAATGAAGGGAAAAGATTCACAGCCACTTTTAATAAATGTTAAATAGTTCTTCTAATGGGAACAGAATCAAAATAGGATACTGCTGGAAAACAGGTTAGAGAGATGGCAGACGCTGCTTTAAAGCAAGAGAACTAGTTTGCTGCTTCTCTTTGCACAAACTGAAAGACACCCCATTTTAAACAAGAAGAAAAGGGAGAAGTTTCTTTTCCAAGGCCAGCCTTGAAGTGAAGGACTAGGCTATCAGTCTCTTGCAGCTTAGCTAGGATAAGAGCAGGTGCTGAATATGTGGAGAAATTTGTTTGGCAAATGTGGGCCCATGTCCCTATGGCAAGGAGCAGTGACAGTTCACAAATCCATCAGTGTAAGAAGGGTCACATTTTCTCTTTTCAAAATATGCATATCCACCTCAATTTACATTTAGAGTCTAAACCACAAAACTCTGAATCTGAAATGCAAAATAGAACCGAGCCCTGGACTACTACAAAATCCCTTTTCCTACCTGTCAGTTACTCACATGAGAGTCCCTTACAGGAGCCTGATGTGGCTGATATTCCTTTTTGCATTGCTTTCAAGATCACCTCTATTTAAATTTCATCTCTGTTCTGCTCTCATATGCAGACTCCACATCCCACCAATTTCCTCGTGCCATGATCATTTACCAGCTCTTCCACAGAGCACCATTTTTCACGTGATGTCCCCACACTCCATAATCATCAGCTTTTGTCATTTCCTAAGTATTTTCCCTTTCTTTCTCATACAACTAGCTTCAATGCTTATTTTTCAAAAGAGCATATACAGTAATGTCCTCATTTCTTCTGTGTTATTACACTATGCTGCCACACTAATGCTGGTTTTCTGGACAGGAAACTAAATTTCTGTTTTCAGGAACATCTCTTGAACAGAAATATTGTTATTCCAAAGGATTATGTCACACAACACTGTGGTATGTATAATACCAACAGCTTTTTCACTTGTATTTCTATGGTCTCCAGCTTGAGAGATGCTAAAGAAACACGAAGGGGTGTCCAGGTACCCCTTGTCCCCTGCCCCCAGACCAAAACCTGGGAAGCATACAGCTGAGTCTGAGCTGCTGGGAGGGAAACTAAACTGTACGTGCCTGTGCTAGGAGAGCAGAAGGAAGGCGGTAGGGATAAGGACAATCTTTAGTTGATCTGTCAGAGCAAGGTGCTTAGCACAGCTTGTGTGGTTCCCAGCATCCAGCACCAGGGAAAGAGGAGATGGGAAACAATAAAGAGGAGGAAGGAGCAGGACCAGATGGGAGGGAACAGAACAACAACTGTTTAGGTCCTGCTTGCAAAAGGTCTGAAGATCATGAAGGGGCTTTGGCCCATCTCTGCTCAGGCTGTCACCATGCATCATGGCTCAGAGCAGGGTCCTGAGAAGACTGCACCCATAGTGTCCATCTCTCCACTTCACTGCCTCCTTCCTGCCCCTTTTGATCCAACCTCCTATTTCCTTAGCTGCCCTTCTGCTTTTTCCAGGAACTACCATTTGCACACAGAAATAAACAGAGAAAATCTTCTTAGGACTGCCCTGGGTTGCATCAAAAGCAGCATGGCCACCAGGTCAAGGGAGGTGATTCTCCTCCTCTACTCCATTCTTCCAAGACCCCACCCGCATCCAGAGCTGGAGCCCACAGTACAAAGCAGACACTAAGCAGGTCCAAAGGAGATTAAAGGGATGGAGCATTTCTCCCATGAGAACAGGCTGAGAGAGTAGGGGTTGTTCAGCCTGGAGCAGTGAAGGCTCTGGGGAGACCTTATTGCAGCCTTTCCATATATAAAGGGAGCTTGCAAGAAAGATTGTGACTTTTTACCAGAAGTAGTGACAGAATAATGGGCACTGGTTTTAAAATGAAAGAGAGTAAATTTAGACTGAACATAGGAAGAATGGTACTGGGGTAGGAACTAGATGATCTTTAAGGTCCCTTCCAACCCAAGCCATTCTATCATTCTATGAGTCTAAGAAATCCTTATGATGAAAGTGGTGAACAGGTTGCCCAGAGAAATTGTGGATGTCCCATCTCATCAAGGAGGTTGGATGAGGCTCTGAGCAACCTGGTCTAGTGCAAGATGTTAGACTTGATGGTCTTTAAAGGTCCCTTCCAACACAAACTATTCTGTGAGGATATGACTACAGGTATTTAGAGCTATGAACAGAGCTCTAACATGGCAAGGTCTAGCTGTGCAGCAAACAGCAATGAAATGCAGCAGGTCATAAATACCACGATGGCCAACAGCCTTGTGCAACATAACAGCACACAATACTTTGCCGGTCATACCAGTACAGAGAAATGCCATTCACAACACTGAAACCCATTTTCCCTAAGAATTTTTTCCCCCATACATTTTTTTCCATTTTTCATCATAAAGCGTTCTCTACATCATCAGACAAATGTAGCCCCATGGGTTTCACCTGACAGCATATGCAGGAAATCTCACTCTAGGGCAGCCTAAGGCATGTAGGATCTACCACACAGCTGAGAATTGTGAAAGCACTTGGAAGTTGCCAAATGCAGAATAATCTTTTCCTCATACCTCCATCCAACTTATATTTTTCCACTTGAAACTTCTTCTCAATGTAAAGATGCTTTGCTTTGCTATGTTTCCTCTCAAAAGAAAAGGAAATAGATATATTTTTCTTAGGTTGTGGCTGTAGTGAAACGTCCAGTGAGCTCTTAAGCTGAGCAATCTGTCTCTTAAGGACATGTGTTGCCCATGCAAAAGGACCTGTCATCCTGGTTACTGGCCATGACTCAATGGTGCTCGTAAAATTGAGATTGCAGGAGCAGATAGAAGTAATTAGAAAAGTGCCATTCTGCTCTCTCACGGACACTGAGACACCCTCTTTGTCTCCAAGTTAAGCAATTCACAGAACAACTGTTTGCTTTCTTGTCATAGCAACATTCTTTTCCTGTGATCAGTGCAACAGGTCCTCAAATGGACAGTATTTACTGAGTGTCACAACATGGCAGACACATGTGGCAGCTCTTCTCTTTCCATGAGGCAAGAAACACAGCGACTTTGACCAATGTCTTTGATAATGTGTCACTCAGAAGGAAAGACCACACCTAGAACCAAATTTTGCGATTCCAGGAAGTTAGTTTTCCATCTGTATTTTAAATCTATTCGACCAAAAATACATTTTAAAAGAAAAAAATCAGTGAAGAAGGAAACTGGCCACAAAGAATATAATTAATAAAAAGAAGGCTGGGGCACATGGTACTTGAAACTAAAAATACATAAAAAACAACCAACCAAACCAAAAAACCCCACCCACAACAACAAAGAAAAACCAAACACAACAAAACTACACCCAAAAACGAAAGGTAGACAAGAATGGTGATCAACTGCCTTCTCCAAGTTTTAGGAAGCAGTGAAAGTGAGGATGCCAGGACTGATCTGGAAAGTGTTTAAAAGCAGACTGACAATTTTCAGTGTTTCATGAATAGTCATGAACTGGGAAGGAATGGAAACATCATTCTGAGGGGAAGAAGCGACAATGAGGATTAAACATGTAGACCTAATCACAAAATTACTGAAGGCACGTACATTGTTTTGCACATCTGAGAGCCTTCAGCGAAACACTCGTGGTTGGACATAGGTAAAACTATTTGCAGGAGTGGAAGTTAACAGCTAGATGTTGTGGTGTAACAAATCTCACTGATCAAATATTGGGCTCCCTTCTAAACAAGGGTTTCTAGTTTACCACAAATGGTTGCCCCCAAAGTTTGGAACTCTGCCTAAACCATAGGTCTTGTC
Organism: Manacus vitellinus; assembly: GCF_001715985.3. Taxonomy (NCBI): domain Eukaryota; kingdom Metazoa; phylum Chordata; class Aves; order Passeriformes; family Pipridae; genus Manacus; species Manacus vitellinus. The sequence continues at coordinate 31,619,790 of NW_021940535.1, forward strand.
CCTGCTCCCAGTGCTTTCATGCATTTTATATCAGAGAGTGGATAAAAGCAAAAGCAGGGGGCTCAGCAAGGTATAACACAGTAGCCAGCACACTGCAGGAGGCAGATCCCTCTCTCTTGGTGAGCTCCAGGGCTCTTCCTCCCTGATGGCCTCTCCCTGGCCTTCCCAGGCTGCTCATCCAAGGTAAGGGTTCACTTGCTTCCACTGGGTTGTTCTAGGGAAAAAGAAGAATTGAAATCTTGTGTCCCATTTCCTGGCAGAGCACGGTGACTGCCAGGCAGTTGTGCAAGGCTGGACAGTACCAAGCTGTCAGTGTTTTTAACAGGAGTGATCTAACCTGCCAGGCTTTGTGTGTCAACGCTGTTAGTGTGCATCACTTTTGCCTGGGGCATGACTAATGCTGCGAGCTACTCTGCTGCCTGGGGAGACTCACTGCAACTCAGAGCTTCTGATGGTTTGTTTAATTTAGACTTCAAACCAAGCATAAAAATGCACAATGCACATCCTCGCAGCCTGCGTACTCCTTGATTAAAACAGGACCAGTGGTAGGATCACATCTCTGGCTTGCCTGAGCCTGCAGTGACATCCCCTGCAAGTGTAACCTCCAGTCCTTTGCTAAAACTACTCTCAGGCTTCCTATTTATCTCAGGCTCTCAAACCAAAGATTTTTGTTTTAAAGCATTTGAACTCCAAAATATTTGGTCTGGGATCAACTCAAAACAGAGAGTCATTTTTTATTTGCTCACTGAATCAAAACACCACTTCTTAGTATTCCAAATTCCCCAGCCACACACAGACAGTAGAGACAGGGAATGCGTAAGAGCACGAATACAGTGACATGATTAAGACAACCCCGAAATTTAAAGAGGGCCAATTTTCTTACCGTGAACCACATTATATTTAACTTCAAGAAGCAAACACTGGTGGATAGGGGGAAAGTTTGGAGGTTGAAAATGGACCATCCGCACTTGGATCTGGTTTTCTGGAATATCCACAAGCCATACAGCTCAAGTACATGGATTTGAGTACTGCCTGAGTTCTGAGTAACAGAAACTCTGAAAACATAATTTCAGGGAAAGGAATTTGGTGCTGTACCAATTTGGTGCTGTACAGAGGTAAAACAGATCTGCAAAAACAAAGCTCTGGCATCCTGTAAGAGACACTTCTTTACACAGCCAGTAAGTTAAATTTCTAAAATCCAGGATAAATATCATAATTTACTGTACTACAGGAGAAGTCAACGTCCTTCTATTTCATGCCAGTATTTTGTTAGCCTTTGCACTATATTTGTAGCAAACATAACAGGATGCCATATTTTCTTATCAGCAGAGAAGCACCAAGAGAAGGAAACAAAACAGCCTCTGTGATGCCTCACAAAATGCTTTCTATTTCAGGTTTTTCTAGAGAAATTGAAGGTTGTCTGTATCTAGGCTATGACAGATTTCAAAAACAGGTCGTAAAATATCATTGCAGCTTACAAGAAAAGGAAAGTGCTGTTAGTCATGCTAAGAGTGACCCTTGTGTCCCTCCCCAGCCGCAGAAGCGCAAATGATGACTTACCAGTGGCTACTCCCCACAGCCGCTCTTCTTGGAATTGCAACATCTGATATGTAAAACCCTTTCCTTCCTCACCGATGAGGTTTTTGCTGGGGACCTTTACATTTTCAAAAAAGATCTGAGCTGTATCCGATGATCTCATGCCCAGTTTGTCTATCTTTTTAGCAACGTGAATGCCTAAAGAAAAAGGGGTATTAGAAAGGCCTCAAAAAATGAAAGCACTATGAACAAGTACAGCGTTTTCAGAAAGAAAAGTCTGCAGATGTGAAGGTACGTTCCAAGACTACAGTGAAACCTACCTTTAGGAAAAACCCAACAGTATTCTGGAGTAAAATGGTCCAAATCCCCTTTCGAAGACTTTTTCCATTTTATTTAACCAGCAAATCAAAAACTTGAATTGTAAAGGTCCCACTTTTCATTATGTCCCCAAATAATAAATGTTTACTAGTCATAATAATCTCACTTCAGGCACATATCCAAACAATGCATTATTTATTTGCTTATGTTTGATTTTTATCTAGCATTGTAATATAGTGCTGGAATTCAATCTGGCAGTATTTGCTGAGTGCCTGCACTGCTGTGAAACAGTAGAGAAATATTCAATAATGACAAAAATAGAGCTATGTTTTAAGGTGCAACTAGAGAATTTCTCCCTCTGGAAATCCTCTTCCTTCCCTCTCTTCCTCATTTGTTCTCCCCTTTCTATCCCACCCTGATTTTTTCTGGAACAGTGATCATTATTCATTCCTCTGATTTTTCATGTGGACGTGTTTGTGGGAGGGTTTGCTTCCACAGAGACCTCCCTACACTGCACTGATTCTGACCCCACATGCAATGGTCTGTTGAAGATGAACCCATTTCCTTCAGGTCTGTCTATGTAAGAGTTCAGCTATCCCATCACACCAGGCAGAACTCCTTCCTGTTGTTTGTTTTTTCATAGCTTCAAGCTCTTTCTTCCTATTGTTCAGACGTCAGCATGGCTTATACCACTGTGCCATGAGAGTTTAACAGGCATCTACTGTTTTCTTGTGGCAATTCCATTGCCTTCAGGTTTTACCTTCCTGTTTCTCTGAGGCTAATGCAATTATTCAGGATGAAAGCCAAGAATGGTTCAAAGGTAAAAGAAGGACAGCAACCAGGCACGAAATATCAAGCAAAACCTGCTAATTTACAACTGCCAAGTCAATACGTAGAAAAACTGTCTTCCAAATCAACATGTGTATCTTTGCAGAAAACCAAGCCTTTTTGCTATCCACATACATAGTATTCTAATTAGTTTTGTGATGAGGAGGTATTCTGTTAATATTTTTCTCTTTATTCTATCTTTTTCAATCCTCTACTACTCTCTAACATGGCTCAGTAGGAGCTGGTCACCACACAGATTGTTGTGGTCCCTCTGTACTGGTTTGTACCTTGCTATCCTTCCTGGATTTCAGAGAACATCTATTTTGAACTAATGTAGACATCTCAACTTCTACTCATAAGAGGCTTTCAGCCGTGTGAAAATCACTTTGGTTTTGCAGGCAGAAGAAGTTGGCAGTCATTTCCTTCAAATTCACTCTCTGGCTGCACTGAATAAGGTTGTGGAAAGTTTCATCTCTTCACAGAGATGAAATACTGACAGTATTTCCAAATGCCAAGACTGCTCTCAGAATAAGGTCCACATAGACATCCACAATTTTCACTCAAGATTTTCCCCTGCCAACCAATCTGTAAACAGATTATGAGTTAGGAATACTTGCTTTGATATGTGTTCAATGTGGGAAGAAAATCAGGACAGCTGTAAAAAAATTCTTGACTCTTGAATTGAAAATTATCCAGCAATTTGCACCCAGTCAGCCAAAAAAGCATTTATGGTTTGTTTCTGTATTAAAATCAGAGCTAAACAACCACATACTGAGCCATTTACAGGCCCAAATGATTTCTGGAACATTGTTTCCCATTGGAATATTACTACTTGGTTTCTTTGAGAGTCTCAAAGATCATGTCTTTGGTCTAAAGCCAGCTGGTTTTATGTAATCACTGTTCCTCACTCGTACGAACATGCACTTACTGCTCTTGTTAGTGGGTGGTTTACTGAGGTCTCTTCTGGAAAAAGCACAACTGCTGCCAGTTCTTATATTACTAAATCAATCCTGTTGTTTTCTTCCCAGATCCACATACAACAACAACTGTTGAGGAGAGCTCTAACAGGTTTGGTTGAACTAGCTAAATGTGCTAATAATTTCTATTTGTAATTCTTCCAGATTGGGTTGTGTGTTCAAGTTTCATGAATCCAGCAGTATCTTCCTTTGTCATACCCCACCAGTTTCACTTGCTCTTAGATTAATTCATGTTTCTCTCACAGAAGGAGGCCAAACTGCATCAGCCTCCTATAATACTCCTTCTGTTGCTAGCACAGGCTTTACATTTTGGAAGACAGTGATACATAATTATCTCTTTGGCCAACATATGGACATAAAAATCTTCCTTTACTTCATTTAATTATCTTCCTTCTCTTCATAAGGGGTACTATAAATGAAAAATTACCAGCAGCAGTACATGCCCAGATAACTCCTGGAATTTGTCTGTATTAAATAAATCACATACAATAACAAAAAAATCTTTATTTATTAAGGCCAAGTGCTCGACTTACTAAAAGCATTCTAACAGAGCTATTTATGTTTCTTGCACCAGTATCACTGAGATGGATTGCTCTATTTCTTCCTGGGAAGTTCTTCCCAGACATCTTTGATTTTTCATTTTCTCCCACTCCTCAAGCCACCTGACAATCTCTTTTATTTCCTATATTCTATCTCACGAGAAAGGCAGTTGCTCTCTCCTAACACCATTTAGTGCCATTACAAATGGAAACAGACATGTCTGAAATTGCAACCTGAGAAACGTGCTCTTTTCCTTCTCCTGGATGCTTTTCTCTTTATTAACTCCTCCTTGCAACCTACTCTAGTGCTATCTGAGGGCTCAGAGGACAAATACTTACCAGATTAGAGCTACAAGCCATTTGTCTATATACCTTACACACAGACATTTTACAACTTGTTAGATTATTTTTCCTCCTATGAAAAATTCAGCTTTTTTTTTTAAAGAAACTGTAAGTATGAGGACTATTCACCTAATTTGGATATCTACTGGGCATCCACACTGCTGCTACTGAAATTCCCTTTATGAGAAATGCATTCAGCAGTCTCTGTCAAACTAGACCATGATTTGCTTCACCTCAGAATAGACAGTGTATACATCTAAAATTAGACAAAGCAAACCCTACTTCATATCTCCAATGAACTATCAATTGCTGAAATTAATAATTTGCTTTCAGACTTGAAACTTTTTTCTCTTTTGTTCCCCCACCACATCATAGAAGTATGAAATTATTTAGATTTTCATGAAAAATGATGGATCATTCATTACCCAGACATATAGGCTGGTGACTGCAGCAGTGAGTCAGACATTTGCCCTCCATTGCAGCTGTTCTGGAGCTTTGACACACATACATCCACAGACGTTTGAAAGTGCATCATTCGGTGATATCCTCCAGACACTTCCTGTAAGTCTTGGTCTGCTGCCCTCCACAGAGTACAATCTTTGGCCAACAGACATCCTTAGGATGTATCAAAACAGATGGAGCTTCCTGAAAAACCTCACTGATACGACTCACCACTGAGCACAATCAGCTGTCTCAATACTTCATTTCAAAAGATCACCAATCTTGGTAGAGTGACCCTTTTGTAGAAAAATGTCTATATCACACATTAGAATTAAAATATACACTTTGAGGAGTGCAATTTTTGTTTCTAGGAAGATTTCTACGCTTCCTGCAGATCAGCTTCAATCAGGCAATCTTTCTACTCTAAATCTATTTAATGCAGGTAAAGAAGGTCTGCTTTGTGGCTGTGAGATCTAAAAACTTCCCCTTCCTAAAGTTAGAACAATTCATGTGTCTTTTTGGAATAGGTAAAGTAGCTGAAAACCTGTAAATCAATTTCTGCATATTTGATTTGCCACTGACAGTGGGTCAGCTGCTTTGCTGTTTTAGGGAGACTGATCTGAGAGTAGTAGTATTGCATCTGCATTCTGACCCTTTCATGAAAAATCACAAGAAGGACTTCATTCACTTAGCAGCAGCCAAATCTGATAAGTGAATTTACCTGGAAATTCAGGGAGATTCTGGCTCTGAGTTATATGTTCACTGATCATTTATCGGTAAGGACAGTCTACAACTAGTGAAGCAGTTCAGGTCCGTCTCCTGTGAGCTCCCATTCAAAGCCTGTCCCAAATGAGCAGAGGTTGTAGAAACACAACCCACTCAGAACTTGCTTAATTCCCAGGGCAACTCACTTGCTCGACTTACTCCATACTGAAATTCACTTAAAAGACATTCCCTTAGGAAGCTCTCATCATTCTCTTTTGCAACACTGGAGACCTGGGTTTTGTTCTCAGTCGAATCTGAACATATCACATTCACATCACTGCCGTGGTGGTGTTCCTACATGTGAAATACCCGTAATGCCAATAATGACATATATTTTGTATGTAAAATACTCTGAACTGAATTAACAAAAATGCCATAAGCTTAAATATTTTCTATGTAAAATAATATACATTATTCAATATTAAAACAACATTAAATTTTAAATTATGTATTAAATATATTGTATATTACATAAATTAATACATTGCATATTTTAAATATTAAAATGAATGACTACCAAAAAGATTTTAAAACTTTTGAACAGGTGTCAAACTGCAAAAGATCCCCACTACTACAACCTTAAGTGCATCCTCTGAATAATGTCCTTCATGCATACAGCATATTATGTCTGCAAGGTCTGCAGACTACTCAGGAACAGACACTGTGGAGTGTACCACTGAAACTTGTACCCATGGATCAGGATGTGTTTCTTCCACATCTTCACCCAAATTATTAGTCTTCTTCAAAACCAAATCCCTACTTCCAAGATATTTGAATCTTTTGCTCCAGCCCACGTTTAACTCACAGGCTGTTTTTGTAATTTAGACTGATAGTGCCCTGGCAAAAAGATCCCTTTGCACAGCACAGCCATGAAGCACTCAGTATGCCTGCACTTCTTTTCAGCAAGCCCATCAGGCTGGGTGGTGGAGGATGGTCATTGGAGGAAGATCAGGACCACCCACATAGCACAGCATTGCATCCTTCTAGCATTTAATCCAACTGGTCAGTAAACCCACCCCAACAGCATCAGATCTTCTAATGGGTTCCTGGGAGGAAGGTAATGGCGTATGGGATTAGAACTATTTTGAGAGGTATTTCCCAAGTTTGAAATCTTTAAATTCTTTATCCTTCTATTTTCATATGGTTATTAAGTATTCCCATGCAAACATATCTTAAAAGCATCTATAAATTCATTGGTGGTGAAAAGGGTTCTCCATGTAAAATTATTTGGGAGTCACAAGCTGAAGTCTGCAAAATATTTAAATTTCTTCCCCTTTCTATTTTTTCATAGAAGTGCGCAAATGCAATTCAGTATCAAATTTGTAGGACACCTAACTTAGAATAACATTTATGGGTGCAGTCAAACACCTGTCAAACACCTTTCCTTCTTGTATTAGGCATATAAAAAAACACCAATAAAATCTAATTAGATGTGTTATTACCAGGTAGATTCATTGGCAGACATATGAGAGATTTGTTTCGATGGGGAGGTCCTTCACTGGTGTTTGCCAGCAGGCACATCCAGTCTGCTTGGCTCCCAGACGTAATCCACATCTTACCGCCATTTATGACATATTCATCACCTTTTCTCACAGCTGTTGTCTTGATATCTATTTCAAAACATAGGAAATGAAGGGTTATTCCTGTGAAGGGAAGATAAGTTGGTCCCTATACAACTGGCAGAGTCACTCTCTTGCTCTGACAGACAACTAATATTTGGTTCTCCCTCGTACCTCCCAAGTCCTCTAACCATTCCAGGCACAAGGTAAACCAGTATGGACAACTCTTAGAAGACAATCCAGGGAAACAGGACCACTACTCTTACCCTCCTTTAGGTGGAGTCTTCATCCCAGTGGATGAAAGCAGAAAACTCCCTAAGTAAATGTGGTGGTCAAAAACTTGGGACAGAAACATTCCACTCTGAGGTGATCTATTAGTGGTTCTGTGCACATTAGTCACTGAGGAGGCCTTTAATTTCAGAGACCTGACTTAAACATGTCTCAACACCCGTGTATGAATAAAGATATATCTACATGCACTTCCTGCATGTTCTTGGTCAGAATGGTGCAATAAGTTCAAAGCTGGTTAATTATCAAAAGGCTAAGTCTAAATGCTATGAATGGCTGTACACGATGGAGTTCTAAACACCTATTATTTATAGCCACTGGCAAAAAATTATTTTCTTCCGTGTGTTTGCACAGCCCTGGCTGCAACAGACAGCCAGAGTGAATCATTAGTTATTATTTACACTTCAGCAGAATTTCCAAAGAACTGGCTTTTTTCCCCTGCAATTGAACTTCTTCAACTAGAACCCCATCTGAGGAAGACTCTCCAATATATCCAGCTATAAATTGGGGATGTATAAGAGAACCCCACCATACCCCTAATAGCATCTGTAAATCTAACGAGACTATAAAGTCTGTAAGAGCCCACCTACTGAGGGGGACTGTAGATTTGGAGAGTGGGAGTCAGAGAGCAAAGTGGAAGCGCATTTGAGTCATCTGGTTATACTTTCATACACACTCAATCTGCACATGAATGTTCTTCCAAAGGCTCTAAATACAAACCAAAAGCAAAACCAAGTATCCGATCTTCATTTACAAGACAAACTAGGACTGAGGTAAGCATAGCTGAAAAATAGTCTTGTTAATGAAGGAACAGGGGAAAAATGATGGGAAAAAATTGTATAAGGTATAAAACAAAGGAGTATGGGATATAGCTACAGCTAAAGGAATGTACAAGCAGATAATGATGAACAGCAAAGAGATAGTACTAATGTGAATAAAAACAGCAGCCATAGAGCTATTCAGTCTGTGAAAGGACTATGCCAAATCTGTCCAAGGGACTTGATATGAAATCTGTATAATAATGAAGTCCAAGAAAGTGAAGGAATCTAAAGTACTGACGCTCATAATACATGGACACAGACACTGGACAATCATATACATGGAGACTAAATAACAAGCGAAGGACATAAAGAGCTGGAAAAAAAAATACAACTATACTGAAATAGTGTTACAGGGATGGCAGCATACACAGCAATTTGCATCACACACGTCTTTGTTGTGGAACAGCTACTGAAGAGATTAGATAGAGGTTCCATGGAAGGTCTGCAGAGGAATAATGAGCACTGTGATGTTACCACAAATGTAAATAGTTCTTGCAAGCATGGCGTCACAGGCTGCTAGTCACCCAAATACAGATTAAAGAACAAATGCCTTACTAATGAGAATGTTCAAGTACTCTCAGATTCAATGGTTGACATTTTACTTCAAACACTTGAGAAACAACTATTAAAAATGAACATATGAAGAGTTGATTCTTTTTAATTAGAGGAAAGATGATCAAGTCAATATGTTTTATGTTTAAAATACAGCAGGCTTTGAAAACCTACTTAACAACTTACTAAAGTCAAGTGGACTCAGTCTCAGGGATATGGTTATGAAGATAATTTGGAATGTTTGACTAACTATTCTCCCTGATAGAGCATAGCTCTGGGAAAAACCTACTTCAGTGAATAATTCATTTTTGCAAGCCCACACCACTGACTTTCTAGATTTTCTAACTCAACAACTTACAGAGCATGCTGTAAGAACCCCTTCTATGAAAGAGCACAAGGCATTACTGAAAGGCATATGATACAGTTAGTGCCATATAAGCAATCAGGGCTGGTCACTTCACTACTCAAATCACATATACTCGAGCCTCAATTTTCTTTTCCACTGTTCTCTTGAGTCCAGCCATGCTCTAAATAGATTTGACTACAGGCAAGGTTGGCTCCAACTTTTAAGGTTAATGTTACTATCAAAGATAAGCAACATATATTCTCAAAGTAAAATACGAAGGACACATATCTGGAATTTGCATCATTAGCAAAGGAAAAAAAATCCAAACTTTAAAGAAATACCTTCAAGTCTAACTGAATGAATAATCACTTCAAAAAAACATGAGATGCCTGCAGGAAAGGAACAATTAATCATCAAAGTAAGCTACAGTTTGGAGGTCAGAAATAAGAACCGTGACAAGTCAAACAAAGTTAAATCTTTTAGATGAGAACTAACAAAATCAAAGAAGATTGAGGTGGCAAACAAAACTCTTTTAGCCACAGAAATAAAAAGTGAATGGGAAAAAAATGAGGCATATAGAAGACACCTCAAAAAGTAAATATTCCACAGGAAATTACAGAGAGATTCACAATATAGATGACAAACTAAAACAGCTACAGGAAGGACTGTACAGAAATTGAAATTAGTGTAAAGAGAGGTTGTTGGTTTTGGCAATCTGTGCAGCCTCAGAATACATTTGTAAAGAAAAGATAATTCAATTCTTCTGTGATATCTTGCTTAAACTCACCTGATTTATTATGAAAAGGGATTTTCTACAGAAGAGCAGAACATGAAAAATCCTGTTAGACCACTTAAGCTAAAATTGACACTTCTAGGTAACTATGAATTAAAATTTGAAAAGAATTAGGAAAAAAGTGGAAATGTGTGTAAGGACCTAGTCAAAAGAGGAAAGTGCATCAGATTACATTAAAAGAGGAAGTGCTGATGTGCAGGGAGGGCACTGTTTGAGGTCCTCATTGAATATGAGCCTTTGGACAAAACTTATTGAATATTTCCATTAATGATCTTTAAAAGGATAGGAATACACTAAAGAAATTTGCAGGTGACACAGACCTGGGAAACATTATCAACACAGACAACTGAGATATTGCCTAGCAAGAAAGGAAAGATCTTTTTTCAAATTCAACATGGTAAGTACAAGTACCTTGACCCAGAAAAACAGAAGGACTGGATTCCACTGAGACAAAATGGGGCAAGATATCTATGTTAAAGAGGTAGATATGAACAGCCTTATTAGGTACAGTTGCCTGGAAGACAGAACTTGAAGAAAGAGGAAGTGTCTTCCATGCTGTGTTCTTACATATCCCCCACAGATAATCCACAAAACATTCTATAAATTGTGGAATAGTAGTGAGATAGAATGAGACAAAATCATTAAAACTAACACAAATGTGTATAATATGTGGTACCAAGAATCCTGAAATTAAAGACATATTCCATACCAACTGTACTGTACCGTTCTTCTTCTCAAGCCAAATCTGTACCAGATTTGTTGCACATAGTCATTGTACTGTGTATATTGTATTATGTACAATATACAGCAACTAAATTTGAAAGCAGACAGGTGTTTCTTCAAATTGACATGAATTTTGTATTAGACTAATGGTCACAGTATTTTTTGTTCTGATGAATTTTGGATAAATTAGTTTAAGGCACATTTCAGTTCTCATGTAGATAAACACTTCCTTTTTCTTCCGTGTTCATATCACTGGCAGCAGAAAATGCTAGAGATACCTTCCTCTGTGTCATTATTAAGTATAAAATATACCAGCTCACAGAGCAGAAGCAGGTCCCCCACTCACTATGTCCCTCCACTTATCTGAGGGAGACAAACATCCTAAGAGCATAAGGAACCAAAGCAAGTACCACGAGCTGCTTCACACAGCTCAGTCTGCTTTAGAGCTGGACCACCTGAAGATGGTATATTCTCTACCTTGTGCAAAACAGTGCTACTCAGAACACAAGCTAGTGCTGCTCATTACTAAGTTGTCCATTAAATTATTCTTTGGAAGCACTGTAAGTTATTTCTGAATTTATACCAGCAATCGGATCTTCCATGACAGGTTAGAAAGCATTGCCATTTCACCCTGCAGTCTGCCTTCAAGCTGCAGCATAGGTTCATCAGATAATCCTAGTTGATTCCAAATTTGTTTGTAATTGCATTAATTCAGGTATATCATACCAATTAAACTGGATGATAAACAACAAGAATATTTATGTTACTTATTATCTGGAACACTGCATCAAACAAATTATATTCATAGTTAGAAATTTCTGATAATCACCTAATTAAACTAGAGAGGCATTCATTAAAATAAATTATGTTGTATTTCCTACATTAGCAAAATTCAAATTTCTTATTGTTTTAATGAAAAACAAGTCTATAAAAATTATGGAATTTTTCTTATGAACAAATTCAATTAACTAGAAAGGAAAACAGCAATGATCATTTAGTCCCATTATGTCATTATCCCCATTAACTCTCTTGAAATCTACCTGCTGCACCACTGCTCAAGCACTGGAAAATTATCTATTTGTCTTGAGACAACGACATGAGTTGGGTCAAGGAGATAGACATAGGACTCCTCTGATCAAGAAACTTCTGTCAAACTCAGCAAGTTTGTCTACAGGCAGACATTGTCTCAGGAATGTTTAAGAGCACAATATGTTCAAATTAACCATGCTCTGTTCAATAAGTAAGCCTCTAAAAGTGGTTTCTTATCAATCCCTTTTCCTTGAAGCCCATGATTCATTGTCAGAAGAGACGTCTTTCACGTCTTCTACAACGTGTTTTAATTTAATTCTTCAAATTTTCTACTGCCTCAGGCACTTCAGAATTAAAGTTTCATTTGTCCATATTTTCAAACATATTCTTGCACTAAAACAAGAAAAAAAGATGCATGCGAAGTAACTAAATCACAAAGCTAATAGATCTGACATGCCAAATTCTTCATTAGCTCTAAATAAAATAATCACCAATTCAGAGATATTTTTGTTTCTCAGGAATGACAGAAGGGGCTGTGGTGAATTAAGGATGAGCGAGAGGAACCCATTGTGAAAGTGATGCCATCACTTTCAGAACAGAGTGGCTCCACAGTTTGCCCACATTTAATGGAGAGGTCTGTTTTAAGGCAGTGCAAGTTTTAGTACAGTTGAACAGCTCATGTTACCTGTCATGTACAAGTGCAAATTTGCATACCTGACAGTGGCTGTGCAACTAACACGGTGCTGGAGCGCTCTGGCCAGGGGTGAGCCCGGACAGACCAGGGGAGGCAGCAGCAGGACAACACTAGGAGAAAACTGGGGCCAGCACAACAGCTGCATTTAGCCTAGCCAAGGTTATATCTATTGATTCACCTGACAAATACATTAAATTTAATTGATTTTGGATGCATCAGAAGCATGTGTTACCGCTCCTGGAATATTACTTTTTGCCCTCACCACACCAGACTTTCTATCCTTTGTGTTTCTTACAAATGATAGTGGCAAACAGAAGGATCAGGTAAACACGACTTTTTCTATTAAAATAACAGGCTGTCTAAAGTTGTCAGTTTGCTAGGTTAACTTACTTGCAACATCAGATCCAGCTCCAGGTTCACTGATTCCCAAGCAAGCCACAAAATCACCAGCTATAGTTGGTGCAAGGAACTGTTTTTTCAACTCATCAGAACCAAACCTGCAATAATATAATGAAAAAGATAGGATCTTAAAAGCTTTTGAAGGTGAATTTTATTTAGAAGTTAGTTACAAATTTTTCTCTACCCATACAATGATCAATTTTCCTATTACTAGGTAAAAGCTGTCCCAGAGCTAAAAGAGAGAATTGATACCCTCTAAAGGGTGATTCTATGACTCTATGATTCAGAGTTTTCACCAGAAACGCAGTCACAATCATTTCAAACAAGTTTTAATGAGTATTCAGGCATCTTACTCCCACAGAAATGTGTGGTCTAGATGCCCAAAATCTATCTTTATGACTGTTGTTTTGAAAGCTACCAGAACTAAATAAACATAACCCCTGGGGTCTCCCCTCAATGCTCCTGCACCAGTCTACAGTCAGCCAGGATGGAGGACCTGCTCTCTGTACATCTTTTGACTTTTGCACACGCCAGCTCTTTGCCAGGATTTAATGGTGACTGAAAAGTTATGACGTGTGATGGACACCTTCTGCAAATATCAGTATTTAAGTTATTAGTATTTCACATCTGCATTTAAATCACACAGTGAAATCCATTAGTCCTTCTTCTCAGCTGTCCTTCTAGGCCCCACAAAAATAAAAAAGGAAACAGCAAAGTGTTGATGGCATTTTAACACAAAAAATTCACTTGACCATGTTTTAATCCCGTTAAGGGACACATGCTATTTTCCCTTGCTTGCATCCATTCAAAATTTAGCTGCTTGCATCCATTCAAAATATTTCATGGTTGATTCTGTCCTAATTAACATTCACTGATTTTGTCTTGCAGTGTGAATTGTGAGTTTGTGGTCTAGTTCTCGAACCTCTCTTGTGCAACTGAAAAATTCCTCAGGTCATGTAATGAGTTTTCTGTGTGCAGAAATCCATAAAAGTCAAGTTCTTCCTCAGCCTCGTCTTTGGTATGAGGCTTCTCAGGTCATCATTGCCACTCATCTCCTTGGGTTCACTGGCTGCCTAAGAAAACTGCAGTTACCTGGGTTTTCCTTCTAAAATATTGTCCCAGTACTTCAAAAAAGTGATGCCATTCTAGCTAGGACTAAGCTGTCCCTTCCAGTCCAACCCTGTCACAAAGGACATAGGACAGCCAAGGAACAGTCTGGGAGCTGGCAGACACTTTCACTTAGTTCACAGAGGGAGCTCAATTCCTATTTCTGTCTCTGCTGATAATCACTGCAGGAATCCCAAATAAATACAAGAAGCAAGTCTCCAGCATACTTGAACAAAGTCCTCATGGCTGTTATGTAGTGTAGTGCCTTTTTTTTTTTTTAATTTTCCTTGGGACATGATCAAGTATGGCCAGCTGAACATTCATTAGACAGGGAAAAAAAAAAATCCCAACCAACAACATGGAAAATCAAATTATGAAAGTAGCTAGTGGGGATTTTTGGCAATGCTTTCTGACGCTTGAAACTTTGCCAGCCTTTAGTATTTCAACTGAGGATTTTCACAGCAAGAACTTTTCTCAGAATAATGTTTTTGGTTTGATATCTTTGTTTGTATTAAGTTCCAGAAAACGGTTCAGTTATTTCCAAAAATGAGGTTACAGAAGAAGCTATTTTGCAATTAAAGAAGTCTGGCAACACTATTTTCATACAATCATGGGTCTCTTTGCCTTGCAGGAAGCAATGCAGCTCAGCAAGAAGCTAGCTATTGTGTTAGAAATATGTAATTTCTGTAAAATTCTACCCATCTTATATGCATCCCAGAAAAATCTCAGTTTTGCACAAATGTAATACCCACTTCTTCCTAGTTTAACAGCTCCAGAATTAGAAAACTGTTTGCAATGAGATCGTGCTCTGGCTCAACACAGACATGCTTTCTGGGCTGGGGCCACATCCCTGAGCAGTTTCCCATGTGATTAACTGTGCAGACTTAGCATCACTCTAAAATACATTTCTCTGCATGTGTGTATGCATACACACACGAGTGTACAGTCAGTAAACCTTGCTGATGCTGAGTAACCCAGAAGTCCCAAGTGTGAGATTCTGACACAGGGCATTGCAGAAAAGTGATCCATCCTTTCTTGCTCCACATTTTATAAGTAACATTGGTGTGATGTCATGAAAACAAAGACAAAAATGCCAGTGGTATACAATCTTGTAAACAGAGGGTAAAAGGAAAATAAAACCATGGCAAAATACAGAGGTAAGAACACTTCCATGATCCACACAGTTACCTTTCTATGTTTGGATTGTCAGCTGCTGCTTCTCTCCTTTACAGCAGACATGAAATCAGATAGTAAAACTAACTTTTTGGATATTAATTCCCAGGTATGCTGCTGTCTAGGGTGGAGAAAGAATCAGTGACAGGTAAGCTGATGAAATAGAAAAGCACTCTCTTCCCACTAAATAGTCATCATTATCCTTACTGTTTTCCCATAAATGATAGGAAAAAAAAAAAAAAGGAGAGTTCACTGCCTACTGCTGAGATAAAGCAGCTCTACATTGATCTGATATCACTCTGGATTTGACACCCTACGGGTTTGTTTATAAGGTCTGACAAATGTGTATCCTTCACTTTCTCAGCTAAGAGTTGCTTTCTTCACTCTACTTGTAAGCAAGCAACTGAAGTATTAGATCTGAATGCATTTGGAAGACCTGACAGAAAGTTATGTTCTGAACCAGGTCCATTTGTGAATTATCTCTTTGAGCTTGTCTAGAATTGCCACAGTACACAGATATCTTTATAAAAACCATCCCTAGGCAAAATTTTCTGTAGCAACCAGCTTTCTCTTTTCATTACCAAGTTTCACTTTTACATGTGAAGAGTGGGACATTTTACTGTATAAATAGACAGTGGAATTGACTTAACAGTGGGTGGAAAATTCACTAATACAGACACAAATTCAGTTAACAGATTTCATCAACTTAACAATATTTTCACACTTATTTTCCAAGAACATCCCCTCTAGGATTTCACTAGCACAAATGTGCATAGCTTCCCTGCTTTACTACAGAAGACCAAAAAAACTGCAGTGAAACAAAATCACGTCTACTTTTACCTACAGATTTTCTTTAAACCCCTGGAAATAAAAAGCTGCCATGAGGGCAAGGTACTATTCTCTGAAGTCTTTTAAAATACAATTTTTATTATCGGTTGGATTATAATTAAGTTGTTTTTTCAACAGACATAGTGAACTCCATGCTTGCAGCAAGCTTTTGGTGTATTACACAAAGGAGAAGAAAACTTTAGGAAAAATTTGCCATAGATGAGACCTCCAAAGTCACACATACTGAGCAGAAGGATAAGTGGATGTCAAGGGAATAGAGCTTACATTCCAGACTACAGTAGATGCAGAGGCGTTTTCATTCGGGGGGGAGGGAATAAAGCTGAAAAAACCACCAACAAATAACCCAACCCTAAAATGCTCTTCAGAGCAAAATTTCCCCTCTTGTATATCTGTTTTGTGCAGAGAAATTCCCAATTTCATGATAATCATTTGAATTTCATTCCTACCCCCATCTTCCAAAATTTTAGGCATATCCATATTCCAGGGTCAAACGGCTGGACCACCCTGTTGCCTCCCTCCAGTTTTGCAAACTGATGTTATGATGTAGAATGATTGTGAAACTATTACATGAAGAATTTGGTAATTGTCACTTCTATTGAGGGAGGAAAAAAAGAACAACAAAAGAGGTTCAGAAAGTACAGGAGCCTGAATGACAGCAAGTGCTAAAAAAAAGGAACGCTGACATAGCAGTTAAGAAAAAGTAAAATGATTAATTGCATGGAATGGGCATATTTAGGAAGCATGATACATCTGCTACAACTTTAGGACATATAATGACTCCTTGCAAAGCTGAAAAAGAGGAAGTAAACTATAAACTAGAATTAGACTGATCCTAATCATTACAACTAAATGCATCCTTAGTATGACTGCACTGGGAATATCTGCCTAAGAAAAAAGACAAATATGAACAGAGGGATTCTGGAACTAAAAATTTTCTATTGGCTGTGACACCAAGGTTTTGTGTTTGTAAACATATCATCTACTACTAAACAAGGCTTATGTTTAAATATGTAATAATCTAACATTAAAAAAATTTTCTTCCCTAAACCAAACTGAGAGAAGTAAAGAGTGGGTTCCTTCCTCAAGCATTACTGAAGAGCGACTGCACAGTATTGTTTTTTCCTACTCTTATACAGACTGGGTTTAAGGCCTAAACCTAAAACAATTTGGTTTTTAGGCTAAACTAAATTTTCTGAAAATTACCTTGTAAGAGCAGGAGTAGCCATGCCAGCTTGCACTCCAATAGCCATAGGAATACCTCCACAGCGGATATTTCCCAGCTCTTCTGCCACTGCAATATTATAGGAGAAGTCCAAGCCCATGCCACCATATTCTGAGGAAAAAACAAATCTATGATTCTCATGTTCTAGACTGGCATAAGCAACAAGAAAAAAAATAGTATTGCTACTGCAAGGACTTGCCAACTGCAATCTCACTATTAATTTTTAAGTATTTGACAATTACCATCTTTCCTTTCACAAAAGCGATACCACACTATTCTAAATTGAGAATTACACCTGCTCCAATTACCTGTGTGCACATCAGGTCACCTCTAAATATCCTAAGTAGCCTCATTACTTTTACTGGAAATGGCAGGAAGAAGTGACATGCTGCTGAAAACAACATTGGAAGGCAAAATTATTCTTTCTAACAGTAAGGTCATATGAACAAATCACAAGGCAATAAGTGCTTTTATTTCTCCATGATAATGCCTGACACTGGCTCTCACCCCGCAGTGCAATCATTTTTCTCAGACGCAACACTCAAGTCAGCACAGAGCAAGACCACAGGCAGGTCGTGTTTGTATGCTGGGTTACTGTCATAGCTCAAAGTCCAGGATTAGACACAACTACAGTACAATGAACATGTGCATTTCATATCCTGGCCCTTGGTCTGGGCAGTCATTAAAGCATTCTTCCTTAGCAGGAGGCTGACGACCTGGGGTGCTGGTCAGGTCCCAGCACAGGCCAGTGCTCCCCCACACACACACATTCCAATCTGAAAATTCAGTTAAAGAGGAAATTATTCTTCACCTTATTTCCATGCTCACTGATGATAAACCCACCATGTAATGAAGCACAGAAAAGGGCTACGTTGCTATGATGGATGAGGTAGTTTCTAGTTGTATTAAATAGCTCCTAGTCCAAAGGAAATATGGTGAGAAAGTGAAGGTTACTGCTTGACGTCGTTGGTTGACTGAGAAGCTTTGATTAGATAACATTTCCTCTTTTTTTTTTTTAAACTCATTTGAAGACTGACGAAGAAAATGTCAAATAAATAGATATAACCCCCACCCCTCACACACACAATACAGGGCAAACAACCCTTTCTCTTTTCGCTCGCTGACATCAAACACTGAGCTCACCCCTCTACTGACCTGCTCTGAAGTTTTCAAAAAGCACCATTAAATAAAAGTCAAAACACCACAATGTGTATAAACACAGGGCTTTGCATGCTATCATCTGTTTTGTAAACCCACAGAAACTATCTTTGTGCATCCTTTTTCTGCTGAAAGAAAGGAAAACATAAATGGAAAAAGCTAAGCATAAGTTCAGTTTTCAAACAGCATTTCTTCTTGGGTCATTCTGAATAGTCTGGATTGTCAGCATTAAAAACTGGCTACTTTTCCAGACTTTTGTCTGAAAGGAATGTTTCTTAGAAATATACACAAAATTCAAGTTCCTACTGGGAGCTTAAGCAGTGAAATGAAAAAACCAGCACTAGGGGAATGTGTTTAATATAATAGATAATCCAATTCTCCTGCCTTTACAAAGCCCCCATCAATAAATACATGCTCTGAGGAGCAGTAAGGAATGTATGTGCATGTAAAGGCAGGAGTATTTAAAGATATCTGGCATGAGACAGTTTTCGCTAATTTTATATGAATCCATAGCAGAGTTATAATACCTAACCTCAGTTTTGGCACCACGCATATGCTTTTCAATTCATTTTTATTTTTTTTAAAATCTGTCATTATTTTTATTGCCAAACTTCAGTTATTACTGATTTTATCTTTTGTTTCATCTACCAGGTAGTTATATTCCTGTCTTTCACTTAAATGTCACAAATCACAACCTTAGTTTTTTTGATTTGCATGCACAAAACTGACCCAAAGAAGGACCACTTTATCCAAGTACACGGCTTACAGGCATTCTTTGTCCATACCACAGTTCATTATATATTACCATGTAACAGCCTGCCTTGATCTTATTTGAGATTAGTTACTAAGCAGCACATTTTAAAAACAAAATGCTGCAAAAGGCCAGCTCTCAAAGGGAGAAGGAATTTCCTACCAAAGGGAGTAAAGGAGCAGAATGAAGCTTTGGGAGCCAGAGGTGGAGGGGGAAGCCCTTCCAGGCAAAGAGATGATAAAATCCGAAGATTTTATAATCTGGAAATAGATAACACAAGAGACATCCACAGATGCAGGCAGGCAGGAAGGGCAGAAGCAAATGGTAAAAACATTAATCAGACCACACCTAAGCTTTCATTAGGTCTGTTCCAGGAGCCAAGGAGATAGAAATTCAGGGAGAAATGTGAGTGGTTGGATGGACAATTATAGGGAATGCCTCTGTTGAACCGAAAGTACTTGATCAAGATAGAGATTCACTTATCAGTGCAGTCTGTGCCGCTATATCCCCAGCAGTTTGGGTAACATGCCATGGCTGAGCACAGTTGTGTCCCATCTCTTTGGAGAACTGGACCTCTGCTCCAAGACAGGCTGCCAGCGATATCACACACAGCAACAGCATGCAGTGCTGGCTCCCAGTACTGAAGGAACTTTCTTTCTTCCCCAGCACATGGGTGGCAGCCTGGTTCTTGCAGCCCCGCTGCTGGGCACTCCAGCTGGCTATTTTGGGGCCAGTCTGAGCACACTGCCTTGTGTGTCACAGGACTCAGCTCTTAAACTGAGAAAAAAACCACCAGGTTGTTCTTATTTCCACCTGCTGCAGTGATGCTGGTGAATGTTTAATGGAATAAATGTTTAGGTTTTTTATGGAATGAGACTTACTCTTTTTGGAATAACTCTTACTTGCAAAAAGAGAATATACTGTTGTTAGGAGGGTCATGTTTGCCAGTCTCATCAACAAACACCACCTCCTGGAAGTATCTGTAACATGATGCAATGCTAATAGGCCAATTAAATTTTCATTCAGAAAAGCGAACATCATGCCTAACATAATTTTTGGTGAAACATCCATAAGGAAGGGAACCAAATCAATTTGAGATTGGATTGCCCCAAAAAAAGAAAGGAATAAAAAGCTATATATAAATATTCACTCTCAAAACATTTCTAGGGTAAATATTTAATCTAAATTTAAAATAAGATGAGGGACCTTTAAAGAATTCTTTGGCTACATTAGTGTTTTCAATTTACAAGAAACTTAAAAGAACAGATCGAAGACAAGCTAGGCAGAAAGTCTAATGCACTAATGCTTTTATAATCCAATACAGGTAGAAAAAGGCAACTGCTATTTTTGAAGTGTTTTTGATGACAATAGAACAACTTCCAGCTGTTAAATGGCTTAATTTGATATCACATCCATTGTTTGATTTCAGGTTAAATTACAAAACCCTAAGTGAGAACACAGGAACATACAAATAAATAAAAATACAAATAAATAAAAAATCTGCACTACAAACTACAGGCAGGACCCACATTGGAGGAGGTAAAAAGTGTGAGAAGCAAAGTGTAGCAGTGAGAAAATGCTGTGGACTGACTGCAATCTCCTGTCCCCAAGCCCCTGTGCCGTTTGGGGTGTGGAGGGAGGTAGACGACTCAGGAATGAAGAACTGAAGCTGAGCTTAGAGGCGAGGGTGGGGGAACATGTTGTTTTAATTTGCCTTTGTTCCTCACTACATAAATCTATTTTAATTGGCAGGAAATTGCAATAATTTTCCCCCAGCAAGTCTGCTTTGGCCATGATGGTAACTGCTGACCAGTATCACTGACTTTTTCAAGACAGCCAAGCCTGGCCATTGTATTTTCTCCCCTGTCCTGTTGAGGAGGAGGAGTGAGTGAGAGGCTGGCCAAGGCAGGCCACCACACCACAGTCAGTATATTAACCTATTCTTTTAAATTTGCTCTGTGCTTTTCTACTAATCACAATCATCACCACATTATTTTAAAACTCCCAGCCCCCAAGAGCTCCTTACTTCATACAGACCAGCAAATTTCTAATGTTAAGTTTGTGACACTAGCAGTGGAGTCCAAGAGAACACAGTGACTTTTAAAAAACATTGTTTTTAAAAGATGCAGATGTACATTCTACTAAATCTGATAATTAAGGATATCAGGACTTTTATGCATGAATATAGGCACAGATCATAGATGATGCCCAAAACTACAAACAGAAGTACAAGACTACCTCATCTTCAGCTGCAACATGTCAAAACAGAAACACTGCTGGAAGATCAGTTGGGAAAACAAAAGAAAGGACTGTCTATGAAAAAGGACTCATAAAGGCAAATGAGAAGCTAAAGTCTTTCATATAATCATTTCATTTTTATGAAGATCAAGGCATTTCTTGTCACTTGTTCAGGCTCCCTATTCAAACATGACTCTGCGCAATGGTGAGAGAGGCTCAAAGTCTCTAGTCCAAATTTTGTAAAAGTTTAGAAGTGTCTCTATTTGAAATTTGCTTCTGATCACCCTCTAGTAACTGCCAGTGGGAGTGACACTATCTGTGGTGAAAAACGTCTGTAAGTGAGCTGAGACAAGGTGAAACAGGGGGCCTTCAGAGTGTTTTAAGAATGTAAGTGAGCCTTGAAAAACTTTCCAAAGTCTGCAAAAGTGTATCTACACCAAAGAAAATCACACAGTATTATTTCCACCATCAGCACCTACCTCAGTGCAAGAACAAATAAATGTGTGCTTTCTATTTCTAGGGACTAGAAAGGCAAATAATACATGAATAAAGTCCAGTTCTGAAGATAGGCCTCAGAGACTCCTACATCTGATACTAGGATGACAGAGCTAATTGCCAGTTTTAATCACAGCCCACAATTTAAAATCAACAGAAGCAAAATTTAAGTGCTCAAACCTTACTCACCTGCCATAAATATAGTTCAAGAATTTTAACTCCAAGGAACTACAAAGAGCCCTGAATTAACACAACTGCAAATGTCATCAGGTAGGACAGTACAGAAATCCTACCATAATTCCTTTCCTCTTCTTTATATAAAAGGAACTTAAAGAATTACCAGAGGTGTACTCTCTGTCTTATACAATTTCCCATAAACCAAATCTGAAAAGCTGAAGCTGAAGAAGCTCAAAAAACACCTCCTGCCTTCTTGGTTATTTGCTCTGGCTGGTGTAGAGGAAAAAACCTCTCATTTTGTGTAACAGAAACACCATGATTCCACTTTAGTCTTGTTAAAATTAAGACATATGTATTTTTTGGCTACTTCCACGGAATCATTTCATGAAAAAGAAAACAAAACAACACAACAAACCATAAAAACACAACCAAACAAAAAACCTGCCCACATAAATGAAACCCTTGTGCCAGATGCAAAGTTCCTTTTAACAGATTACCTTAGCCAGATAGACCAAACTCCCTCAGTGTGACTGAAAGTTTGTCCCAAACCAGAAAAAATAATGCTTTATGATTTTGTTTGCTTGATCCTAGAAAGATCACAGCCACATGCAGTAGTTTATCTCTCATGGATATTCACTAGTTTATCCAAAAAATCCAAGGCAGATAAGGACTTATTCTGCTAACCAAAATTTTACTGGTAATACCGCTCTTGTGATCCACTAGCCCTTGGAAAAAGAAAATTATGGATTGGTTGCTCATTACTTTTCAAACACCCACGGTTATCAGCACAAGTAAAATCCCTGAGCAATTAACAATGCAAATTATGCATTTCTGTAATACTTCTGTATTCTATATGCTGCTCCTTCTTGCTATAGAAGTCACAGTTGCCCCCATAGAAACTAAATTTACTGAGATGAGTAAGGTGATCAGGTCTGTATGTTTTAGATTAAGACAGAGCTACACTGGAAAATACAGTGTAAGGATAAAAACTCCCCACCCCCACCCCCAGTGTAAGGATAAAACAAGAACACAAAATGCCAGAGAGGAACTTAGCAGTGCCTGCCACTGAGCAGATAAATGTACGATAAATGTGCCACACTGACCTTGCCATAGCTAGTGACAGCATGGACATGTTCAAATAGGACACTGCTTTAGAAAGCCAGAACAGTATATTCTAAATCACTACTTGTCAACAGCTGTACTTGCTGCCCTCTGATTTCCAGAACTTCCCTCCCAACTTTGTAAGTTTTCTTAATTTTCTAAGGGGTTATGCAGTGTCACCCAGCGCCATCTGAGTCAGCAATCACATCTTCATAAAACTTCAAACTCAGATGGATGTCAGAGCTCTTAAAAAAAAAAACATACAAACCCCCCAACTTGTGTATGAACAATGTTATAGGGAAAGAAAAGCTAAGTTGCACAACACCATAGAATAAAATGCCCCCAAAGGGAACACAAGAAACACTAACAATCAAAAAGATGCAGTAGCCAAAAGAAAATGAGAAAGAAACAGAAAACCCAAGACTGCACACAGCCCCAAACACCAGCTGTTGTGTCAGCTCCAACTCAGAGAGTAACTTTAAGCAATCACTGCTCACAGACTCCTCAGGCATCTTCTCTATGCTTTTAAATTGAGTTTATTTTTCTCCCTCAGCTCTGACCCAACATCAATTCCACAGAAACTGGAATTTAATCGAAATAGTTAAACCACCCTAGAAGTTTTTTCTTTAAGGTTAAAGAGTACAGATCTCAATTACTGTATGTTTGAAAATGTCAGTGAAACTAAATGCCACAGCATAAAGAAAACAAAAAAAAAAAAAAACCCACACAGAAAAATGAAGTCAAGAAGTGTATAGGCTGAATATCACACCTTCTGAGCTTCAGTGGAAAAGCCTGCTACTTCTCATGGGGCTTTTTTTTGGACAAGCTCATAAACAGACAGTAGAACAGATTTCAAGAATATCAACTCTGCAACCTACCCGCTGCTTGAGGTCAGTCAAACAGTAGCAATTGCCGACCTCCTTAAGTACATCGAACACACACATTCCTACAAGCTGTTGCACATTCCCCTGGTTTAATCTTTGCTTGTGGACACTCAGGTTTATTCTCTGAGTTAGGCTTATCCAGCAGTGAATACTGCTTCTCTCCAGCTTGAAGGCTGACACCCTTCTGATGAACAGGTAAACACCATATCAACATACTCAAACACCGTGCACGTCCACTGCAGTCCTACTGACACCACTGTGAGTCAACCCTCAGAGGCACCGATATCTGCTGTCAGGCTGGGTGAGACATCTGTAAACATGTAAAATGTGCTCTTCCTCCCAAGAAAATGTCTGCACAGCTGCTAAGCTATCTTCTTTTAAACATATTTACTCATTTTGAACAGGTAATAGAACAATCAATCTCCCACCCGTACAAGAATGAAGCAGGTATGTCATCTTTACGTGCTGCTGGTGCTCCTATTCAAGATTCTTGCTTTCACTTGAACTAGCTACAAAAAGTTCATGTTACTCTGCATCTGGCAAATTTTCTTCCAGCAGCATCTGACATGTGAACACACAAATAGATATTATAAGGAATCTGTGGTAGTGTACAACAATGCAGAGGTCAAAAGGGAAAGAAAATGGGAATTGACTTATCAATAGGCAACAGACAGAGATATCCAAAAGAACCTTCCCCTTTTTAAGCACAATAGAGAGAAAAGATTAGTAACAGGACTGAATATGTACATCGGTAAGGAGTTTTTAAAAGCTGGATGAAAAGGGGTCACTGTACTTCGTTTTGTAGCGAATTCTATAGCCAAAAGCATATTTACTGCTTTCATTTCTTTAAGGGATTGAATTACTTTCATTTCTTTAAGGCTTCAGGATATAGAGTTGATATTAAAAAAATCCGGAGTTAATTATGTCTCTTCTGAATTCCAAATAAATAAATAATTAAACCAAGAAGCAATACTAAGTGATTCAAGGATTACAGATTTATTAAATTTGCTACTTCTTAAAATTTCTATGCTAAGGTTTAATACAAAGGTTGACTATTTATCAGCTGAAAGCTGTGTTTAATTTTCTTCCCTACAAGATCTTTTATTCCAGTCCAAGTTGATAAATAGCTTTTTGGAAATCCATATTTGCCTTACATGAAGAACTTTAGCCACTTAGCTCAACATGTCACATCCAAAGACATAAATTTTACCGCATCGCATGTACCAAAACTTGCAATCTTCAAATGGAATAATAAACTGAGAATTGAAACTGTGGGTATGTGAGGAGAACCCTGAAAAATGCTGATTTTGAATAAATTAGGAAAAGAAGAATTTCATCATGGGTGCAGTAAATAATGAAATGAACTTCAGACATGCTCTGGAGCTAGCACAGGGGTTTTAGTTCAGTAGCACCAAACTTGGAACAGAAGTGCACTGCAGGGAGTTTCCACAGGAATTTCTGATCTGCACAGGCTTAAGGGGCCAAATGGCTTTCCAGTGGTTGAGTTTTTAAGTCCTTGAGAATCTGGACTAGATGCTGAGAAAAACATGCCATGCCATCCTAGAATACCTGCCACGTTGCAGATCAACATATTCCTAGCACAGTCGCAGTGAAGACATTAAAGAGACGTTTATTAACCAGTGCCACACCTAGAAGCACATTCCTCTCTCACTAGGAAATTCATTGTTTATAAGCATTCACTGGCAAATTTCTCTTCAGCTGGTAACATCTCCACCTGCCCGTGATGCAGCCTTCAGCATGGGTAGGGCTGGGACTGCCAGTTCCACAGCTCCTCATCTCTGTCAGCTCCCAAATCCTCACCCTGTGGGACAGCCCACTGTACTGCTGGAGCATCTCCAGAGGTTTCTGTTCCCAAGTAGAGTAGAGACCAAAGGAGAGAATCTTCTGTATTTTGTGATTTTTTGTGAAATCTGATTGGTTTTGGAACTGCTTTGAGTTAGCAGAAGCAAAGCAATAAAAGAGCATTCCTAGTTCTGAGCACTGGAGTGTGGTAAGCTCTTTAAGAAAAAATTCAAATTGCAATTTTCTGGGAATGCCAGTGGGTTTGATCTCAAACTGGGAACAAAAGTCAAATAAAAATGCAAAAATCTGAATATTTTTATAACATTAAATTGTATTATTTTTTTCAGGGGTTTTTTTGTTAGTTTGTTTATTCCCCAAAAGACACACAAAGGAAATTTCACAATAAAAACCACTTCTAGGATAAAAATGAAAGATTTTTTGCAATGTCAGAACAATGCATTTCCCCTTTTTTTTCTCCAACAAAAGGGACATTTCAGAAAAACTTATATGTTCCCATGCTTGCTCCATTCTTGATAAATTTAATGGAGAAAACATTCCATTAACAACTTTTTAAGGAGGCTAAGGTTTTTAAGGTTTAAGGAGCATGGACAAACACTTTATGCCCTATTCTAGGGCTGAAAATATCTGATTTAGTTCTCATTTTTGCCTATCATACTGTGTGCATCCTTGTCCTTCAGATTTGTCAGCCAGGCCATATCATGAGGTGGATTGTCCTTCCCTGTTTGTTAAAGAGCTAACAGAGCAAGGATTATAATATGAACTGCAATCTCCAATGTGAAGTAAACTACACTGCTATTTCATTTATGTCGACATTGGAGGGTATGCCCTGTATGTGATACTGGACACAAATGAAAGGATTTTCAGTATAGTGGAAAACATGCTGGAAATCAAATTCCCTATTCAAGATTGTTTTCTTCAAAAAACTTTCTACTCAAAGTATTATATTATTTCCATAAACATTTCATCATCCTATGTACTATGCTCCAAGAAATTATTATTGATCAGGATTACCTGTTTCTTCTTATTGATTTGGTTCTAAAATCAGGAACAAATCAGCCCTCAAACCAATGAGAAGCAATTTATTCCAAGGGGGAATGCCAGTAACCTTCTGCAGAGCAGAAAAAATTATAATATAATTTACTATTAAAATCACATCAAACTGCCTAATACACAATTATTTGTGTCACACAACATATCTAGAGAATAACTCTCACTCTATGTTTAAAATAGTTGAGGAAAGGGCGAAAACATTGTTCATTGAATACTGAATGCTCAAAATTAGTAATAAGGTTTAAGACCATGCTACATGACATTGAAACAATGAAAAGTTACAAATGTAACTCAAATGTAAAGCTGAAATTCTCTTTCCACTAAAAAACAAAAAAGAGAGGGGGCAAGTGAGATAAGTTTTTCTGTCTGGAAAAGATCATAGCATCTTCTGAGCTACAGCCTCACCGCTTCAAGTTGGGAGATATAAAACAAATCAAACATAAATGAATGTGTATCTTCCTCCTCCAAAAAAACGCAACCCAGAAACAAAGGAAAAAATGAGCTTATTTATTTTGTTCCCATTTATGCAAACATGGTAACTGTAATGACTGAGCTACAGATCTTCTGTTTTTCTTACAACAGCAAGTGTCAATAAAGAGTTTTTTCTTGTTTGAAGTACTTCTCACATTGTGACTGTGACTAATGCTGTTTTCTAAATTTTGGAGTAGCACTGATAAAGTATGGACTGAGAACAATTAAAGCAACACATGAAAAATTCAGCAAATACAAACTCACCTAAATAGCATGCTAAAACACAGACCTCAACAATTACACTTCCAAACCAAACCTTGCCACCATTCTTTGCATTTTAAGGAGGTTTACACAAAAGAATAGATACATTTCTCTATTGTACAGATTTTTCTTATGTGTAAGAAATATTGCCATGGAAAGAGAAAAAAAAAGAAACACGAAAGAAACACCAAACTTTTACCATTTTAGGGAAATTTCTATGTTTGGGAGTGCTGCTGCTGTAGACTGAGGTTACCCTGGTTAATGTTTTACCACTGGAAAATATCTCCCACTTGCAATTTAATTGCAATTCACTCTGCGAGATTTGGCTTGCTCCTGATTTTGTGTCAGAGTGGTTAGTGCTGTTGGAGTTCTGTTTAATCTAGCCCTGCAGTTGAAAACGTGTGCAGACAGTCAACTTCCAGAAAACTTTGGGCTAAATAAGCAAAATAGAAGAAAAACTACCAAACTTTACTATATTGGAATGAAGAACATAAAGAAACTGGTTGCTCTTATTTGAAGACGAGTACAACACATCTTGATATAATTTTTGTTTGTTTTCCAGTTGTTTTCCATCTCTCAGAGTCTCCTTCTGTGCTGACTTTCCAGAGCTAGGATGTGTCTTCAGACAAATCCTGTCCTCTGGTTGATTCTTTTCCACCCTAACTTGGGGTGAAACTGCTCCCTAATCTCTTCCTCACTGGAAGGTCCTCATCAGTGCAAACCTGGCTTTGGGTGCTGTGCATCACTCAGTCCAGCTCCTTATGCTAATGAAGATTTATATTCTTTTTTGCCACATTCTGGATGCTTTTAGAATATCTTATCAAGATGAATGGAAATTGCCAATTTGATTATTTGGTTGATTACAAACACAGAAAAGATGGAAAAATTCAAAACAAGTTCATACAGATTTTACACTGGATCAGGAGACCTCTCTGTACAGCCTGCCAGCAATGGAGAATGTACTACAGCAAGGTTATATAAAAACTAATAATATTGGAATTTAATTATCCCTAATGTTTCCCTATTCACTCATTTGACTTTTTTTTTTTTTGATCTGACATCTTGCTAAGTTTCTTAACTGCTGTCAACAGCAGCCACAGTGCTGTGCTCTACCAACTGCTGAGCAAAAGGTCCTCACCTTCCCACACTGCTGTGCTGCCATCCCCATTTCTTGATGGTAAGATTTCATTTTAGAGTTACAAGGTACTACCTGCTATAAGGTCTTTCCTGCTGAGAAAATGTCATAAGGAAAAGAGGGGCCAAACACTCGTCTACCTTCATTTTCTTGTCTCCTTGCATAAGCACAGAAGCATTTTTTTATGTCTTTAAAATAAATGGCCAGTGAGGCAATAAAGCCTTGGTATTATACTATGGCCTTTCTTTTAAAATGCTTTACTACTTAGTGAAAACATTAAATATTTTTTCCCCTTAATGATGACAGCAGGATTTACAAAACTGGTAAAAGGCATGGAAGAGGATAGCATGGAAGGACAAATTAATTTAGAAAAAGTGCATTGCCTGAAATTTAATATTGTGTTTTTTATGGTCTCTGTGGCAAAGTAGATGCTGTGAGATACCTAACAGAAGTATAACAAACAAGTCTCTTGATACAGGACTACAAATTACAGGACTTTGCCACAATCTCAAAGAAGTCAAAGGAGAAAAAAAAAAGCCTGAAGCTAGAAATAGTATAATTAATTAAGGAACACAATAGGGGAGCAATTTCAGGGAAGTGCACAGGGAAGTAAGGCAGACAGCTGGGGAGAATGATGCTCTGCATAGCATAAAACAAAGGAGAAGGAAGTTTAAGAATAAAAGTATTTTTAAACCTAATTCAGTGAAACAGAGGGTGGAAGGCAGCACGAATCCTCACAACCAACTTGTTACGTGCTTTAACTTGAGATTCCTCCTGGGAAAAGCAAACAGTAAGAGAAAGCTGCTTCAGAGAGAGAAGAACTCTGAGCGCAGACTCTCGAGAAGCACAACCCAGCACCACTTCTCAGAGTAACTCAGCTTTAACAGACTCAGCTTTTTTTACTGCCATCCCATAACCTTGTCTGGTATAAGAGTGGCCTCCGTGGAAATGGGCAGATACAGGACAAACCTAACCTTGGGGTGCCATGCAGAGACTGCCACCCCAAACACATTTGGGACTTCTACCAGCTGGGACTGTCATTTTCTTCATCCCACTGTGAAGACTGGTTTGAAGATAACAGATTATCCCTAAGTAAGTATGAACCACTGCCTCTTCTGCAAGCAGAAGTCAGCAGGAGGAAAATTTTTGACTCCTGGAGCTGTGATGAATGTCACACTATCCTGCTGTCAGCAGCTCTGCTGTTATTCCAGCCTAAGCAAAATTTGCCTCTGCCTGTTTGTTTCCCCATTCCTCAGCCACACAATCAGAACTGCCTGATGCAACAGAGTTATGAAATAACTGGTGCTAAAAAGTGGTAGATTGGTTTAAATTATACTACAGTATACTTCAGTGGTTATGCTGTCTCTCTACACAACGCAGTGGGCCCCTACTTTTAATTCTTAGAAAGATATTTCTTTTTTCCTGAAGTTGTAAAATTTTTATCAGCTTTTGAAGAACCTTTGTGGCAAGAAAGTATGTTTCTACTTTAAAACTCCCTTTTTGTTATGCTAATGCCCATGCTACACGCTCTTTAATGACAAAAAGACCATTTGAATAATGCAAAATCAAACTAGATGTATATGAAAAACCTCCTGACCCATATCTAAACTCTATATGGAAGTTTCAGATTTATCTGTTTAATATCCTTCTTGGGTCTTTTAGATGACAGAATAGCAGAAAAAAAAATGGATAAAATCACACCAATTTTGGTGGTTTGTTCCACAAAACTTACTTTAAAAGTCTTTCCATCACATACACTAACTTCAGTGTGACTGAAAAAGATGTCTAGAGGGACTAACATGAAGACTGATGTTTTTCTTTTTTATATTATTCTGTTTACCACTGAGATTAGTTTCTCATCAGTTTCACGAGAAATGACTTCAAATTTTTCACTACTTTAAATGATGTCATGAGCGGTTTTTTTTTTTTTTTTTTACACAGAAACAGAGCAAGACCTTTTTTCTTAAATAATTATATGTGATAGAAATGTGCATTGCAAATAATTGGCAGTCAGAAGTGGTCTTTCTGCCTGTTTGCTAAAAGTCAGCAAACTTAAAAATGTGTTTGAAATTGCTTAATAAACACTTTTTCTGAAAAAAATTATGAAGACTCTGAACACAAACTGCCCATTGGCAATAACAACCTGATTCCCTTTTCATTATTCATACTCTGACACTGTTCACTGAAAAGAGACTTATTTATATCTCTCTTATCTATAAAGATGCTCTTAAAGATGATTGAAAAATGAAGACCTGAGGACATGAAAAAGAAAGCGAAGAACGTCTACCGATGCAATAATTGTAAAAGTAGCCAGCATATAAATTAAAGAATATTCATTTATGGAATTCCTACTTATAAACTTCAGATATAAGTATTAATATTGCCCATAGCACCTACTCTGTTTTTATCTTGGCTTACTGCCATTCCTACACTAAGTTATGAAAACTAGATTTGAAATTACTCATTGCATTGCTATTGCATTGTTATTTAAAGGAAAACCTTTAAAGCATTTCCTGAGTTTAATGGAAAAAAAAATTTGTGATCCTCATAACTTTTTTCATTCATCTTCGAAATGATCTAAAGAGATCCATAAACCACAGGCTGAAATTAGTTCCCTAATTTATCCACAAGTACTGAATTTGGTCAGTTGATTACTACATGGAACTTAATTACCCATATTAAAACTGAAGTCAGATGACGTGCTCTGACAAGCAGTCCCTTGCTTGCCACTAAATCTGAATAAAAAATCCCAAGAAATTAAAGAATTCCATGAGTCCCAAAAGACTGAATCCCAGCTACATATCTTCTCCTGCCCATTTAATGCAACTGGTATGTCTCTAGCAGTAAGGTTTCCAGCTTTTGATGAGAAGTAATAATCTCCCCATTTGCTGGCAGTTTTTCAGGCTGTATTTCTCCTTTTCTTCGACTGTCCTTAACAGCTCCTCTTTTCCTTGCTTATACTTGACACATACGTTGTAATCACATGCCTCTAATCACTCCCTAGCTCAACTACAGAGCTCTTTAATTGTTCCTACAAATTAATCCTTTGAGCTTTCTTTGCTTCTTACCTGACCTCATGAGTTTGCCAAAAACTTTCAGGCCAAGACATGCCCAGCTAAAAGCTTCCATTCCAAATCTGTCCTCAGTGTTAGTAAAATATGCAGTTAATTTGGTGTTTGTCCAAAGAGTTGTAGAAGAAAATTCCCCGAAACACAGAAAAGATAGATTCCCTCTTTTTTGAGATTTCACTAGTAATTACAGTGATGACCTCTGCAACGTGTGGTAAACAGATGCAGAAAGCAGCCTTGTAGCAAAGAGAAAAAGAAAACAACTTTTCAAAATAAAGAAGGAATCAAAATCTGCTCACGCTTACATAAAGGATAACTGCAAACTTCTGACAGTAGAACAAGGTTCAGTGCTACTTACTGAACTTAGATCTTCTACTGGCAGAAGCAGTCCAGCATCACAGCAAAGTTATTCCAACAGTCAAACATGAAGAGCTTTCAAAAATGTCTCTGTAGTTGATGGAAAGATAGCTTACAAAAAATTAATTTTAAATCAAAATCACAGACTAAATAAGACTAGATAAAATATAATACCTGTCTTTAGCAGCATGTAAAAAATGGTCTTTATTCAGTATTTTTTATTTTGGAAAAATAAAAGAACCGTAAGAAATTAAGCTGAGTTAAGAAAACCCCTAAAAACAGATCTAAGATTTTTTTTTATTGCCACTAGACATGGCACATGCCAGGAAAAGGGTTCTGTTTTTTCTACCCTCTTAAACAAATTAACCACAGCTTTCCTCGTCAATAATGTGTACTGCATTAATTATAGATAATAGACTAAAAGACACCTCACTTAAGAATATCCTCAATTGCTACTTGGGATTTGAAGCAGCCAATTAATGGAGATCCAATACTAATCTTACTGCAAGTAAGTTATCTTACTGTCATCTAAATATGAAGGGTGACAGAAACTGCAGTCACCCTTCCTACCACAGACTCGAGTCATTCAGCCTCCAGCTCCTCATGAATATCCTCATGAAAATAGCTACACTTCATCTCCTATGTATTTCAGGAGACAGCACGGGAGGTTGGGAGACAAGCGTGAAAGCAGCCACAGTCTTTATGTCAGTGTGAAGAACAAACCCTCACACTGCATCACTGCAATTTACAGCAGCTGAGAATCTCTGAAACTGCAGGGCACCTGCAGTATTTTGTTTGGAAATACTTATTGCCACCACATCAGGTACAATTGTAAACACACAGAAATAAATCTTGCTAATATTTTCTCATCACAGTAATTTTTGCAGTGATCCTAATCAGGTAGAAGTTGGGTTCATGCTGCCATTTGAACAAAATGATGGACAGAGAAGTCTAATCTCCATATTTCTGCATGTCCAGACCCCACAGCAGCAGAGTGGTTTCTCAGACAGCAGGCTCTCTGCTCTGCCATCCACACCCTTTGCTACCTGGCAGGGTTGCAGGTCTGTGGGAGAACAGCTAGCTGGGCAGGATTTGCACAGCATACCACAGCAGTGCTTCCATGCCCATAAGTCCACTGCTAACAAGTCACATCCAACCATTCAGCAAGATATAAGACTGAAGTCTCAGGTGAGAACCAAGCTGCCAGCAGGAAAAATGGACATCTTTGTTTTGGAAAATATAAAAAAAAAATTAGTATAATTTTACTTTTTATTCTTCTAATAGTGAAATCTGAGTCTGTATTTTTTCTGAAGTAACAAGGAAGTTCAGGTGTATGTTCCTCATGACACTTTGAGATTGCTTAAGAAATGTTTACACAAAACTGCAAGAGTTACAAAGCATGAACAAACTTCCTCACTTCAATCAAACTGGCACATTTTCAAATTTCAGTATGACACATTTATTGCAAGTTTACAGTAATGTCCATCTGCCCAGATTTGAGAATGCAAAGCCTAAGAGGTTGTAATGCTTCACTGGAATTTCACCTGATGATTAACAGATCAGCATTTTCAACTAACAGAAGTATGTCTACTAGCCAAAAGAAAAAAAAACAAACACGTTGAAACTCTAAGAAATAAAGCCTCCTGCACAGATACCCATACCTGTAAATCCAGTCAGGAAAGGGCCTAAGAAGAAAAGATGATGTTCCACAAGCAGTGCAATTATTTTGCCCTTTAAAATTCATGGCAAAATAAAAATTGTTCATTAATGCTTCTTTAAAGCCTGTAATAGTTACATGTTTAGATGATGCTCTTAGTCACACAATTTAGTTTTAGGTAGTCTGGAGAGGGGCAGAGAGCTGGACCCTATGATTCTCATGGGTCCCTTTGAACTCGAGGTAGTCTATGATTGTATGATGTGCTGTAAGATACATATGCACACACATTTGTATATATGTAATAAAAGACACACGTGTATACAGAGGGTATACAACGTGTCTTGCCATTAATGGCAAAGCCATTAAAGTGACAAGTTTCTCCTTGTAGGACAAACTCCAAGCACAGCATCAAGCCTGTTATGCCACTCATCTCTTTCCTCTTTGCAAATGACAAAAGGTTATAGACAAAGCTGGAGAGATTTCATTAAGTCTGTTCAGCCACGGCTGAGCTTCATCTTTGATGTAAAACTGAATCCACTGTCTTCATGTGCACCAATTTCTACATCTGCAAATCTGGGTAATTAATAGTCAGTGAATTAGTCCAATTAGTTTCAAATTAAATCTTTTAAAAACTGATGGAGAATTACAGTGACTAAGCCATCTTAATTAAATATTGAAGGAATAAGTGGAAATAAGCATCAGGAGAGGTGTTTCTGTGCTCCACTCCCAGTGCACAAAGGTTTTAAGGGCATTTACTGGAACTCATTAATTGGATCTGTGAGCTTCTGCTTGACCCCTGATTTTTCTTTAACACATTAAGGCTGTGTAAAATATTTATAAATGCATAAATATGTAAAGCACAGCTACTGAAAATGGATTTATAAAGATTTCCTTCGAAAAACCAAACCAGTGAAGCCTTTGCTAAAATATCCTAAAGAAAAAAAAAAAACACTCAACAATAGTAACTTACTATCTCAAAGCAGTACAGAAACACTCTATTGCCTGTGTGAAAAATATATAGTAAAAAAAGCACTCCTGCAAAAATAGCACAATCATTTCTCTCACAATATGCGCAACATTACAGTAGCCCAAAGTGTAGAGTGGTGAAAAATGAATCAAATGAGTAACCTGACAATAAGCAGAGAAACAGTGAGGATGAAAAATTCTCAGTGAAAGTGGAAGATGGGATGGAATTTTTTTCTATAAATATTCATGGCATCAGTGATGATCATTACTCTACTTGGTGAAGAGCAAACAAAAAAGAATTAGATTGTGGTATCTTTTGCCACCATACCAAGGGAAATCCTATCTCATTGTTCTCTGCTCAGGGCTCTGCATCACCAGCTCCTCCCCTCCAGGCCCTCAGGCTGCAGCCAGGAAGGAAGCAGTGCACGGGATAAGTGGTTCCAAATGCAGCTGCCCCAGCTCATACCAAGGGAGCAGCTAAGACAGGTGTTGGGCCAAGAGAGTGAACAACTTCAACTCACACCACTATGTTTCTTTTCTTGGTGGTATGCATTATTGTCTTGCTCCTCTCACCCATTAATGACTTTCTCGGACACACAGAAACTGGTTATCTTTGGGACCTTGAATTAATCTGACTAAGCTCAGTAATATCCAAAAGTATTAAAGGAAAATGAGCACTTAATAATGCAAGAGATTTATAAAAATACCTTTCAGTGCTCCCCCTTGCTTTGAAAGACCACTGATGCATACCAGGTAGCATTGGTATTTTTTCATCACAGCTATCTCTTTGCCCAGAGTTTAAAACTGTTCTATTCTGGACAAGGAAGGGGGTGTGGTGACATCTGCTCATCCCCTGGGTGACATATCCACCGGGGGCTCAGGAAGCTTCCTTTGGTTACAGAAGTTGCATTAGATGTCTCCTGCCCTTTAATCCAGGATTTAATAAAGTCAGTGAGGATGCTGCCTTTAAATCCACCATGAACAGTACTTGCCACCTATCTCATCGTTTCCTTTCTCTGCATTGCACCAGCATAATCATTCTGAGATACAGGAGAAGTCTACAGCAATGAAACACTTTGGACAGACTGACTGATCTGGTTACATGGTTCAAGGCAACTTGAAGGCTTTATCAGAAACCAATGAGGAAAGATATCCTAAAGAAGTAAACAAAGAAGAAAAATATTTATGACATCATTTCTTTCCTCTCATTACAATCTCAATTTTCAAAAAACAAAAATTGTAAATATATGCCCAATTCTCATTGATGCTCAATAGCATTCAGGCCTTATATTGCACAGAGGTTATTTAAAGAAAGGTAATTTTTGCCTCATAGTAGCTAAAGAGGCACAGGCAAGCAATAGTGACACTATATTCCATTATCCAAGTCTCAGCCAACAGCCTGAGTATTTCAAGTACTCTTGCAAGAACAAGATACACCTTCACAGAGTATCATCTTGAAAAAAAGTTTAACTATAATCCCTTGAGTTTCATCTTTTGAGACTAGATTAAAACACACATCTCACAAAAAAGAACAATGCGTTGATTCTGCTTTTTATTTACCATCTTCACAAACATGATGAATTCAAAGCCTATGCTGAAGATGGATATTTTCATCTGGCCCTGTGCTTTAGAATGACTTCATATTGTTGAGCTATTTTTCATCCAAAATGATGCCCAGATCGGTTGCAATTTATTGCTTATGAGTAAAATTGCAGCTGACCATTAAAGGGTCAGCTGAAATAAAATCACCTCTGCCAAGTGATTTCACAGCCTGATGTTTGAGCAGCAGGAATGTTTTCTAATGTGTTCTAAAAACATTCCTCTTGTTTCTGAAATTAACCACTCTCACAACAAAAAAAAACAACCTTGACTGCAAAACATCACAGACCACCATGGCAAGGATGATGGGGAACTGAACAGGGATGTTGGGAGATGCTGGAGATAAGCACTTTTCTGCAAGGTTCATCTGCTGCAGTCTTTCAAGTCTTGGACTATAGTAACTCCCTCAAGATTTTCTGAGATCAAACAAAAACCATCCTGGTCAGGAATCTCCTGTCTCCCACATTCATCGCAGCTATCCAGACTCCTAAATTTAGGGCTCAGTTTCTGGCTCTGCTCCAGATTTTGCTATCTCTGCATTTCAGCTCCCAGTTGTGAAGCCTCCTGACTGCAGGTGGGCAGCTACAAACAACCCAGCATCACAGGCCTGCTTACACTGGTGGCCTCTAGACAAATTTTTAAAAAGTATGACCATGTGAAGGTTTTCATCCCACTTTAATAACCCTGTAAGTGTAGTTCTTGGGCTGTTGTTTGGGTTTTTTTTTTTTTTGTTAGTTGATTGGGTTTTTTGTTGTTATTGTTGGGGGTTTTTGTTTGGGTTTGTTGGTGTGGTTTTTTTGTTTTGTTTTGGGGGTTTTTTTGTTGTTTTGGTTTGGCTTTGGGGAGGTTTTTTTGTTTTTTGTTTGTTTGTTTGTTTGTTTTTCTGTTTTTCTTTTAAAATAAGACAATATTACTCTGGCATAAATAGAGATAAAAAGGTGACATTCAAGGGCTTGTGCAGCTCCAAAACCAGGGATAATTGCAAAACACAAGTCTTACCTCATCACTGTCTACTGCACATTTTTCAACATTAGCCACAGACAAATTGGTGTTTATGTTATGTTTTGATTTTTCCTCTTATATGCTGTCTAATTTTCCTATTTCTCTTTAAAAAATACATCAATTAAATGCCAATCCTTTTCTTTGCAAACTTTTGTTTACATTTGCATGTCCATGACATTAACTTCTTAGAATTATAGAATGGTTTGGGTTGACCTTTAAAAGTCATCTAGTCCAACCCCTCCTGCACAGAGCAGAGACATCTTCAGCTAGATCAGAGCTCTGTCCAACCTGACCTTTAATGTTTCCAGGGATGGGACATCTACCACCTCTCTGAGCAACCCATTCCAGGATTTTACCAACCTCCTCGATTATAAAAAATGTTTATCTTGCATTTAATCTGAATCAACCCTCTTTTAATTTAAAACCATTCCCCCCTGTCCTATCACTACAGGTTCTACTAAGACCTTGTCTCCATCTTTCTTACAAGCCCCCTTCAGGTACTGAAAGGCTGCAATGAGGTCTCCCTGGAGCTTTCTCTTCTCCAGGCTGAACAACACCATTCCTCTCAGCCTTTCCTCATGGGAGAGGTGCTCCATCCCTCTGATCATCTTTGTGACTCCTCCTCTGGATCCACTCCAACTGGTCCATGTCTTTCCTGTACTGGGAACCCCAGGGCTGGATGCAGCACTCCAGGTGGGGTCTCACCAGAGCAGAGTAGATGGGCAGAATCACCTCCAATGACCTGCTGGCCACACTGCTTTTGATGCAGCCCAGGATTCAGCTGGCTTTCCAGGCTGTGAGCACACATTTGCCAGGTCATGTCCAGTATCTCATTCACCAGCACTCCCAACTGCAGAGCTGTTCTCAGCAAGGCTGCTCTCATAGTTCACAGCTAGCAGATATTTGGGACTCTGAGTTTGGGTATTTTTTGGATATTGTTCCATTTCACCTTTTCTCACCAAGCTCTGTTAAGACCAGAAATTACTGAATTCAATTAAGCTCTTCTTTATTATTATTCAGTAGAACTTTACTCGTCTTTCCCCCAAAACTGTTGACATGCTTCTATAACTACTTTTAAGGATACTTCCTTACAAGAAATTAAACTGCAAAGCCTTTTGATTATTTCTAAGTGTTGTCAGATTAAACTTAATATTAAATTAAAAGCTGTTTCATAATGTCAAAAGGAATGCTCTGGATAATAATTTGCCTTCTGATGATAATTTTGTATAATCAATGCCACCTTTTCATGCAATCTTTTGTGTTCTGAACTTTATTCTGTACTCCTATGTGGAAAATTGGATGTGGAGGCACAGAACACAGCTCACAAATACATTGAATAAATAAAATAGTGAAATGAAGGGAAAATTATTTTAAAATATCAACTATTTTTTAATTTTAAGCACTATCAGTGTCTTCATTCAAATTACAAGGAAGGAAATGATGGTAGCCAATGTTACAGATTACCACCCTTCACATCATCACTTCATCTCCAGATCAGGACATCAAAATTTTCTGCTGGATGTTTGCTCCATCCTTCATTACAGACAAGCTAGTTACAGCCCTCACTGAAGTGGCAGGTGAGGGGGCAGGTTCAGCCACAAAGTCTACTGGTCATATCAACATACCCACAGTCTTTCCAGTTTCTCCTGACTAAATCCAGCAGTGGAAGATGATGCACACCACACCAGGGGACAAACAGATCCACCCAAATGCAGGCAGAACATTTTAAAACCATGCAGGGCAGCCACATCCACTCAGCATGAGTCCCAGACAGCTTGAAACTAGCACAAAAGACCTGATAATGTCTCCTGACTCCCCATCATGCAGGCACAAGGTACAACACAGCATGTGTCTCCCCCTACATCCTCCCTCTCCACTTTGGTTCACACTTTTCCTTGCAGAAACCACACTAAGCTATAGGTCTAGATAATAGTTGCTGCAGTAGTAAAAATCTCCTATGTAATAATCTCATCATTTTAGCTTTGGAATCTTAGATTGTTTCAAAGTCTTTTGCCTGAAACCTGGGGGCAATTAGAGCTTCAGCCAGATCAGAAGTGGAAGATGTTCATAATCCTCCATATTTACATGTTTTATGTTTCAGACACATAGCTAAACTGCTCAAAAAATACCCTTTGAGAAAGTCCAATTCATTTTGTTCCACTTTTTTACCTCTTTCCTAAGAGAAAACTGGTGTTTTCCCTCCCTTCCCTAGTTTAGCAGGCAGCACCATAGAATCTGTGCAACAGCCAGATTCTGATCCATCTCAGACAGGTGCAACTCTGAAATCCCAGGAGGTGCTTAGGGATTACACAAAGCTGTGATTCTATAGGACAGGTCAGTTCTTGTATGATCAGTCTGCAGAAACATATTCAGTGGGCCCCTCCAAAATTTAGGGTTCCTTTGGTTTTAAACATACTACCCAGGAGAACCCCTAACACCTTTCATGTACATTAAAGATCTGCTGCTGACTCAAAGTTGATGAATACATAAAGTTTGGAAAGATCAAAACACACATCTCTTCTATGACAGAAGAAACCAGAGTAGCAGGAAGTAAATGCAAAACTGGTATAAAATGAAATTTGTTTCTTGAAAAGTTACAAAGTTCTGCCGGAAGGAGCAGAACATTTCCTGTTGAAATGATTCCTCTGTAAAGAATTTTCCTCCTGGTATTTGTTTCCTCTTGCATTCTCCTCTTTCCACATCCTCCTATGGGATATGGGACCTGATGACATCCAGTTACAGCCTGTACAGAGACAGAGGATGGGATTCCCAACACTGTGTTGTAGGGACATAAGGCGAAAATATAGGAAACTGCTTTTATTCTTGAGAGAATCTGGTTTATCTGGGCATCTCTTTAGTGTGGTGCCTGGAAGTCCAAGAGAGGCCTGTCCAAAGGTAGCAAATGAATAACCATTTCCTTTATAGGTCCACCAGGCCACAGGTTTTACAAGCACAACCAAGACATATGGTTTACACAACTTCTCCCATGCAGAGGCATGTAAAGAGAATAATACAAAGAGGCCAGAGCATTTATCGTGATCAGCTGAAATCCCCCCCCACATCTGAAATGCAGCATTGCTACAACTATCAGCTGCCATAACTACCTTTTTAGCAATGTAGAACCTGACGTGTAGAATATGAATTAGTCTATTACTCCAAGGAAGACAGCATACAGGTGACATGGAGAAGAAAGACAAGGAAGGCTTTTAAAGGGGGAAAAAAAAATTAAATTTTACGTGGTTCTTTTTCATTCTTCCAAACAACCCCAAGTACAGCGTCACTGTCCAAACAGCAAGACAGACTGTCTTCCCTCCATGGTGCCAAAGGACATGGTTAAAAGCAAAATAAAAAGCAGTCTCAAGATTTTTTTTTCTTTTTTTTTTAATCACGTGCCAAGTATGACACCAGCCTTGTGCACAGGAAGCATCTGGACACACACTGGAAAGAATTTCCTGACTTGCTGCAAATGACAAGCTCAACTAACAGCTACTTTACACCAGCTACAGAAGAGCAAATTGCTCCCATGCTACTTCTCTTAGGAAAAAAGGGGGGGGGGAAATACCTCAGTATTCTACCTAAAAAAACACCAAACAAACAAAGCCCAAAAAGCTAGTAAAATGGATTCAGAGGCTTTTTGGTTTGTTTTGTAAACATGAACTTCCATAATATCAGGATTTAGCCTGAACTGCTCCGTTATGAGGCGAGAAACTTGGAAAGCAAAACCTAAAAGAATGTCGAAGGAGTAAGATAATCTATTTATCTTCCAAAACATAACTCCGAAAAGGTTATTGAGCAAAAACAAACAAAAGACCAGGTAAAGGAAGCACAGCATGTTACTAGCTTGAGGCGAAAACCATGCAATTTAATCTTTAATAAGCTTTCCCTACAATGCAAAATCTGTCTAAATTTCTCTTAAATTACACTGGCTTTGAAGAATAAATCCACAGCAAGTAGATGATTAAAAAGGCCTCAATATTCTCAGTCTTCAGGATCTTAACTTCTTTAGGAATATCAACAATATCTGACTATAAAAGATTATTTCCCCTCCCCCCCTTATGTCCAGATTTTCATTAGTTTTTCACAAAATATTTTTATTACCCTCAGTCCTTCCAAGTTGAAATAGAAGAAGTAGCAAATAGCAGCTGTTAGAGCAGTTACACAAGGGCCTATCTGAATCTTCTTAAGAGGGGAAAAAAGCAAGAAGGAGATGAGAGGCTCAGTGAAAAACACAAGTAAACAGAGGTGCCTGAAAACAACTGGCAAGATTTAGAAAACAAATATGGATAGTAATGATCCGTAA
The DNA here is from genome assembly GCF_001715985.3 of Manacus vitellinus. NCBI lineage: Eukaryota > Metazoa > Chordata > Aves > Passeriformes > Pipridae > Manacus > Manacus vitellinus. The sequence goes on from NW_021940535.1 coordinate 31,661,585, forward strand.
AAAATGGGATCATAACCATTTCAACATACAAAGAAGGAGGGAAGTGCAAAAATTAGCTTTACAGTGCTGGGTTAAGGGTTGTACTCGATGATCCTAGAGATCTTTTCCAAACTTAAAGATTCTATAATTCTAATTAAAGGCTTCCTTTCTTGGGCTGGGAAAGGATTCTGTAAAAATTGAAATATATATTGTGGTTGTTTTTGCCAGGCTTAGGCCCCAGCACACAGAGTAAGTGCTATTCAGTGGGGAATTAGTGAGCCAATAGAGGCCACAGAGTAGAAGATGCTGTGAAATGGTGTATTCATTTACTAAGTGAGTAGCTGATGATCAGAAATACAATTACTCTCCCTGATGTAACTGTGGATGGTGCCACCATCTATACCTTTATGTAATAGCTTCTGGATTCCTATTAAACTTTGCTCCTTGTGATTTCTGCAGAATGAGTTTCACAGGTTATACATAATGTAAAAAAAAGGAAAAAAATAATTCCTTTCAGCAGGTTTATTAATCACTGACCTTCCACTCTGCTGAGAGACCCCCATTCTTGAACAAAAAAGCAAGGGTGAGCACAACAGTCTCATTCATTTCCTCTGACACACAGTATAGGAAACAGAATAAATGTTGACTAATGTCACCTTCAGAGAATTTTAAACCATTTAATGATGCCATGAAAAGCTCAAATATGCACCCCTGTGATACTCATTCAAGGAAAATCTCCATTAATTCCCTCTCTGTTTCCCCATTCGGCTGTACAAGCCAAGCTGATTTGTGAATGGTTGAAGTTCTGAGCAAGTACACATTTTCTGCCCGTCTCACAGGCTCAAGGAAAGTGCACGTGCACAGGTCATGGTGTTTCAAAGGTCCTACACAAAAAGTCCCTGCCCTTCTTCAGAGCTGTGCCACGTTCATGACTCCTGCTACCCAACACTGAAGAGATCTCCCAGAGCAGACAAGACCACAGAGCGGGTTTGTGGTCTCACAGGAAACAACAGCAGTTGCAATAGAGATGACGGAGAAACCAGCTCTTCTAGGCCACCCAGGAAAGGCACAAAGAGAACAAACAGGGATGGTCTTCAGGAAATACCACTGTCCTACAAGAAGTGCTTTGTTTATCACAAATGGCCTCCCATGCCTCTGCTTGAGAAACAAAACAAAGAAAAAAAACACACACAAGAAAAAACCCCTGACACTGAAGTCTGACTTCAAAACTTACTCTGTAAAACTGAAAAAATATATTAAATTTCAATGTATGTACAATTGTGGTGATCGGAAGAACACTTTCCTTATTGCTCTGTTTTTCACAATTGATCTACACTTCACTACTCAAACAGATACCTTTTAACGAATCTCTGCATTTGAAAAAGGCTCCAACCTCTTTATATTACTGAAAAAGACCCTAAAAGGTTAAGATATTTAAAGGGATTCTTGAGCGAACTGAAGGAAAATAATTTTAAGAAAATAAAATTTTACTTCAGCTTCTTTTTCACTTTTTTTCTTTTTTTACTGACACACACTTTTCATATGTTTAAATTTCCTCTCTGCAAACAGGGTGAAGCTGTGTTTTCTCCAGGTGATCATGTCTTTCAAGTGACAGCACAAACCCAAACATACCTGGAATAAAAATGTTAAAAAATCTCTACCCTATCTTGCAGCTTCGTCCCCATTTTCTCCCAAACCCCATATCTGCTCCGCAACATCTGCCCTAATAAGCTTCCGATATATCTCCTCCCAATGTTTCTGTCAACAAGCTCAGCTGCAAAATAACTAAACCAGCTGCTCAAATTTCACTGGCACCACACTGCAGAGACAAGACTGCCACAAACTGCCTAGCACATCCAATTCACCAGCCCTGCTCAGTGCACCTTCTGCCCTCAAAGACTGATATTGTTCCACAGAGCCTTATGGTTCTGATATTTTCCCGTCCTTCATTTTACGTTGCACTGTTCACCCATTCCCTGTGGAGATCGATCCAGTTTCCCCTGAATGCTGTCTGTGTTTCCACTTAGAAGATGCTCTCTGCACCATTCTTTTAAAACATCAGAAAAACAAAAGATCAGAAAAACAAAACCCATTAAGACTACTACACTGACCTTCCAGCATGTTGATGATAGTCTGCAGAGAAAACACCTTATCTAAGCAGGACTAGGATTTACCTGGCTGAGGAACAGCTCTGTGGAAAGAGACCTGGGGGTCCTAGTGGACAACAAGCTCAGTATGAGTGAGCTGCAGCAAAGAAAGTCAACAGGATGCTGGGCTGCATCAACAAGGGCAACACCAGCAGAGATAATGAAGTCATTTTCCCACTCTAGTCAGTGCTTGTCAGGCCAAGCCTGGAATATTATGTTCAGTTTTGGTTCCTGCTACACAAAACAGATGTAGACAGGCTGGAGAAGGTTCAGAGAAAAGCCACAAAAATGATCAAATATGGAGACTCTCTTTTCACAAGAAATCACAGGGAAAAGACAAGGGATAATGAGTACCAGGTACTCCTGGGGAGATTTTGATTAGACACAAAAGGAGAAGTTTTCACAATGAGACCATCAGCTATTAGAATAATCTCCCCAGAGGAGTGGTGAGTTCCCCAATGTTGGACACTTTTGACAATTTAAATAAACAACGTGCTGGGCCATCTTATCCAGCCCATGCTTTTGCCAAGAAATATGTGAACAGATGATCCTTGACATTCCTTCCAACTGGCATTCTAAGATTTAATGATTTAAAAGAACAAAAACCATCAAAAAATCCTTCCATCTCTCTATAAATATATATATATTTATTGCAGAATTTACTGCAATATATGTAAAAATTTATGATGTATATACAATAAGGCTTATCACTATAAAGTACTATGCAGGACAGAATATTACTTTTCCATATGGGGTACATATTGCATTCTGGAAAGAGCAGTTGCACACACCTAAGCTTCTGGTTCAGGGAATCTGAATTTTCATAATCAGAGAATTTTCATAATCCTCAGAGGTTTCAAAGCACACAGTAAATAGCACAATTCAAGTTATGATGGTGCCAAATACCTGTTTGCCTTCCCACAAATGAGCCAAGCAGTTGTCTTGCACTGGTGAGATTGTCCCATCAAAGGAAGAAGTTTCGAAGTTTTAAAGCATTCTTTACTCCTGTCTCCAATGTAACCTTCACTTCAAAAACAATTCACATGTTTTTACTAATCAACTGACAAACTGAGGGTACACAGATGATTTTTTGGACTGATACCAAATCTACTATACAGTACATTATTCAGATAATGCATATATTATAGCTTCATTATTCAGATGAAGCTATGAAAGACTTTCAACGTGATTGTACCAACAAAAAAGAGTGTAGACTCCAAATATTTCTCAGACCAATTTAATAGACTTTAAAAGTATTTTGCAATAAAACCCATCTTCTCACTTCCTACTTCACTTAGTATAAGATACCATGCAGTCTCTGATGTGCATATCAGTATTACATGAGAGTAAACAATGAAATCAAAGTAGGTCTAAAAGCAGCATAAATGTAAGACCCATATCAAATAATAAGTTACAGATAACTTCCGGGTTTGTTGTTAAATGATGATACCTATTCCCCACAATGCAGCATGATTAAAACTACATTTCAGTTCTCTTCATCTCTACCTCCAAACTCACTTGTTCCAGTCTATAAATGGCCAGCTCTAACCCTATTTAAGTATTAAGCCTGAAGGAACTAAATTCCTTATATTACTATCCCTCCTTTACACCTTTTTATTACTGTGTAGCATATGAATCTGTTTAGTGTTGTGTGCACTACTTATCCTATAAACAAGTCGCCTGTCACATGCAGACTCACAAATACTGGGTCCATGCCTTTGCCTGTCCTCTTTTCTGGGATAAAACAGAATCATAGAATAGTTTGGGTTGGAACGGACCATAAAGGTCACCTCGTTCCAAACCCGTTGCCATGAGCAGGTACATGACCTGTTTTTCAGCTGCATGAGAAGGCACTTTACTGTTATGGGAACCTCTGAACTTCCTCTCAGATGCTAATCTAATCTCCAGGGATTAGATTATTAATGATGCTTATGATTTTGCATGAACTGGGTCACTAGGGATTAAAAATGTTAGAACAGAATAGGAGAACTAAAACTAAACACCTTTCTTGTCTAGTTTTTCCTCGTTCATTTCTTCTTATTCAGCTAAACATGTTCAGGTTTGCACAACCTGGACACTAGCTTCTTATCATGCTCAAATGCTGGGGATAGAAACACTTAACTAGGAACAACACACTTTTACTGCAATCTTGTTAATCCTCTCTTCAAGCCAGATATCATTCAAAGTTTTTAATTTGGTTATTGACCCATGGGATCTGCAAGTGTTGACAAGTCAACATCTTTTTAGAGATTTTCTATGTCATCCTCAGAATGACTGTTTCACAATATTTTTCCCCATTTCAGCCCCATGACAGAAATCAACCTTCACTTCCAGCAGTTCATAATGCAAAAATGAGTGGGTAAAACAGAATTAGGCCTACACTTCACAAAGATAATTTTCCCATGCTCACAACACTCAGTGTACTGACATGTCTCAAAGAGTAGTAGGTGCACTCATACCTTTCAGAAAGATTTTTGATTATGCCATCCAGGCATATGACAGGATGTCAAGAATCTTGATGGGAAAAGACAGCTATGTGTAAATTAGAGAGACTTGTAATACCAATTTTATTTTAGTACAAGCTAATTCATTGGCCAGGCTTTATCAAGAGGCAGTCTTGCCATTCGATCCACAAAAGTAAAGAATAAACATTATTCTTCTAGTGCAAACTTCCCAAACAGTATGTCTTATCAAATAAGGTCTCAATTCCTATATTCTTTTCAGGTGTTATATGATTTCATATTTCTTTAATATATTCACCTGTTCTCTTTAGTGTGCATTCCTCTCTTATTCACAATTATAAAATCAAGACCATCAGATTTTTAGCAGATTTACCTCTGTGAAAAATCCCCAAACTGAATGATTTCCTACAAAACTGAGGGAACATCAAGTACAAGAGAGGACAGACTCTCCTGCACAACCCAGAGCAGAACAGGTACAGAACAGGAACAGAACAGCTGCTTGTAACTACCTCTTCTCTACAAATTTAGTCTAAGTGCTCCCAGTCAGCTTCAAGACACTATAGAGGTCTGACAGTTTGTGCAAAGCCTGTGATACGCAGAAGGGAATTTGGCACAGCAGGTATGACGTGAGAGAATGGTGCGTCAAGAGCTCAAGGATTTCATTGCACATACATAGGGGAGCATTTGCTTCCAGTTAAATACTTCTCACTTCCTCCAAGAAAGAGGCATTTTAAATTTCTTTCTCAATATCATTTTGACATAATCTGTAACTGCCAGTGGTACAAGTACCAGATTTCAGAAACTCCTAAGTCTGCCCCTGAGGTACTGGTATAAGCATACCTGAACCACGAGGTACTGCTGTGTTGTGCATTACAAGTCAGAACTGTGAGGATTTGCCTTATCTCAAGTACAAAAACAGAATCCCAGGAACTAATCTGATCCCTCTATCAACAAAACCTTTAAAGGAAGATTATCTCTTCCACAGAGACTGGCTGTCCTTCAGTAAGTCTGTTCTCTGCTGGGTGTTTCTACAAAACTGCTGTTGGTAGCTGAACAAGCTATTCCCAGAGGTACTGCTGCACTTCCCAACCAGCCATGAAGAATGAAGCACTCCCATTTCCAAGTCATGTGCACAGCTGAGAAAAAATACAAAGATGAATTCAAGTTCTCATTTCCTTGTCTGATCAGAAATATCTGATGATCTGTGAAATGCAGCAAACTGTCCCCTCCCTACTATTTTCAATTGAATTTCATCCTGCACTTGCAAGATGCTAGATGGGACTTGAATTGTCAGCATTTCACAACAGCAGAGGAGGGGAAAAAAAGTCTTAACCACACGTGAACTTATATGTGCACTTACAAAAACCTGTTTTCCTGAGATTTCAATGCAATCCACCAAATTAACAAGGTCAGATAAGCACCTGAAATTTCTTATACTTATCTGATCAAGGTCTCCAAACTCCTACCACCCATCACTAATTTTGTCATCAAACTGATTCAAATAAAGCAGTGACTTATTTGATCTCTTGGTTTTTCAGAAGCCTATCAAAGTTATTTCTTGATTGCAAAACAGGTATACATGATAGCTGATAAACATTTCAGAGTGCTGATTTACTGCTTCATTGCTGTCTGAAAACATGGCTTCTCTCACAAACTTTTGGAGAGCAACTATTATTTATGAACTACTATTGCACTCCTTTGTAAGTGAAAAAGAGATAAGCAATTAGTTCAGCTGACTATGCTTAAATCTAAACCAAGCACAAGCATTGGAGCCAGTCCATTGTAGCCATACAGAAATGGTTTGGGGCAAATGAATTCACTTCTGACAAATATATCCCTTTTCGCTTTTATCCACAGATGTACCAGAAAAACTGTCAGTTACTCTATTAAATACAATCAAACACTGTTTCACCTGAACTACTAAATCCCTTTCTAGTGACAGAATTCACTGCTCCTCCCAGATCCTTCCTTTGCTCATTCCATATAATAAAAAGGCTTAGTATTATGGAAAGGGGAAAAAAAATAACCTCACATATTCTTTCCAAGTGATTCTCATAAGGTCCCACTATACCAGAGAAATGTACACATGTGAAGAAAACAAAATTAACCTTAGAGGGTAGTCTAGATCTATATTCCCACATTCACACACAGACACTTAGACAGGCTTTCTTAAGGAAAGATATTGCATCATTTTCCAATTGCAGTACAATCAGTCATTTGAAACATTTGTTTCATCAGATGCTTATCTGTCTCAAATGACAAGAACATGGTGCTTATTACTTTCTCCAAGTAATATATCCCAGCAGTAGGGAATGAGATATGTAGTGCAGAATTATACTTTCCCATCCATGTACAAGACTTACCACAGTTTCCTGACTTTCCTGATATATTTAAGAACCTATTTTCTAAGTTCACTGCTAAGTGTGTTTGACAGGAATGAATGAAGGTTATTATTTGGACAAATCTGTCATAATTATTTCTAGCTGCTAATGCATTCTTCTAAATATTCCTATAGTACTGCCAGTGAAAACACTAATGAAATACCCAGAGTGGGCATCGTTAACACTCATGTTTCACAGTGATGCTATGTGAGTATGCAGGAGAGCAGACACTGCCCTCTTACAGATCTTCCTCCCCCATCCTTTATGGGATTCCTGTACTTACGCATCAGCTGATAAAATCAACTTTTAATCATCTGCATTGGCCTACACAGGCACAGAACAGTACATCTTGAGCCTGTGTATTTGGCAACACATCCTAAAATTTAGCAACAGCCAAGGCTTTGATTCATAAACCGTAAGATCACAAATGACCACATAGATCTTTTCAGCTTTTACTCCAATATCTCATCTCATGTTTAATGTGCACACTAAATAATTGAAAGAATATGTCTTGCCCACTTCCCTTAGAAAAGCAGACAATGGCCAATAACCAAGACAACTTAAAATATTGTTGCTGCATACGCTAGTATTTTCAGCCCTTACTTTTGGGATTGTCAGTACCTCCATAATCCAGAATTTTATAATTTATGGATAAGTACTCAGTAAATATAAATGAAGAACAGTAAGTACATAGAGATGTTGGTTTTTTTCCCCTCAAACGAAATACTTCAGGCTGGACTGAGTGATTCTGTAATAGAGTAAAAAGACACTTTCTATGCATAAATGATTTCACTTTTCTGATTGTATTTTACTAACAGGAAGAATCTCCCTATATAACAGAACACAGACTTTTTCCTAAGGAAAACCAGCATATGCACTATTTTTGAGTCATGTAAAAAATAACAGAGCAGACAAATGGTTCAACAAGAAGACACTTTCTCTGGTAGAGAATGGACCAGACAGTGTAATAAATTAAATCTGCTTACCATCTTAAGAATTCTCCAATTATGGGTGCATGTTTGGGCCTTGCCCACAGTGTTTACACAACCCCTTCAACTAACATCCTGAACCACAGCCAATATTCACTAGAAGCATAAACAACTGTGAAAAATATATAGGAAAACTCTGTTAATTTTGTAGCCCACAACTGACTACAGTGGGAGTTGATGGAACCTTTGCAATAAAAATAGTGCCTCAAATCAGTTCTCCACATGGAGAAAGTTTCCAATGATAAGGGACACATGTAAGGCACATTCTTTTAAAAACCTGCTCAAAAGCAGCTCATTGTTCATAAAGGGAATGGTGTTTACACAGGAAAAAGTCCACTTTCAACAAATCTGAAATCCAACAGATGTTTCCTTCTATCTAAGCAAAACAAGTTTGTGACCCTTTTCTGCCCAACCAAAAATCTTCAAAATTAATTCTGCAGGAAAAAAAAACTTCCATACTTGAGAGAATGATCTTGAAAAATGAATTCAGAAAAATTTGTATTTCATAATTGCAGCTGCTACTGAAGTGAGTTAACTAAAAAAAAATGTGCTCTTTAAAGAGAATATTTTATGATCTGGATTTGAAGAGATGCAATATGATAATTATAATTTGGTTTGTGCTGAAAAGAGAAAGTAGGGCAGGCTGTTACTCACACTGCTCTATATTGCAATTGTTCTCCTCAAATCAATTTAAGCTCTCTTCTCCAGACCTCCCACAACATCCCTCCAAAACTCCCAGCTGCTCCTGGCTTCCACAAATCTCTTAAGACCTCTCTTCCTCTGCACACAACACTTAAATAACAGAAGCATCTGAGCAGAGCATAAAAGGCATATCTCTTAATTTTATTTTAATACTACTACCAGTACCTGCTAATCACACATCATGTGTAAGTACTTTGTAGAAGCGTAAAAGAGAAAGAATTTCAGGCTTTGCCTAAGTCATGCTGTTGAGATTGTGCCACACCTGAAACAGTCCCACAGCTGACTGTTTCACTTACCATCATGAGAAAGTTTCAGGACTTTCAGGTTCTACCTGATGTCATTACACCAGCAAAGCTGGATCTGGTGACATTCTGTTGCACAACTGAATGCTGCAAAGACAGCATCTTCCAAGGGGTTGGTGCATTTTCTGTACCCACCAATACCTTACTCTGGAAGATGAATTGAGAAGGACCACAGGTTTCTGAGAATTTTATCCTTTTTTTATATCTTTTATAAAATGCAGCTGCAGAGGCCAAATAAATTAGATTAACAGCTAGAAACAAGCATCAAGGCCAAAGTTAAAACCGTCTTAAACATGGGTATGAGAAGTATAGTCAGTACATGCAACTTTCTGTGCCCAACTTTACCTCCACAAGTCCCTTCTTCACTAGATGTAACTCCAGTTATTTCTTGTCCTATCTATTTTGTGAGCATTATACAAAGTTCCCATCTCTACAATGTTTTATGTGCAGCACGCTCAGCAATGAGGTTCCTTACCCCAGCTGAAGTCCCTGCATGTTCCAAGATGAATATAACAAGACAGGACTGCAATCTGCCAGCAATATAATGCACCACTATTACAACCAACACGAATATTAGCAGTGTGAAGGAGACCCACTGAGATGCAATTCAAATCTGCCTATGAAACAATTATAGCAGAAGGCAGAGATGGTTTTCTCCCTCCCCCAATAATCCTATTTGTCCTTTAAATAGATCTGAAGTATAATCTCAAACTGTCAGCATTTCTGTAAAGAAATACCAGCTCAGACCTAATTGGATTTGTCAGACAATCATAGCTAAACAGTTCTCTGAGCTCCAACAGCTGAACAACTAGGGAAAAACCTTCCACATTGTAATGTGTAAGAATATGAAAGTTTATTTCAAGAGGAAAAATTTCCTCTGAAAGTAGGTGGTAGAAAGGTATAATTTGTTCCACAGAACCCTATCCCTTAGCAACATAATGATGTGGTGTGGCATACCTAAGGTTGTGTGACTTGCTCCATATAGGCAATTATCTAGAGTTACCTGTTCATACATTGTCCCTTCGGGCTGCTCTGAATTCACCCCAGTTGCTAAAAGTTTGCTTGTGTAAACCTGCCTTTGTTTTAGACTTTTTGACCATGAATAAGAAAACGGGGGGAAAAGAAGAGGGAATTTTGACATGAACATGTAACAGTAGCATTCAAGAAGAAAACAAGTATACATATATATTGCATGTAAACAAAAAAACTAGTGGAATATGTATTGTAATCTGAAGAGCAGAAATACTTCTTATTCCTCTGGACTTCCTGACTTTTTGCATCACCTATATATATCTACATATATCTATATGTATAGATATACGTACACATGAAACTTGCTCTGTCATTATTGTATGTTAGGCTGTTCTGTTCAGGCTATTGTGAGCTGGAATAGTGCATTTTAAAGACAGTCTAGGGCATAATGGCCTAAAACTCACACTAACCTCATTCTTTGAACAGTGAGACAGAATACATTACAGTGATGTACAGGTTGCAAGTTCAGGAAGTGTATAGGCCAAATCTTAAAACACTTTCAGTGTCTTCAAACTGTGGTTTCATCAATGAAGATTTAGATTATTCCATATGTGTCCAGATCCAGAAGAAAAGTTATTATAGAGATTTTATGTTGAAAATTGAAATGATGTTCATTTCACTGACTTTAAAATAACAGTTGTGCAGGTTTTAACATTTTTACGTTTTGAGAATAACAACTTGAGCATTCAGCAATGTTATTTTCTGTATTTGCAGAGCTGGTAACCAGCACATATGCGACTGAGGAATAAAAGTAAACTTTGCATAAATTCCAACCCATGTTTTGATCTGGGTCAAGAGAAAATTCAGATAATGTATTTAGTCTATCACCATCAGCATCAATACTCAGGAGTTATACACTCTCTTACCTGTTGGCTTATCCACACCAAGGAATCCAGCCTGTCCCAGGGTTTTAAACACTTTATGTGCTGGGAACTGTCCTTCTTCTTCCCACTTGTCCACAAAGGGATTAATCTCCTTATCGATAATCTAGATTTGAAAAATAAATTTTAGATGTTAATAATACAGACATTTCTACACAAACAACTTTGATTAATTTTTCCTAAAAATTGTAATCTAGGAAGAAAGAGAAAGGTACAGGAAAAATTTTGAAAGCCCAATAATTTTCTTATTTCCTGTTGGATATCCTTATTCTCCACCCATCCACAATTATTACAAAAGTCTTAATGAAGCATATATTAATAATTCTTTTAGCAATTACAACTACTAAAACAGTAAGCCACCAGGGATGGTTTAAGCCTGTCCAAGTCCTATGAAAATGGTAGTTTCCCCTCACCATTTGTTACCTTTTTGGGTACAGATCCTAGAAAGTGACAGGAAGGGAAATCTGGATTATCCTCAAAGGAATGTTGCCAAAAAAGGTTGATGAGTTGTTCACAATGACCACACACAGTACCAAGACAGGCAAGTGGGAGAGACTTCATTTCCTCTCCCTTTACCTGAAATGCTCCCAAGGAAGTCAATGCTGTTCAGGGCAGTTATGTTCAGTCTGTGTTTAGACTTTCCTATGGTCTGACAGAACATATACTGGAAAAATATAGTCTCCTTCCAGAATTTGTAATATTCCCAAGTCTAGTCCCTGGGCAACTCTTGACTATTCTACTGCTGCACACCTACTAAAAGTCAATGTCCCACACTGCCTGGCTATTGTTCTTGCTCTATTCAGGCTGCTGTCTTCCCATCCAGCTGTTGCGAGCAAAACACATCTGGGATACAGCCCCTACATTCAGTAACACTTTCAGGTTTAAGAGCACAGGGGTCAGATGTTTCACTCCACAAAATTCCACATTTCCTTGCCCATGGGCAGGAAGCAAAATGGGCAGGTGCATTTTTGCTGCCTACCAGCCAGTGTGAGGTAGATGCAGTTTCAACAGCTCTCAAAAGGAGTCAGATGTATCCTGACCACCTCTCCTACATCCACCAGCCAAATCAGGAGTTGGCACAGGCTGCTTCTACCATGTGGCCAAGTCTACCATGCACCTGTGTCAGCCAGCACAAGGGGGGCCAAATGGAAACAAACCCTACCAAAACAAACACCAGTTGCCAATAAAAAGCTAATGTTTTTAACCTGTAACCATGATTTTACTGCTACACTGTTTCATGAAGAATTTACTTTTTCAAGAACTTACTCATCTTAGTCTTCTCTCCACACTAAATAAACAAGCCCTGTGGTGCTAACTATTTCTTGAGCTGGAAATAGAATCCTCTCCCTCCCGAACTGCTGTGTTCTTGAGACCCTGAGGAACTTTCTTCCAAACTATCTATTGAACATTCTTTGGAGAACTCCAGCCCATATATGGCTGGTTTCTGCCTTCCAGCTGGCCACAGAAATAAGCATACTTCATTGTTCATAACAGAAAAATCACTTTTTCAATTCTCTCATCTCTCTTCCTCTCTTATATTGATTAACATAGGCCTCATGATTCAATAGTAACAAAATACCAGAGCCCTATCTAGGAGAGCTCACCTTTCACTTCTATATTGCAATATCCTAGATGCTCAGATCCTAAGATGCTGACCCTCAATGTTGAGTTGCAGGTGGTGAAATACCTTTTTGACTGTAGTAACATCTGACAATACTCATCAGATAATGTCCAGGGAAATGCCTGAAAGAGGTTATGAAATACATAAAGTTTTCCCAGTGTTTTGATGGATCTTGGCAAAAATATGAAGTAAATGTACTAACAGAACTTTATGTTTGTTATGGCTGGTGCGGGGCCAAGCGTTTCACAGCCTTCATACAAAGCTACCTTTGAAGTTAAACAAAGTCAGAAAAATGACTGAGGCATGATTTCTTCAGATTATAACCTGCTTGCTCCTGTGCCTTTGAGGGAAACTCAAATCATTTAACAAAGCTGAATTATTACCAGGTAAAGTTTGCCATGCTGAGTAAAAGAAGATCTGTTTTGCATGACACAACAAAAAAAAACCAGAGATAACCTCACTGCACAAACCACAAATGGTTTATGCCCCTAAACTCAAAAAAAGATTAATAGCACAGTACAGATGCCAATAGCCACAGTTTTTTCTTAGCTGCTGAACGCTATTGGACTGTATTTTTACAAAGAATTAAATAGGCCCTGTCAGAAGCTTTTACACTTCAGTCACAAACTTCTTCAAAAAGTCACACGTTATTTTATAATCATAAGGGGTTCGGGGGCACCCTTATGATTATAAGGTGTGCCTTGTACTAACACATACAAACACAAGCCATATTGCTGGAGAATTGCAGTACTGCTCAGCTGGTTGATTCTTCAGCACTGATTATTGGACATTATCATCCCTTCCTAGAAAAGACAAACGGAAACAGGGAGAAGTATTTTCAAAAGGTCAAGTCAGCAATGAGTGAAGGAACACAATTACTAAACATGTGCTTAAAACATTGCTGAAGATGGGTCAAACAGTGCTGTACTCCTAATCACTAGATTTGTCCCTTTCCTTGGCTTTAACAACTTCCTCACATTTGTACCCTCAGAGAAATATTTCACACTTGAACTGCAGACAAGTATTATGTAGGCACCTTAACTTAAACCATAATGTATACATGCAGTGTTTGGAGAATATAGAGAAGTGAGCTTTAGGCAGCATGCAGCAACTGTTCTGCTGATTTATATATGCTTTATCATCCCATGGAAATCATGGGTGTCAGCATCTAAACTTGCATCACTAGGATACCAACTATAACAATATGTCAAACTTCTATCAGTAGAAATATTTAGCACTGCATACTACTGATGCTATCTGACAGATATTCCCAGCCACAAAGGAAATCCTTCCACCTGGTCTAGCTAGTCAAATCTCAATGGCATTTGGGATGTAAAGATGATTTAGGAGCCATATAACTTTCCCACCTGCTGATACAGTTCCAGTAAATCACAACAGAAACTCTGTTATTTTCCTGACAGCGAGGGTACAGTAAGTCTCATGTATGGGACTGGTGTTTTTCTCGGGCTGCTTCATCTGAACAGTGACGATGCAAACCTAAAGGACTAGGTTCTGGAGGCAGCCTTAGTTTAGCCTGCATCCCCACGAGAATTCAGGCTACTCTCTGGGGAGCCTCCCAAAGAATGGCCTCAGGGCTGGTATCAGCTGTGAATTATCTTGAAAAACACTGGTGGATATTTGCCCAGTCGGAAACTGATAGAGCCAACAAACTCGTTTTTTGTTGAATGATGGTAAGAAAAATAAAAGTGTTTTCATTAAAAATAGTTTTGACAAAATTTCGTGAAAACAGCACCTGCAGCTTCCTGCCCAGGAATGGGGAAATGCAATGGCAGGGTTATAGAGGGGACAGACACGGAAATACAAATTTTTAAAAAGTAGATTATTCTAGTTTCTCTTTAAAACAAAGCAATTAAAATATCCCTCCAAATGATTGCCAAAGAGTTGTATGTTTTGACTATATTCTATTGGAATTTATTGTACTATTTAAATGAGAAAAGTAACAAAAATTCACAGTTGGGGGTTTTCCTTCACATAATGCTCAATATTCTGTGCTGATATTGTACCTACAGGTACCGAGAAACATTAGCAATTGCCATTTAATTCTCTCTGCATTCTAAAATAAATGCATTCTACAGCAGTAGAAACTGTAATTGAATTAATTTGGGTACTGAGAGCATGTACAGATGTTCTTTACATCAATTAAATTTCTTTTCATTATTCACCAGCAAGTTTACCTTCCATCATGCAGTTCAAACCAGAAATTAAAGGCCATACCACTTCTACACACAATACCTCTTATATCCACAGCTTATAATACTGTACAGTGGTAGTATATTTCAGCACACTATTAACAAAATGATGAATCTTGAAAATAATACACTGAATTCTTAAAAAAATTACACAAACTTTTACTAAAGCTGAGTTATATCTCAGTTGAGATTAGACTAACTTACTAGAAAAGCAAGAGAAAATGTCCAAGCAAAAGCTATTTCATATTAAGATTAAATGGATTCTGAGGGGGCAGAATTAGATTAGATGTTAGGAAGAAATTCTTTACTCAGAGGATGATGAAGCACTGTAGCAGGTTGCCTAGAAAGGTTGTGGATGCTCCATCCCTGGAAATGTTCAAGGCCAGGTTGGATGGGGGTCTGAGCAACATAATCTAGTGGCTGGCATCACTGCCCATGGCAGGAGGTTGGAAATAGATGATCTTTAAGGTCCCTTCCAACCCAAACCATTCTATGATTCCATGACATAACTGTACAATATTATGTTAGGAGCAGCATTTTTTTCCCCTTTAAATCAAGTTACAGTAATCAAACTTAGCTCTATTAATATAATAACTGAAGATGATGCAATTAATAGGATCTTTAATGTAAAAAGTAAATAAATAAGCAACAAACTTCTGTGCTTCCAGTCCCCATGACACATGCTAGGAGACCCTAGCAGAAGTCAGGAGCTGCCTGAGTGCCTGAGTCACCCCACATGGTAGTGGCAAGCCCGGACCTGACACAGGCAGTGCCCCAGCAGGAGAGCCAATCGTTCTGTCTCTGATGACATAGGGTGCAGAAACAGAGGCAGTATGTGACTTAAAAAACCACAAGTTAAAAAAAAACCACATTAAACAAATGTGATTTAACCACACAGCAGCCAGAAAATGCTCCCTGCAGCACTAACCTTGTCTGCTCATATGAAGTTATTTAGTGCACTTTCTTCCGGCAACCAAAATCCAGTATTATGAGCTTGTCTGAATTCTGCCATGACCTAGAGAGCAAAGTTGCAGCCTACTGCTTCCTCTTTCAGGATGTATCACCACCACTGGGCAAAGGTCTCCAGGAAGTTTTGCAGGACCGTTTTCTGGTGATTGTTTTCTTTGGGGTTTTTTTGTTTGTTTTTTGTTTAGTTTGTTTGGTTGGGTTTTTTGGTTGGTTTTGGTTTTTTGTTGCTGTTGTGTTGATTTGGGCATTTTTAATACTAACTGAAGAAAGGGGGATAGCCCTCAATTCTTCTCTTATAAAACATACATTATTATTAGTTACGACTTACCTAGGAGATCTATGTAAAATATGACTCACTGCTATGCAAGGGGTCCTGCCAAGGTAGCAAATGTCCTAGATGCTGCCAAAACACTTCTCCCCTTTACAGAAGGAAGGCAGGTCTCCCTCTTGCCCACAATGGAGAAGATTTGGCATTTGGATACACTCTGCACCTCATTCTATTTTCATAGTTGACTACCCAGCCAAATATATGATGTGACCACCTGGGCAAATGACTGTCTACAAGAGTTGTCAATGAAGAATTTGTCCTACTGCAGTATGGGATTTGGGACTAGGCCTCAGTGATGATGCAGAAATTTCTGTACTCTGAGCTATCATTGGACTGTTGCTGGAAAACATGCCAAGAAAGTGTTTTCCACAATGATATGGGGTTGAACTGAAAAAGTTCAATTTAAGAGCAGACATCTGTTTCATGACCCTGTGAAAAACGTGGCAGGAAAAAAAAGTCCTAAAAGCAGAATATGCAGACAATTAAAATAAAGAACAAAAATGAAGTAATTCTGACTTGAGCTTTTTAAGCTTTTTTTTTTTTTAATTCCATACCTAAAAAACCTTAAACAGAAAACAAAATAATGGTTCCACCTACCCTACTTAAACACATTGCCAGTCCCCTTGCTTTGGTGGGATTACAGAAAGATAAAGTTAGGACCACACTGAAGTACCTGGCTGAGCGTGGTCTCCATGGCAGACACTTTGTCTCACCATGCTCCTTTTCCATGGACTGCATTGCTGATCTTTTATTTTGCTTGTAAATGTACTAAGCACTTGACAGAATAAACAAAAAGACATATCAACTATGTCAGGTTACAAATAACCCCTCCTCAATCTACTCTGTGCACGTGTGCACATTTACTTGTAAATACACAGATATTTCTGATCGTTTCCCCTTTTCCCTTTCACTATGGGTGTTACATAAGCTTGAGACATTCAGGAAAAAAGTAATTCCAGCTTAGCACTATAAAGCCAGTTCAAAGGGGCAGATAATACATCATCTAGTGCTTCTGGTATCTTTAGGATACTTCTACTTCTTTGTTCATTGCTGCAAAGTGAGGGCGAACAGGCCTGGCTCACATCTGGGTTTCTCCACTGCCATTGCACATAGCTGTGGCCAGAGCTGAGTTTCCAGAGATGCTTCCAGTGGATTTTAAACCAATATTCACTAGTCTTATACAAGGGGGAAAAAAACCAGAAATTTTTCCTAATAGCTGAAAAATATAAGTCTGAAACGGAAAGCTGTATTTAAAACTGTTTAATTAGAGCACCACAATTCTTTTGTACCTTCAATAAAGCTGCGCCACAGGCAACAAAGTAATCATGAAATCTGCTACAGCACTGGGTACCAAAGACTGCAGTGGTCAGCAGATACAGGAACAAACTGTTACTAAATTAAGTTTTCCATTTCTCAGAGGAAAAAAAAATAGTGGAATGAAAACCTCTATAACATAGAAGTTGGCAGCTTCTCATTGTATAATAAAATATACCTGTCCTCATCTGATTTTATAAAATCTAATTTTTTCATGGAAAAAAGCATGCACTTTATTCTGTAATTTTGCCTGGTCTATTCACTTGGCAGTAACTGGACATACTTCTGTTTAAATCATTGTGTTTCTTCCCTTTCTCTGTAACACAGTTCCTTGCAGCATACCTAATACATAAAGCATAAACTGGTTCAGAAAATCGAATACGGATTATCTTTTGATCCCATACATCTGGCTACAGATTTTACTTCAGGAAACCAGAAAATCCAAACCCTGAATCAACCACAAAGTTTTTGCCAACACTTACTGAAAGCTTAAAATCCTACAGGTCTGCCAGGAGTGCAGAAGCATGCACTGCCCTCCACCCTGTGCGTATTTGTTGGCACAGATCTGGGAGCTGGCACGTCTGGGAGCCCCATTGAAGAAGAAGAGGGCATACATCATCATCATCATCATCATCATCATACTAAGAAAATGAAAGACCAGTCTTGGCACTGATGTTGGTTGGACAAGCCTTTTGGATGACTGGGAGCTCTGGCTACTCGTATGGTATAGTATACTATGATATACTATACAAATATGCTATACAAATATAGTATCCAGGCTACTTGTATCAAGTTGTGAAAGCCGTACAAAACTGAGCAAGTGATGGGTTTTTTTGCTCCTGCAACTCATACTTTTCAACACACAGATGCTGAGTTGAGGTACAGTGTAATGTCTACCAGATGCTGGGATGCTGGGATTTGGGTCCTCCTGGCTCTGGATTACCTCCCTGTAGGAACAAAAGTTTTCTCACTATGG
Source organism: Manacus vitellinus (assembly GCF_001715985.3). Taxonomy (NCBI): domain Eukaryota; kingdom Metazoa; phylum Chordata; class Aves; order Passeriformes; family Pipridae; genus Manacus; species Manacus vitellinus. The sequence continues at coordinate 31,679,878 of NW_021940535.1, forward strand.
CTCACACCATTACATCTGAACTGTCATAGCAAAACCTGTTTAAGCCCAGATGTTTGCTCGGTCATAAACTGCTTATTAAGACAAAACTTTAGTTGTTGGAAGAATTGCCTAATCTAATCAGATGTGGCAATGATAAAGCAATATAACAACTAGACCTGAGGCACAAAAATATCCCTTAGGCACACAAAGTCTAACTCAATGCAGTGGAAATCTGTTCTAACATTAATAGGGGGTAGGAAAAAAATCCAGTGTTTGGACACAACAACTGCAATCTCAGATGTATGCAATACTCTGACACCAAGTAACAAATAGGAACATTGCTTACAAAATTGTCTTTACTGCATTTTTGCTACACAATGAAGCATTCGTACATTAACTAACATTTGTCCAACTATTAGAAAAAGCTTTTTACAGATCTTGCTTGAATATGTTGAAGCTCTTTTTTTTTTCCCTCTTACTCCTCTACACTGATTTAAAAGCAACTCTTGGTAGGGCACTGGTAGATGTACTGGATGGTCCCTCTTATTACAGTGGTATATCCCAGCTACCTCTTCCAATAACAACAAAATTCAATTATACAGACTTCCTCTCTGTTAAATTGACACCAAAATTCTTGGCACCAGCAAGACAATTGGCCTCTAAATGTTTGTATGATCTTTCTATCAGTCACAAGATGACAAAGGCTATTTCAAATACCCCAGAATCTGGGAATACATTTGCTTCCCTTAGACAGGAGGGACAGAAGGGCACTCAGTACAGACTCTGTGAGCCTTATCAATGTCACATTTACCTGTTTTCTTCCTGAAACTTTTACCTCAGGTACATGATAAATTAGGTTTTAAAATTACAGGTGCCAGTATTTTTCAGATTCAGTTGTCTATTTTCTCCCCCCCAACTCAGTGAGACACTAACTTTTAACTGATTTATTTGTAATACCAGCAACTTATTACTTTGCTGTTCTGTGACAGGGGTTTATGATTTGTTACAAAGATAAATAAACCAACTCCATCCAAGGTGCTCCAGTGGTAATAGTGGTCACCGTTCAGTATTTTGCAGGTGGCCAAAAACAGCCATATTATTTTGACAGAGAATTTACAGTAATTTTACCAGAAAGCTAAAGTAAATGTTAATATTTAATTTGGATCATTCATGCACTAATATGAAAGGACATTAATTCTTGTAAAAATACATATATGAATAAACAGAAACTCATGACATAAAAGCCAAGACTGCAAATAAGGTATAGATGTCCTTCGGTGGAGTTTCATTGTCAAGGGGGAAATCCTCATCCTACAGACACACTACACAGTGTAACTAGAACCAGTCACCACTAGGCATAAAATGAAATGTCATTCATATTACATGGCACTCCAGAAAAATATGTATCAAATTTACCAATTTCTCAATATCACTAATGCCAGAGAAAAAGAAAAATGGATAGCGTGTATACATCCTGTATGTATAGGAATATTGTTACGCATACATATCCAGAGTAGGTTAAACCTTTTTCCTTCAAACCAGTTATACTGTAATTTAATTATTGCAACAAGTCGTGGGATACCAGAACACTGCAAGCATTGTCCAACAAGTTAAGGAAAAGTCACATTTTCGATTTCCAAGAGGAAGGGTGGTGACCTATAAAGTTGTAAAGGAAACCACTCACAGGGTCATTTCAATACCCTTGCTAAAAACAGCCCCCTGGAATTATAAGAGTCTCTTCCTCATCCTGCTCAGAACAATTGGAAAATTATAGATAATTTAAAATACGTTAACTTAATATACTAAAAAACAAAATAAATGGAGACAAAAAAAATAACAATTCTCACTCGTGGAATTGCATTGCTAATTTCTCAGATTTCTCTGATAGTGGCATTAGGATTTAGCTAGTGGAAAACTGCCCCAGATTGCATAACAGGTATATTTAAAATGTGGTGCAGATCCTGAGTGGTCTTTGTATCCCAAAGACTTTACTTTTTAGTTTATCCTGAAGTCATCAGGGACAGGTTTAACTTAAACCAGAACAAATACTGATTGCTAGAAGCTTTAGGTGAACAACATCAGACTGGATTTGACATGAACTAGTGATTTTTCTTTTTTTCCTATATGATCAGATCAAATCTAAAATAAATGCTACATAAATATTTTTAAAAATAGAGGACAATGAAAAAAAATCAGGTTTATGTTGCCTGCTGTGATTTCTTCTACAATATATTCATCACAAAGTTTTATGCAATACATATACCACTACGTTCCTTCTTAGCCCATGATGCAATTACAGGCACTGAACCCAGCAAGGTAGAGCATGTTGTTAGCAGCACTTCAACAGGTGTGGGGACAAGGGAGGGGAAAGTTTTTATAAAAAAACCCACATTGTGTCCCACAGCAGAACAGCAAACACTGCACCAGCAGACACTGTAGAGCTACTTCCCCCTGCACTTCATCTCATCTCTGAGTAAACAAACAGCTGTGAACACCTGAAATACAATATAATGTGTGCCTTAACCTATCCATGACAAAGATCAGGACTTTTAAAATCTTCCCAATCATTGTCTTCACAATGTCTGGCTTTGTCCTCTGTGTTTCAGGACACTGACTTTTCATCAATGCACTTGTAGTGCCCGGGCAGGTGATAGGGAGCGGTGTGCATGGAACAAGGTCATTGGGCAAAAAGCTCTGCAGAGATATGCAGATACACAGATACATGAAGGCTCCTTCCAGATGGGATCAGTAGAAATTTGACACGATGATATTAGCTACAAAATCCTGCGTTCTCAATCCAGGTGAGAGAGGAGGATTCATTTCCAGCTTCTTCTAGTGATTCTTTCTCTGGCATCTTATTTCTGCTTTGCAAAGGGCCCAGGAATTTAGACTAATGAAACTAACTTACTAAGAAACTGACTGGTCATGGATCCCTTTCTCTTATTCCTCAGGTTTCTTTCGTCTTTTTTTTTAACACAGAAAATGAACTCATAGGTCCTAAAGGTCAGTGAAAACAGGCCTCAGTGACAGAAAACACAATTATTTAAATTGCTTTTGGGATATTTTAACACTGGAAGTGTGAAAGTTAATGCCTGAAGCAACACAAACCTGAGGTAAACATCACGTGACTTAGAGGTAACTCCACTATCTTTTGTCCACAGTGAACTGGGGAAGAGGTGAAATTGGGAAAAAGTTAAATTTATCCATAGAAATATAAGATTCTTCAAGTAATTTTTAAAAGCATCTATTAAAGACAGAACAGCACAGCTCCAAACCCACATAAAAAAGAGTCAATATCTGGCAATTCAGAGCATACTGTTCTTAAAAAAAACTACAGCAGAGCACTGCACTACCAGATAGAACTTGCAAGCTTACCTACAGGTAAGGGTTAGGGTTGCAAGTCTGGGACAAGTCCTTACACTCCTAACGCCTTCCTCTGAACTCACATACTGTTTGGTCCTATGTGGTTGCCACAAAAATGCTGTTTACTCATTGCAGCAGTTACTGAACTTCTGCACTTTTCTCACTGGTTCATAGTTCAAAGGTGGATGTCTCTGACAAACTGCTGCCCCGGCATCGCAGCGTGCACCACACCAGGGCTCCCTGCCGCCACAGCGGCTGATTCTCTGGCTTTGGCAGGTGCTCTTAATCCTACCACGGTGTTCTACAGGTGACACTGACCTCGCTGATGGGAATGCACAGAGTTCACCAGCACTACCGTTAGTTGCGGATTGCCATTTGACACTCGATTTGCACATTACCTTACCAGAAGTGCCTCCCTTCTTCTGGACTTATGATCTAGTTTCGCAGGAGCCTTCCATCACTCCCGTCTAGAGCTGGCTCAGTGACCGGCGGCATCCGGGGCCGGCCGGCACGGCTCGCCCCGCTGGACCGGGGCAGCACACGCCGGGAAGGGCTGTGCCACCCTGCGGGTCACAGGCAGGGGACCAGGGGACACGCTGCTCCGTTTCTGGCACTGGCAGCGACAAGTTACTTATCTAAGCACACCCCGGGCCGTCCTGGGCCACTCACTGCCCTTGCCCTGGCTCTCTCTCCCCGCGCAGGGTGGCACGGACGGGTGTCCCCCGGGCCCGCCGCTACCCGAATGTCCCCCCCGTACCTTTCTGAGGCCGCCCGCAGGTCGCGGTGCTGCGGGGTGTCACTGCCGTCCCTTGGCCCGAGCTGCGGCGCGCAGGGCCGAGCCCAAGCGCGCCCAGCGCCCGCCGCCCCGCAGCGCCATGGCCGCCGCGCCCGGTCCCGCTCCAAAGGCAAGGCCGAGGGCCGCCAAAGCCTGTCCCGCTCCAAGAGCCAAGGGCGAGAGCAGCCGCCGTGCCGACCAGCTGGCCCGGGTCACCCCGGCAGCCCCTGCCCCGCCCCGCGCCGTCCCGTCCCCTCCCTCCTCCCGCTCCTCTCTTCCCCGCAGCAAGCCACGGTAGCTCTCGGGTTACGGGCAGGTTTTCTTTAATGCCAACGAACAGCCATGAAGCGACCGACAAGCGGGTGGCGAAAGGGCCCCGCGCAGCGACAGGAGCCGGCCCCGCCGGGGAGCAGGGCACAGCCGGCCCTGCTGAGCGGCCTGTGCGGGTCTCGGCAGCTTTCGGGTGGGTTTCTGTATTTTTGTAAGGAGAAATAGAAAATAACAAGAAATCCGCTCCTGTGCTCGTTCAACACGGACCGGTGGTGGTAGGGACACGCTAGTGACTCCGTAGGGGTATAGGAGCAATGTCTGCTCCGGGGGCAGGCGCAGGGGCCGTTCTTCTAGGCGATGACACAGCCTCCCTTCTCCTTGAAGGGATTCTTGTCCTCGGGAACCCCCTTCACCAGCGGGTCTTCGCCCGACCGCTCCTCGATGTAGTTCTTGATCTCTTCGGAGCACTTGGACACCTCGAGGGAAAGGACAGAGAAGAAGCTGCGTTATGACCGGAGCTAATGAACATCAGAGGAGGAAACCCGTGAATTCACACCTTTCTCATTTACCTTCCCGCCAAGCATAAAACATCTGACCACAGTGACCACAGTGCTTTTTAGCAAGCACTAAGCAGATGCAGACTCAGCTTCTTTCCTCTTTTTTCATAGCCTGATATTCACAGAACATGTGAGTATCTCTGGGAATGTATATGCCACTTGTAACAGCAGCTGCTGTGTACTTAAACTTGCATTTAAGTTTACATAAACTTAGTTATCCAAAGTAGTTTTATTAAGCTGCAGATCACACTCTTCCTAAGCATTGGCATAACTTACGGTCAATGGTTTCAGGGTCAGTAACTTTCAATTCAGCTTTAAAGTATTCATGTCTTTACGTGTTTTTCCCAAACAAAACATTCAGCAGTGATTTTTCAGTGGTAATACAAATTCTTACTTTGTGGTTCTGCTAGAGCAACGACGCATCTCGAGTGACAGTAAAGACCTGACTGGGAAAGACAATATACTTACAGGTTACCCGGGGTTATTTTGAACAATAGTTAATAGAATAGTCTATTTTGTTATAAGAGAACATAATACACATAACACTATGCATGGCATTCATAGCAAACTAGCACTGATGTAGGTAAGCCTGCACAGAACCTGCCTGTGGAGAAGAAACGTGTTCAGTTTTTGTTCACTGAGACAAGAGAACATGCAGTGACAGTCTCTGGGGAGCATGAGAGTGCACAAGCGAATCTCACGAGCTCCAGAGGTTCCTTATCCACAAACTCCTCTTGCTTCCTTTCCCTGTGTCAGCAGAAACTGTCCTTAGATGCTCGAATACCTGACATGCCTGAGGACACACTCTTGCTCTGTCCCCACCTCCTCCCTTCCTACCCACAGTCCCTGCAGTGGCACAGCTGTGCAGCGTCAGCAGCAGGAACCAGCTGTTGGCCAGGCCACTAGATGATTAGTATTTCTAATTTAAGGCCTTTTGCCTTCTTTGTTAATTACATTTTACTTCATAGGTAGAACTATAACAAGAGAACCAATGAATTTGCTTGCTCTATCACAGACAACAGAGCACGACCTGTGCAAAATTAAGTTTTAAGCCATTAGAAAGAATAGACTTAATTCCCAGTTAAACAGTGTATAAAATAAAATCTAGCTGCCTTTGGACCTACAAATCCCATTGTATGTCTTACTCTTCTCTACCTTGCAAACCCTGTTCATTCAAATTGGGGCACCTTATCCTGTAGTAAAGTTGTGCTCCAAAGTCTATGCAGGACCAAGGTTTGTTTTACTTCAGTCAGCATTACCAGGATCATTCTCATTTATAAGAAAAAAAAGCCTGCTTAAATACACGTTCAAACATTTTTATTCATTCAAAAAATTATTCAAAAGGACACTTCCTTTTTGTGCTGTAAAGGTATAGGAAGGAGTCAAGAAAACTTTGGCTAAAGTTTTTACTTTTGATAACAACAGAAGTGTGGCTTCTGCATTTCCCTGTCCCTGTACCAACCATACACGTACCAGGGGACTGTGGTGACTATAACACAGATTTCATTCTCACAGTGAAACTTCTGTTACAATGCACTGGTAAAACTGAGCATGCTGTCTGTGCTTTACCTCGGGTGAATCTAAAATATCTGTTTCCCTAAAGTGATCAGGCTTTTGGTTTACTTTGAAAATGTAGACAAGTATTATTATTATTAATAATAATAAATATTAATAATAATAATAAATAATAATAATAATATGAAACCTTTAGCTCCTGCACAGTAAATTTCAGTTGCTTGGGAACTCTCTGAGGGATGATATTGCTATCTATAGTAGTTCGATATCAAGTCCTCAACACTCCTGGAGCTTTAGACTATACCATAACACCTACAATCACCGATACCTGACTCACAGCTAAAATGTAACTCTGGCGTTCTTATTTTCTGGGCTAAACACCTAGACAGGTGATTAGTAACTAGTGTGACTAATGCCACTGATTCCCACATATAAATGTATTTTTAGTCCTAACTAGAAGTGTTTATTTAGGTGTAGTTTGCTTCTGCTGGCATGCAGAATAAGAAAAAAAAAGAATATTAGCTTCACAGCAAGATCAGTTCTACACGTCTTTCATTTATAGAAAATGTAGAAAAAACCACAAAACATTTTACTGAAAGTACTTCACCTGTGAACAGGAACAATCAAGAATATGTCTAAAAGCACTTTTTCTATGACAAAGCGGCGGGTCACGGCTCCACCACCGGCAGCCTTTTGGCTCCTGCCCTCGCCCGGGAACTGCATAGCGCAGGAAGAGGAAGCCGGGGCAGAGAGCGGTGCCGCGGCCGCGGCTTCCCGCCGCCCAGCACCCATCTCCTGGCACCGACAGGTCCCAGCGCGTTCTGTCTACAGAGGAGAGGAACACAGCGCGACGTGCTCCTCCCTCGCCTGGCAGGGCTGCCTTGGTGCCGGCCTTGAGCTCCAGGCTCTGGCGGGAGCGAAGCCAAGGGTGCAAATGCACCGGAACAGCCGCGGCCGGCGCGCCCATGCCAGCCCCTCGCGGCGCCTTCTCCCGCGGTGGTGCGCTCCTTTCCCCCCGCTCCACAGTCACCCCTGGGAAGGACCTACGCGGTGTTAGCGGTGCCGTGCCGACAACGCTGTCCCCGACCCCTGACCCAAAGCGGGTGGCAGGAGCCGTCGGTGCAAACCGCAGCCGTCCCAAAACATCCAGGGCTCTCCGGAGGAGCGGCTCTCACAGCCTCGCCGCCCCCGGCCGACCGCCGCCCTCCAGCGTGCCCCTGGCCGCCTCATGAGCCGCCGGCATCTCGCGTCCGGGCACGAACGGGCTGCTCCCCGCCCCAGCCGCCGCGCCTGGCGTCGCCCGGCGGCGGCAGGGCAGCTTCGAGTCCTTTCTCCGCGCCCGCTCACCGGCTGCCTCTCCAGCTTCACTTCTTTCCGGAGCTGCTCCACTTCCATTTTCAGTTTGTCCTTCTCGCTCAGGTCCTCGATGTTGATGGCTGGCATCGTCTACACTGTCAAAGCGCGCAGGGAGGGAGAGAGGGACAACAAAAGGTTACGTCTGGGCAGCCGAGGGCGCCGGGGCTCGAGCCCCCGGGCGGTGGCGGAGCGGTGGGGACGGCCCGCCCCCGCCCGCCCCCGGCTCCTCACACGCTGCCGTCCGAGTTGCCCCGCTGGTCGGCGGCGACCGCTTCCTCTCCGGCGCGCCCGCACCCCTTCTCCGTGCCGCTCCGGCCTTTAAACCTCCACGCTAATCCCCCCTAACCGGATTAGAGCCCGCCGTCCGGGCCGACTCCGCTGCCGGGGCGTTGACATGGGCCCTGCCTGCACAGGGAGGTCCGGCCGTCCCGGAGCGGCCCCCGGGCAGTGCGTTCGGTCCCGCCGCCGCACCGGCGGCAGGAGCTGGGAGCTGGAGGACCCTGATGTGCTGATCTCTCCGGCCTCTCCCTCTTCACCACTGCTGCGGAGAAAACGCAGCGAGGTCGGCTGGGGGGTTTGGCCCAGCTGTGAAATCTTTCTCCCTGACACCTCCTTCTCCTCTTCCACTTTCTGACCATCGCAATGTCTCATGCTTCTCCATGCCACCAGCATCCTTTGGCTCTGTGTTACTCTGCCCAGCAGCTAGGATAGAAGCAGGCGGTTTGCATGGGCACATTCCTTGATACTTGTGCATTACCATCACGAAGGGACTGGACTGAAAAGGTAGAGAGGGGAAGGAACCAACTCTGATGTTAACTGCCCCAGCAGGCAGCCAGCCCATCAATGCCAGACACAGCAACTTTTGTTGGTAGATGTGTCTGCAAAGCAGAATTGCAGCTCTGCATGAGACAGTTATTGTGCCTGGCTTGCATCAAGGGTCTCTGGAATCATGGAGGTAGGAGAAGTGCTGAGAGTGGAGTACTCCACATAAGAGAAGTGAGGGTTTCAGAAGACACAAGAAGGAGCTAGGAAACTCTTCACCTGTGGTTGCATACAGCTTTGAGGTCTAGATACCAAATAGGGCACTATGCTCTTTAGGACAGGGCGGTCCCTCCCTGCCTATTTGTACAGCCCCTAGCATCTCTCATCCTAGCAGCTGCTTTCCTACAATACCACTGGAGGCAGAACTCAGGACCCTTCGGACAGAACATAGCTGCAGGCCATTAAAATGGGCTTGTAGGCCTTCTGTTATCTAGCAATTCAAAGGTCCATATAGGCAATCACCCTTCTCTCTTTCCAACTGTTTTTTTCCTATTAAATACACTCATTTCTCCTCCTCTCCCCACTCACCAGATGTAAGCAGCTGTCTGCAGTATGTAAGATTTACATCTTTCTTCTCCAGTGCTCTTCCTATAGTGCTCTTGGGGTCCGTATTCCTTTTATTTTAGCCAGTTCACTAAAATCAGTTTTTCTCCCTCTGTCTATTATCTCCCCATTCCCAGCTGTTGATATGCAACTTCTACACCCACATAATCTACACTGACAGCTGCATCTCCAAACTCCACCAGCTGCTGGTCCTGGGCCAGTCAAAACAGAAGGAAGGAACTGGCCAGCCAGAGTCTTAGAGAGGCCAGGGCTGTTGCAGGATCAGAAGCACTGTGGTGTGGAGAGGCAGAGAGCATGTGATGTGGTGGTGGTGGGCAAAGGTGCGGGAGTGAGCTGAAGGTGGGTTCTGGTACACCATTGACCTAGTTAGGGTGGGAAGAACTTGGTATCCATAGCTCTGTAATGGAAAGCCTCCAGAGAGCTGTTTGCTGACATGACTAGCTCTGTTGATGGAGTCAGTAGTCAGTAATGGACTTTCTACCACTTGCTGTGTTAACTTTTACTGTATTTCATGTATTTTTACAGATATTTACCTAATCTGAGTTATAGCAAAGGAGAAGGTAAAAAGCAGCATTGATGGATAGGTGGCTTTAGCTCACACTTTGACTGGTATGTGTGTGCGCACAGAGGAAATGAAAAATATGGAAAATGGTGTTTGCATTATAGCATTCACTTTGCTGCTATTATTTTAAGTGGTATTTCAATTACTTTGTTTGCAACTCAAAAAATTATGATGAAAACCAAAGCACATCAGTCTAGGACATCATATTAAAGACCATCATATTAAAATCACTTGAGAGTTTCCAGTATTAGAAGGATGACTTTTTGCTTTCTTCTGGAAATAGAAAATGTACATTTTTTTTATTTGTTTGTTCTTTCCTGCCAGAGGGACATAAACTTTAATATAATTGCTCTGCCTAATAAGATGAACAAATTCCCTAAAAATTAGGACACCTGTTAGTAACAGTTGTAGCTATAAAATACTAAAGGATGGCAGATGTGTCCCACAGTGATGACTCAAACTGTACCAGGGTTTATTTTCTTGTCACTAAAGCACCCACTTATCCTTTGGCAACTGGAGATTCTAAAAAAAAAAGGAACAGTGCTAAAAAAGGAGAGGAAGAGGTGCCATTCATATCCTTTCAGAAGACATGTAGGTGGGGCAGGGATTAAATTTACTCCTTTCTTGCCTTTAAGAAAATTAAAATTATGTCAGAAAACTAGGTTGTAATCCTTCATGATATAAGAAAAGCAGAGAAATCATGGAGAGAAAGTCAGCTCCTGAAATAATCAGGGTGCTATTAAGTTCCCCCTCCTTACAGCCCCTACGGACTCTGCTGCTTTCCTGCAGGCCACAGATTTCCAGGGCCCTGTATCTCAACCCCATCGGCAGCAGCGCCGGCCTGCAGGGCTTTGGCCAACGCCATTGTTGTAAAGGGAGCAGAGAAGAACAATAGGAGATCAGATTATCTTGTTGTTATCTATGGAGAGCACGCCTAATTTGCAGCCACTCTTATCTCTCTTACTGAATTCTATCTGGAGTAAACACTAATTAATGTAATGTCTCTAATAGATTAGAGAGGGAAAAGTATGCTGTTCGCTGCTCATCCCTTTCTTCCCCTGATCACAACCCATTACCTAGTGGGATTAAAATCTGCAGAATAAACCAAGTCATGATATTTCCTGAAATCCATCTCTCTTCGCACTGGCCAGAGGTGTCATCGATTCATCTCCGTGGGTTTTCCCAGAATCCAAGCCCTTTGACGATGCTTCGGTTTTCTCAAATTCATCAGCGTTTTACACGACAGTATTAAACTAATTACGCGCGTTTGCTTCAGTGGCACTCGCTAGGCAGCCTGTACTTGATCCAGCTGTATCAGGACCGGCAGCAGGCTGAGCCTTTGATTTTCGGCGTCCCACCGCCCTCTACCCGGAGCCTCCGAATAGAGAGCGGCCTCAGGGGGGCGACGGCGACGGGGCGGGTAGAGAAGGCTTTCGCTAAGTGACCCGTCACGCATTTCACCGTGATTAACAGGAAATGCTCTTTGAGCATCATCCCGTAATGTGAGGAGGGCGGGGGACGGGACCGCCGGGGACCCCAGCCAGCTCCCCGTAGCCACGCAGCGGGAGCTCCTCCGCCATGGCGGTGCAGCCCGGCGTGGAGCCAGCCCCCGGTGCCCCCCGCCTGATCTCGCTGCTCCCCGACGGCGGCGGGGCAGGGGGGCTGCCCGCGCCCCCGGGCACACGCAGGCGCGCAGCTGCCGCGCCCAGGTGGCGGCGGGTCAGCGGGGACCTCCTGCCCGCTGAATCAGACCTTCCCCTCCCACCAATTGCGCAAGGAGGAGGTGGCCCGGGGCAGCCGCCTCGCTGCATATAAAGCGCTGCCGTCGGGCCGTCCGGAGCCGCTCGCTCTCAGGCCCTGCTGCCGCCCGCCCATCGCGGACATGGACACGGGCCGCGCCTGCCGCTGCCGCGCTGCTGCTGCCGCTGGCCTGCGCCGCCCTGGCGCAGCGCTCCCTCACAGGTAGGAGGGCGCTCGCGGGACCCCGCGGGGACACGTGGGGGCTGCGCGGGGCTGGGGCCGCTGTGCCGGCGGTGGCCTGAGCCGCTGGTATCTCCCGCAGAGAAGCAGCGCGCCTGCCTGCTGCCCCCCGACGACGGCCCCTGCCGCGCCCTGGTGCCGCGCTGGTACTACGACCGGCACACGCAGAGCTGCCAGGAGTTCACCTACGGGGGCTGCTACGGCAACGCCAACAACTTCCTCACCTTCGACGACTGCGAGAAAAACTGCTGGACCATCAAGAGTGAGTCCAGGGACCGGCAGCGCCCCAGAGCGCCCCGGGGTGGCAGGGGGCTGGAGGGGATCTGCGGGGACACCGGGGAGGCTGCGCAGCTTGCGGGATGCTTTGAACCCACCCGGTGTGTCATAGAGTCATCGAATTGTTAATGTTAGAAAAGACCTTTAAGATCATCGAGTCCAAGTGATGTCCCTCCTGCTTGTTGCTGCTTCTTGCTGATGTCAATTTTAGGCAGAGAAACCAGAATGAGTTGTCTCAGAGATGACATGTGGAATTTATCTATTGCCGGAATTTAATATTGCACCTACTGGCTAATCAATGCATCAGATTCCTCCTGTAAATCTTATCCCACTTTATTAAAGAATGCAGGTGGGACAAGCTGGGACTTGCTTACAGCTGAAGTAATAATGCTTTGCCTACACTACCATGTTGTTCTCTCTGTGAAGAATGATTTTACAGAGGATGAAATTATTTCTATTGCAGAAGTGCCCAAATTATGCCGGTTGGAGGCTGATGGAGGACCTTGCAGGAGTTATCTAAGAAGATATGCCTTTAACTTGAGCTCAATGAGGTGTGAGGAATTCATCTACGGTGGCTGTTATGGAAATGGCAACAACTTCAGAGATTTGCAGTCTTGTGTGGACCACTGTCTGCCAGAAAGAAGTAATGGTTGTTCCAAATTTTTAATAAAATAGATGATTTAAAAGTGATATGAAGATGATACTTTATTTGATATTTTCCTCTGGATACCCATGCAGTGGTAATTTTGAAGACTTCTGTGAAGCAGAAGTTTATATTGTCCACATTAATTTTAATGTGTTACTTGTCTCAGCTGTTACTGAAAGAGCAAAAATGCTGTGGCCTAAATACTTCCACAGCTACATGCAACTGATTTCTTGACTTCTAGAGTCAAGGTACAGGTGTAGCTGAAGGGAAATAACAGGGTTGGAGATCTGTGTTGAGCCAGATGTGTATATAGATGTATATACAGATGTATATAAAGCAGAAGTGCCTTTCTAAAATTCAGGCCTGAGAGATGGTGTTAGGAGGCTTGGGTTTTTGGCACTCAACAGCTCAGATTCTGATAGAAGTTTTACCTGATGTGATTCTTCACTGTCTCTCCATACAAACTTTAAATAAGAAAGGTTGTAACTATGAGCAGGTGACTATAGCTAAGCATTGTCATGACCACCAGGTTAATGTCCAGTGCAAGATAGGATCTTTGAAGAAGAGAGATCTACCAGAATGTATCAAAGCTATCACTGCTTAACCTTTATTAGTGCTTGATGACAGTTATTTGCGACTGATGACAGACTGTCAGCATTTTCTTAGGTGAATGGTGAATTATTTTTAATTTCTCTGTTACACATCCAGTGAGCTGATAAAAGGTTTACAGCAGGAAAAATAAAATTTTGTTGAGGCAAAATGAAACGTGATTCTTTTGAGAAAAGCGGTGGAATTTGGTTTTTTTTTGCTGAAAGCATACAGAATTTGCTGGCAAAATCATAGCAAAATAATGCCTTTATTTTCTCTACAGAGGTTGTTCCACTGAAATTATTGTTATATTTCTATATACAAGGAATAAGACTATGTAAATATCTCAACCATCATATGCATGGCACCACAAATGGGCAGAGCTGATGAATTTCAGTTGTGGGACAATAATCCTGTTTTCTGGGCTGATCTGTTGCTTTCTCAAATTCACAACTCACAGGAATTAGATGCAGTAAGTCTCTGAAATCTTCAGTAATAGTCATGTCAATTCACTGGGGAAAAAAAGCAGTTTAGACACAAAATTTATTGCAGGGTAAATTTTAAGAAGCCATGCACAGAGATTATATTTATATAATTTTTCTTCCTCTCTCTTTTGTTTTTCTTTGTCTTTTTTTTTCCCAAGCTGGTCCCTTGCTATGCTATAGCCCTAAGGATGAAGGATTGTGTTCCTCTTCTGTGCCTCGCTATTACTATGATGCCAAGACTAAATCATGTAAGGAGTTCAAATACACTGGCTGTGGTGGAAATGCCAATAACTTTGTTACTGAAACGGATTGCTACAATGTCTGTAGAAAAGGTAAGATTTTTTTGTATTTTGTCAATCATAAGCAGGTAAAGCAATCCACATACAGCAACCAGTATTCGCAGTGTTCTCTTACTTGCCTTGGCTTGCTACAGGGGTATGCTTTTTGCATTTTGGACTTGATGTTTTCACATTCAGGGAAAATTGAAAAGCAATGCTAAATCCTTCTGGCAAAATCAGTGCAATGGAGGTGGTTACACCATATATTAATGAAGTGTAGAGAAGGCCACACAAAAAGACTGAGCGCACTTACTTACTGGAGCCCACAAGGAATCAAACTTTAAACTGCTCAGTACCTGCATGAACACTAATTAATATATCCTTTTATTCTGCATATTTTTAAAATAAGATTAAAGTGAGTTGTGAAATCAATTTACCTTTTCCCTTAGTATTTTCAGAAGTTACCATCCTACCTCAATTCCCTGCTGTTAACTCCCATTTCCTATTCCCATTACTAAAGATTTCTGCCTCATTAATTGTGCTGAGTAAACTGTTTCTGTGACCTTGGGGGGAAGGCTTGGAATGATAATAGATTTTTCCTAATGGTTTTATTTAAACCAGCTACTGGCTGTGCTTGTAAATCAAAACCGTTATGCTTTTACTTGGAGTCATATGTTCATACCAGCTATTGAAAGTTTTAATACTCTAGTTTAACTCATTTAATACGAAAATAAGTGAGAGAGAGAAAAGCATAATTGTGTGTTGTTCCCTGGAAGATTCAGGAAGCAGACACAGCACAGTATTTTAAAAATTGATACTAATGGGAAAAGAATTTAAGACTGTATCTAACATGTACATTGCCTTTGGAAGAAAGGAAAAAAGAAAAACTTTAAAAGTAGCTTTGTTTTAAACACAAAATGCATGAGAGTGGAGTACTTCAGTATTGAAGATGTGTAATCTGAAGTCGTAAGTTGGAGGACAATTCTTCGGGAAATCAAGAGCTGGGGCAAGGATTGCACCCCAAGCACTGTCCTCAGAAATAAAATATTGCTTGCCAGTTAGTCATGACATTAATATTTCTGTAGATGACAAGTCTGAGTGTGTCTCTGCCATTGTAGTATTATAAGAGAGTCTTTAATAGCATGCTAAGTTTATCTGAGATGCTTGTGATTATCTAATTTGCATCTATTAGTACCTGTGAAGTGGTAGGGCCAGGCTCCAGTCTGGAGTGTGCAGGGAGAGAGGAGGAAGGAAACTGCCTCTTCAGCGTCTGACCTCCATGCTCTATCCCTGCCCATGCCCAGCCAGATCCACCTGCGTGTTCTTTCTTCCTCACTTTTTTTTTTTGTGGAAGAAAGAAGTAGGGAAATGCTGTCTGTCTGGTAACTGGAGCACCAGGATAGCCAAACATCAAGTATCAGTTATAAGCTTTTTCACCAACTTCTGAATTTCACAATTCAGTAAGGCTTGGTACAGCCAAAGACCAAAGTTAAGGGCATAATTACTGCTAATTAATGTACTGCTGTACATATTCATTTCTATAGCTTGGGAGTGCATGGCAATATTAAGCAAATAATTCAGGCAACTTAAGCCACTCCTGTCCTACTCCCAGAATTTCCTCCTCAGCATCTTTCTTGTTACCTTCTGGAGTCTCAAGTTGAATTCAGTTGACCTTCCCTGTGCAAATATCCCTGCTCACTAAATTCACCTATAGTGTTTTAAGTGAAAAGGTCTGTGGTTAATTTAATTTCAAAAAAGTTTATATTGGAAAAGAAAAATGCATTGGGGTGACAGCAAAATGATTGAGAACTGCTGGTAGTATATAAGTAGCAAAAAGACAAAGATTTTCTATCAAAAGTGTTTTCTGAACTGCACTCAAACATTTCATGCAGCCTTTGCAAGCATTTCTGGAATTTACTCTGTCTGTCTTAGGCCACTCTGCAGCTTCTCTGAGTTTTGTGCAGAAACCACATTTCATCTCTTGATCTCCCATAAGCACCGGTTATATTTTAGCCTTTTCCCCACTGTTCAGAGAAATGTAATGATAATTTGAGGTTTTTTTACTTGTGTATGGTTTTTGGTTTGGTTGTTGGGTTTTTATTTTTTTTTTTTTTTTAGGGAGAGCAGTGTATTTAATTTCATTCTGCTTAACTGGATAAGGACAGCTAGATAAGACTTTGATGAGTGCTCAGGAAAAGAGCAGCAAAGTAGGATTCCAGTACCAAAGGTGAACACATTGGAGATCTTACAGTGTGTGAGAATAAGGTGTGCAAAACACATTTTACAGTTTCTGATTTGTTTGTTATTATTGGACAACTGTTAGAACAGCATAACATGAAAAAAACCCCTGCAAACAATAAAGAGTAGTAACAGTTTTGTCATGCTGTTTCCTTAAATCCCTCCTTTGTTTTGTTAGCAGGGACTCAGAAACCGAGAATCAACAAGCCAATGAGTGTATCTCGCAGAAAAATAATGAGAAAACTGATAAAAAAACCTCAGATGTATAACCAGAAGTCTTAAAGCTGATGTGCACTTGGATGTTTGAAACACCTTCTGTTGATTCCACTTTATTCTTTTGTAAGGTAGTTTCCACACAGTTTTATACTGACATGGTTCTGTCTTTCAGAACTCATTTTTATCCAACTTACTGTTTTATAAAGAACTGCATTTAATAGAGGAATGAACCTAAGTTTGGTTCTTCTGCTCTCTTGTCTTTGCAATAATACTTTGGCAAAGACAGGTGTTTAGATTTCCATGTTTTTATGGGGGAATATTACTACCGCCTTAGGAGAATATTTCAGCTGTCAATTGTCTCTTAGAATAACTAAGAAGAGAACAACAGTTAAAGTCTACCACGGATTTTTTTTTGGCATTCTCTACTTGCTAAAGAAAAGGAACATTTCAAAAGTATGTTCAGAGATTTATTGCCCTGGCATTTTACACACTTTGGCACTATCATTTGAATAGACTGTCTTTTACAGTTAACATTCATAGTCAAAGCTTTCAGAAGTCTTCATAACAGTACAAGTAGCATAAACTTGAATCCAGTTCATCGCACAAGAGAGAATTGGGAGTAGGGATACATTAATAAACACTCTGACAAAGGCAATGAATAAGCTAGTTGAGTATTAAAATAACAGTGTAGCCATTACCTTTCATGACATTTGAAATTTCTGTTAAATTACACTCCAGATTCTTGTATGACATAAATCAGCATATTTGTACTGATTTTATGCTGATTACATCTGCAGAGGATCTTGATATTTGTGTTAAGGCAGTGGCTGTTAGAGCAGAACAGCAGAAGCTTCTGCAAAAGTGTAATCCCTCTTTTGAAGGCACTGTTTTATTTCTTATGGTAGATTATGCCTATGGTGATATTGCACATTCTTGTATGTTTTGTATTTCAGTAATGTCTGAATTTCAATTTATTTCACCTAAATATTTTCTAAATATAAATTTGTAAGTAATGTTAATAAAATGTTTTTTGAGAAAAAGAGAGCTTGGTCTGTCATTATATGAGTTATATACACCAGTATGTGTAATGGAACCTATTATTTGCTAATTATGACTCTAGTAGAGTTTAGTTGACTCTTGAATCGTTTCCTTATACAGAGGTCTTCATTTGAAGAAAGCCAATAAATTGCATAGATGTCAGCAGTTTTTGTGGCCCAGCTGGCTCTCTAAAGAGCTGCTCTCAAAGGGGTGTTTAGTTAAGCTGATTGTTTGCTGCTGGGTCTCCAGTTGAATGTTGCACTATCTGGGTAACATGTTGTTTGCTTGCTTGAAACTACATGGCTCTCAGATAGAAAAATTCAGATGTGTACTTTATACCCATTTCAGAGAGGCAACATGATGGGCAAACTAGTCAAGATTTGTTTTCTTACAGATGTTTCGTTGCTGGATTTTTAATTAAAGCAGTTGTCTGTGCTTGCCACAGTTTTTTAGTTCTTGGTCTCAGAAAACTTTCTTATTTCAATTAATCTATTGCTTATTGCAGATGAATGAGGAAACTGTGATAGAAAATTGCAGGTAACTAGTGACAGTTTTAAGTGTTTGTCCCATGCCAAACCTCTTCTTTGGTAACCAGCCTTCAAACAGAAAGGGGCTAGTCTAAACTCCCTGAAGGAGCCACAGCACTGCCTGTATCACTTCCTCTGCGTTGTGAATTCTGGCCATGCTGTTTAGAGCAGCAGCTCAGAGTGTCCTCTGAATATTTTTTCATATCTAACACTAGTCTTTGGGGCACCGTAGCTGCATTTGTTGCAGATTTCTGACCATGGCTTATAGAAACACAAGCCTGTTTCAGAAGTTAAAGTTCAACTTAGACACTGTTTTTAACTGTCGGGGATGACTGTCTTTTAACAACATCCCCAGAGTATAGTCTCTGGTAACATGTTTGAGAAATTAGTATTATTCCTTATCTCTCTGGATCTTTGACTTTTACAGAAGTATCTTTGGATGAGATGCAAAAATGGAAGTGGACCTGAGATTTAAAGAGAGCAGCTCCAGCTTACTGGAGACTTTTTGGTCTTGTAATTTGGTACCTTGTCCCACATCATGACATGTCCTGAGCAATGCAATACCCAGCTAGTGTCCTGGAAAGGATCCAAGAGTTTATTCTTTTGCTCATGCCCCATCAGGGGCTCAGTGAGAGCTGTCTTGATGGCCTGGGCTGCACCCAGGATGCTGCAGTGGCCACTGCAGCCCTTTGTAATGCGGCTGCTCCGTCGGTGTTTTCTTTCCTTGAATAAAAACATAATTTAAATTCTAAGGAAAAACATAATTTACAGTCTGAGGGCTTACTGCCAGTGTAATTTCAGAAGCTTGGGGTTTAATCCCTTATCTACCTCATATCACGCAGAAATTTAATGTAAGCAATCCATAATTTTTACAAGGTTTCCTAGTGAGCAGACTCTAGAGTATTCTGGAGGAGGATGAGGGGGCAGGGGAAGAGGAATGAGGGAGGCCACAGAAGTTTTTTCAGTTCCTTATTGAAGCTATTCCATAAATTGTACCATATTCTCAGGTAAATGCCTCATTCTCTTCTTTCTTCTTCTTTTTTTTAAGCTACAAAGAATTTCAGCTGTCACTGTGCTGCTTTACTTCACATTCTTAGGTTACTCTAATATCCCTTCAGATGGCTGTGACTTTGACTAATCTAAATAATTATCATCTACAGCCTTCTGTATGACTCATGATTTAATTCCCTTTTCAGTTTGCTGATGAAACAACACCAGCCCAAGCTTGGGCCAGCTGTTAGTATTTTGCCACGTTGAAAATTAACGCAGCCCATACCATCCTGCAAATTAGCTTTTATTATAGTAGCCAGTGTCCAGCAGCTGGTGTTGTGTGTCACAGTGCAAATTTCTACTGCAGAGGATGGAAGCAGGGATTATAATCACTTGGGTTCATCTTGTCTTGCATAGGCAAACTGCCACTGAAACTCATGACTAGTGATTTGCATGGGGCAGTCATACCTGCCACTGAAAAGTAGTTGCTGGAATAAGCAGTTTTTAATAAACTGCATTGCAACATCGCTGCTCTTTAGCTTTCATTATGACCCATAATTTCAGTTCATTTCTTAGTGATAATTTGCAAAGAACTACATAAAAAGCTCCATAAAAATGAAAAACTGCACTGATTTTTCATCACAGATCTGTGACAAGAAATTGCTTTGTAAAGTATTTCCAGAGTAGGAGAGTAGCTTCATCTTTTTATTTCAGTGGAATTTTAAGTGTCAAGAAGAGAAAAGGAAAAAAATCCATGGGGAATATTGTGGAATCCCTGTGGTAATATTTTTATTGATAAACTAAATGATGGTAAGCAGAATTCAGCCCATCTCATTTTAACAGTGATTTAGCCCAATAAATGGCTTTCTTGCAGTTCCATACTTTAGGAGCAAACTGGCGATGAGTTCAGCTTGTATCCCTGGAGTCAGATTTCTGATTGCCAGAAGCATCCCTGTTTCTTTGCCACTTCTCATCAGCTGAGGAGGTGAAAAACATAGAACTTTATTTTAGAAAATAATCATCTATTAAAAATAACGTGCCATGTAAAAAAAAAAAAAGTTTAAAAAAATTCCTAAACTTGTGTTTCAGATCACAGATGAGAGGTTTTATCCCTAAGCTTGAAGTCAGCCATACTGCTGAGGGCAGCTGTTCTGATCCAGACAGGGATAATAAATCTGTTCTACTGGATGAATGCAGTCCAGCTATGACTATGTGAATCTGGAAGAACCACATTATGTATGTACCAGAATTATTATGCATTTACATTAGCGTTATTGAAAGCAAAATCTACCTCATTATCTTTCTAGAAAGAAAGACTATCACTGGCAATAATTAGCACAGAGATACTTGCTTCTCTCATTTTTCAGTATATGGTGGTCCTGTACAGTAATGTCTATCATCTGATAAATTACTTAATTGCTGAGGAGAAGGGTGTTAATCATAGTATATACAGCCTAATGAATGGCAATGATATTTAAAAAGTAATCTATGTAAACAAGATGCATAAAAGCATGCTGTTTGATGTGTTAGCCTCTGATGTGACCATGAGTTATAAATTCCAAATTATTTGGAAATGAGCATTCCCAGCTCATACTGGGAACTGAACTATTTATAAAAGAGAGATAGTTCAGGCAAGTTAAAGACTAATTTATGAAATGTAAAGCATTGTATCTATTATGTGGGAATAAAACAAGTCACTTTTAATGAAGGTTCCCTTTGTACTGGCAGCGCTGACCATAATTTCAGATGAATATGGGCAAAACTGATGTCTTCCAGACAAATAGGATTAGGTGCCTAACTGCTTGTGTGTGGAGGCTTTTGAATGCAGTTTCAGCTCACAGCACATCACAGTCTGATTTGGTGGGGCTGAACTTCGAGCTGGTGAGCATACAGTATTATTGAGCCTTATTGTTTTCTCAGGCCAAATCCTCATTAAGCACCTTAATATGTTAACTATAAGTTAAATTCTTTAATATATCTGCCATCTGAATTACAATGGTTTTGCTCAGTGAGCTTTCTTGGAGGGAGTGTAGTACTCAGGAAGTTTGCAGCATCTTTTCTAAGATGGCAATGCCTGTTTACATTTTTAAAAGCTTAGTGTGAAATGCAGTACTAAAACTCATAGTGTGTAATAAATGCTTATGAACACTATTGTCTATGGGATATTTTTTTTGTATGTGGGAAGCAAGATAAAGAGGATAGATTATACTAATAAAAGCTATTTAAAGAGGCAAGAGAGTAAAGGCATTTACTGGCATTACCAAAGCAGAAAAGAGCTTCCCATCATCACAGTAATTTTCAACAAGGAGGAATCTTGAGTTTTACTGATGTTAAAGAAGAATATTTTATAAAAATACCTCCAGTAGAAAACAGCATAACTAGCAAGGCTTTTTTCCTCTTTCTCCCTGAAAGGGGGAGGGAAGTCTCATGAGAAAAACAGTTATGACAAATGGTATTTACTCTCTCTCATGGATCCAGGCTGCTGCACTGGAGAACAAGGAACCTGTACAATCCCCCCTGTGCCAGCCAAAGGGATCCTACCACTATTTCAACAAGAGCTGGAGTGAGTCCAAAAACTTCAGTAACCCCTTTTAAGTGCAGAAACATGATCTGGCACAAAGCAGCATTCCCTTGCAGCAGCACGTGTATTTGCCTTACCCGAGCTCTGCTTTGCCAGTGCTCATCAGTGGGTGCAAGCAAATAAACAAAGGCTAAACAAAAAACTTTTGACCTTTATTTTAGTGCCCACAGAGTTGCTGGATATATGATGTGAAGGATTACATGCTCTAGTGGGGCAACTAACTCACTGCTTTACTCCAGTATGTCTTCAAATAGGATTAGAACTAAAACTGCTATGGAGCCTATTCTATAAAACACTGGAAAATATCTCTTTTAATATTAAAGGCATTTCCTTGATTAGGTTTTATCAGGGTTTGTTGCTTCCAATTCTGTCAAGAGTCTTCTTTTTAAATCTAAATCAATGTTCAGATAATTAGAGATCAGTTTATATTGAAGGAGGAAATTTAAAATCTCCCTAGTATGGTTTAATTTCATCAGATAGCTTGGATATTCTTCCTTCTGATATATTATACATTAGTAGACACCTAAGTGTAACTTTTGTACTGGCAATTAAAATGGGTTCCTTAACTGGTCTCATAATAGCTATTTTGCATTCTTCTAGTGTGAATTAACTTAAGCAGTACTAAAATAAAACAGTAAAGTATGAATCACATAGATTCTAATTATCATAAAACTTTTTGAAGCCAGAAAGACTAAAAAAATAAATGTGTCACTGAAGTAGATCTCACCTTATTCTCTTTTCTAATTTTATATTTTCTTCTTTATTCTGGGACTCAAAAAAGATTACAGACTCTGCAGTTATGCTGATGGAAAACTGTTCTTGATCTCCAGATATACAATAAAGAAGCTCTTTCCAAACCTATTGTGATAGAGCTGACAGAGAGTCATCCAACTCTTTACTACCTCATTTTTTGAAGAGACACCTGCAGTTTTTCTATCCCGAAGAGACATGAATGCCTTTGAATACAACAGTGAGCATTCAGTAGCATTTAATATTGAAGTTTTCTTTTTTTCTCAGTTTTGAGAAATCTGATTTCTCAAAAATTGCTTTCTGATTTCAGCCCATAAAGTGTTAGGGAGGAGTGTGCTGAGTCTCAGCTGCAGAGGGTGAGGCTCCAGACCTCAGAGCCTCAAAATGCCCTTGAACTATTTATTGCTGAAACCCTCAGCTCTGTGAAGAAGCCACTGAGAAACAGCTCAGATGGCTTTGTGGAGAGAAAAGAGATGGGTCATATCTTAAGCACTTGAGAAAGGTAAATCAGAGGAAAATAAGATAGTCTCAGCTCTTACACTCTCCCTCCTGATCACAAGAGCTATTTTTGCTAGTCGTGCAGCAATGTTCATTCCCTGGCTGAGGAATCCTAGGCTGGAAGGAGGAGGGGAGAGCATTCTTTGACTCATTGCACTTCCTCCTGCTTTGCCCACTTGAACAGCCTCTGCCTGCACCGTGTTCATGAAAAAACAAGGAACTGCCAGACCCGACCATGTTCTCAGTGCTTATTAGCCAGTGAACTCCAAACTCCTTTCAGCTCAAATTTTTCTATTAGTATGAATGACTGTCTTAGCTGAAGTAATGCTGAAAATGCAAATAAGTTTTCTGAGGACATCACAGAAAAACTAAGGATACAAGAGAGTCCATCCTTCTGGGTACACAGGGCACTTCCCATTGCCATTGCCTGGGGAAATCCCTATTCCCAGTGCAAGTCACAGCCTGTGCTGGAAGCATTGCTTTGATTTGAGGAGGACATCTGTCTCAGTGTTGTGCAGAGCTACAGGCAGCTCACTGCAAGAGACATGGGCTGAGGGTACAGAGCAAGAGGAGCAGGGCCTGGGCAGGAACACAGGGCTGGGCGGTGTCACTCTGAAAGGGGGTGGGGAAGTCGCTGTAGGGAGAGGGAGAGTAGGAGTGAGCAGAGGGGCTCCCACCACATGACCTGGCCTGCTGTGATGCTGAGGCCAGTGACAGAGCCGTCCTTCCCTGTCCCTTTTAGCAAATCCATCCCACTGTCTATTCTGTACAGTATACTCTGTGATAAAAGCAGCATATTTTATTTCAAGGAACAATATTGATTTACATTCTTTGAGGACTACATGATAAACTTGTTGGCCACATGGTCATATTACAGCACTATCATACACCAACCAACGCACAAAAAGCAAAAGAAATAAAAAATTCAGCTATCTGGACTTTCATATGGGAGCATAGAATATTAATAGAACTTTGAAATGCATCACTCTACTGGTCAACTAGTCTAAAAGGTAGTGTTTTTCACCTTCAGACACCTGAAAACATAAAATAATAATTTTGTTTTCCAGTTGATGCAATAAATCTCAGCAGCACTGAATGCTCCATAAAGCCCACTAAAGCATGAGTGATATTTTTGCAACTGCTGAATGACTGTGACTGCTCTTTCCCTATGTTACTGCTTTCAAACTAAGTAAATGGGAAAAGAAATGGCAATAAATGCATACCTAGCAGTGGTATAGATTATTGGTAGCATTCATTCACTATGGTCAAACTTATTCCATGAGGGGTAGGTTTGATAAAATCTATTCCATTAGGAGTAGGTTTCATAATGTCTCTTTCAGATGCTTACATAGTCGTGGTCCAAAACATAATTAGGACTGTCTTACTGGGTGGTTTTTTTCTACTAAATTTCCATTTAAAAGTTAGTTAACATTCAAGAAAAATGCTTATTTTCCTAATCAGCAGGTGTGAAACTGCCTTGACTCAGTGCACTGCCTTAATGCATATGTTTGGCCTGTACAATGTCCCCTTTACTAGTAATGGAGAGTTTGAAGTCTGTACTTTGGTCTCTGTTATTTCTTCAGCTTTAGTAATGAAGAAGAACCAAAAGGAGCTTGCTGGGTAAAGAACTGCACAATACTGTATCTGTACAGAGAGTGTTTGTACAGCAAAGGTGAAAACAGAAGGGATCAAGAAACAAAGACTGCATTTACAAAGGTGTTTGATTTGTGGGATTTTAATAAGTGCCCAGCTGCCTAACTCCTATTGATAAAGTGGGAATTTCCCAGGAACTTTTAGAAAGTGTCTAGGGTGCCTTACCCCTGTTCTTGGACATTTCTATCTATCTTTATTTATTAAGGTAAATATCTTCGAAAATCTTCACCTCTCATTTTCAAAGCAGTTGAAGACCAGATGATTTACAGTTCATGCAAAATGTCCTGCTCAGAATCACACAATTTGGCATTGCCTAACATTAGGACTCTTTCCCTTCTTGTGTGCCGAGTGCCAGGATCTCACCATGCAGTGCTCAGCAGGTTGGGTCACCAAGAAAAGGATGTGAAGAATTCTGTCTATTAGGTGGGCAGCTGTCTACAGTGGGGAAGCTGAAAAAGAGGAAAATAAGCGAAAAATGCACATATAAATACCCAACTTGGAGAACTGGCCAGAAATGAGTGTCTCCATCTATGCAGAATCTAGCAGAGACTGAGCAGAGACTGGGTCAGATCCCATTCTCTGCTACCTTCTGCCTTTGAATCCGTAAATTTGGGGCAGAGAATTTTGTAACATTGGAGGTTGCCCAAAAATTAATTAATTTGAATAAAGAAAAAAAATAGTATAAATTCCATAAATGCTGCAGTATGAAAAAATATCAAGATGTGAACCACCCCTGTTTTCAGATTTGCAAACCAGAAACCTGTCTGGCATTTTGTGTAATCAAAACCACACCCTTTTCCATTCAGCTTTGATTTATTAACTAGAAAGCTTCCATATCATTCCTTCTTTCCATGGTTGCTTGTACTATCTACGGTTTTAGATAACATAAAAGAAAGCTTGCTGTGCCAAAGATGGTAGTGATTATAATTTCCATTTTTTAACATAGTTATCATTTTGACTTCTACTTTATGTGTTTTCCAGTTCTGAAATGAATCATACATGGAAAAAAATAAAACCCTTCATATTAAATCAGTCTCAGAATACCAAAAAAAACACATCTACCGCACCCTGTGATTAATTCATTAATCCATCTTTCAAAACAAGCAATCTAATTAGCTTGCAAACAAGAATATGACGCACACGTGGCTCTTCAAAAAGTGTTGACATACTGAATAGTTTGGATTCCTGCAATACACAGCCTTTCACTTGCTCCTTCCAGTTCCAGTAAGACTCAATACCAGAACATTTTTGATCTTGAAGGTTAGTTGATGGAATGAGCTCCTGGTCCAAGGCTGGGAAGCAAAGAGCAGATCTCTTTGAGGAAAGCTGGAATTTCAAGTGCCTCTGTCAGCCCTGAACACAGTTGACTGAAAAATATGCAATTTTAAAAGATCTGAGTGCTGTCATTTGGCCTCTTCATGAGGACTAAAACACAATCAATGGCTCATACCATATATATTTATATACACGACAGAGAAGGAGAACTGATGGAAGCAGACTGCCTGGTGAAGATTGCAAGGACAGATAGGTCTGTCAGCTCAGTTAGGGGAGCAATACCAAAGAGGCCACAAAGCCGTGTAAAGTAAGGGTGATAGTTTGCTGGGGGGGGGGAAGGAGGGTCTGGGACTGAAGCTGAATTTAATATACACCTATCATCCAGTTGAAAGGCAATCCAGAAAAAGTACAAAATAAAAACATTACCATTCTCTTCATAATGATACAATTAACTTTAAATATTTCTGAAAAATCAACCAGGATAAGCAGGCTGGGTTTAATCTCTTATTTAATAACTTTTGTCCTTGGGTGATGGTTGTTTTTATTCTCCCTGTTTATGTCCGACTTGCTGCCATGCCACAAAATCTCAGAAATGGGACTGAGATGAGCATGGGGTAACCCTCAAGGTCTCTGTCATGGCACCCACAGTCTCAGTCCTTTCAGCTAATGGAGATGCTGCTACACTGAATTAGTCCTTGTCATCATCCAGCAGGGATGTGTTCTGGTACTGACTTCTTGACTTTTTGCCTTTTTGCCAACATTTTTTGGCACAGACTACGATATAAGTGGATTTTTTTTCTTTTTTTTCTTTTTCTTTTTTTTTCTTTAAATTTCAACACAAAAATACTTAAGATGTTAGCTGTGTTGTTCATGACTTTGTTTATTTTTGAAATCTGTAAGGAACACAATCAGTTTCTAAGACTTAAATTCTCCCATTGATTGCAGAAAAAAGAAGAAAGCTATAAATGTTACAGCAACAACAAGGAAGATGAATGGTCTATCACATTTACCCATGTCTGACAAGATGTCTTCTGTCACACCTAATATCTGGTTAGTGGCTGGGATGGGTGGAGAGTAGCATGAGAAAATACATATACACCTTACATGTTGTGTAATGGTTCTTGCGTCGGTTCCCTGCACATGAGCTGAATCAGAAAGCACTTACAGGGTGGCCTTGTAGCAGATTATGGGAAAGGCCAGAGATTTGGGTTCATGTGGATCCAGTCATGCTAATAAAACAACAGGGAGGTTCACAAATGCATTGATGGTTGAGAATGACCAACATAAGAGTAAACCACGAACTGATGGAATTCATCCTGTAGAAGCCACACAGTAAGGAACTTATGGGAAGAAATCAGAGCACTCAGTACATGTGAAATGCAGGCCTGGTAAGCAGTGCTGCTTGTCATACCTCAAAATTTCTGTCCTTTGGTTAATCCCAAAGTCTCACAGGTGATGCATTGTTAGTTGTACTTACGCTGTCCTGGGAACAAGGGAGGTCCTTTCATGATCATTTTGCCAAGCAAGAAAGAGAAGTCAAATAGTTTCTTCCACTGCTAAGCTGGAACAGAAATAAAAGCCTAAATATCATGATTTAATGACAGACTAGTGTTGTAAGACTGAATTGCCTTTCAAATGTATAATTTTTTGTAAAAAAGTACAAGAGTAATCAAGTCCAACCAAAAAGTCTGTAAAGTAAGGAAGCAAAATACTTTGTTCCTTTCTTCCCTATGAAGTGTACAGAGAAGTATGTTCTCACTAAACAGTCAGTCTCACTCAGACTGATATTTCTCAACACAGTTTGTTTCTTTTGTTATGCTTTGACAAAGCTTAGTCAGAGATTTCATGTATACCCTGTACATATATACTTTTCATATCAATGAAAAATACTGGAAACCTGACAGATGAAAAATTGGTATGTTTGTTTGACTGAGAAGTTACAAAGAAATACAGGCAAAACCCAGTGTTACATCATCTGAAGATCCACAAGGCCTAGGAGTCCTTTCAGTGTGCTTATATGTACACCATTAACACAGGTATTAGGGATGCTTCATCTACAGACAAGTACCCTGTATCTGAGGCGTTGGGGCTAAAGTCGAGCAGATAAGTGAACATAAAGAAAGTGTTTCAGCTTCTGCAGATGCACAGATTCCTGCAGATCCATATTATCCATCTCTGTTTTGTAACCCCCAGGGCTTTCAGCCTGGAGGTACCAGCCCAGTCTCAGCCTTGCATGAAGGCACCAAGGCTGCTGCTGGCCTGAAGTGACTTTAAAAACATTGTGAAGCTGTATTTTCTTGACACTGCACATGAGCTAGGAAATCCCATCAACAGGAAAACTGGGGACATCTTGGTCCCCAGCACATGGCTGAGCCTCAAGTCACAATCTCACAGATGCATTGTTAGTTCTACTTAGGCTGTTCTGTGAACAAGGAAAGTCCTTTCATGATCACGATGCAAAGGAGGAAAGAGAAGCCATGTCCTGTAGTCCAGTTAGACATGTAGCTCTCACAAACTTAGTGAAAGTTACTTGCAAGTTGAATCATAGAGGACCTAACTGATTTGACTAAAACAGAAGAGAAAGACTTTGATATCAGGCAAACTTCAGTTTGGGGAATTCTGGTACCAAATGCCAAGAAAACCAGCCTCTCAAATAGGGAGTTTTTAGCACTACTACAGTCATGTCCAACTGGACCTCAGCACAGCAAGGCAAAGCTGGTCCATCAGCAGAAAGAAAGATGGACATACCCTTAGTTTATTTAGCCAAGTGTTTCCTATGTCAGTGCAATTTTATTTTATATTTAGTCTTATTACATACTTTTTTTTCTTCTCTGCATTAAATATTTGGATTCTTTGCCTATAAACACATAGATTTGGAGTCTAGTATAGTGAAAACCAAAGATGCTGCAGCAATATTTGAAGGCAGACACCAGTGGAGTTATTTTCACATATCATTGACCCATTCCCAAACCTCAAATCTGCTTCAAAAAATAAAACTCATCAATATTTTACAAGCTGCATAAATAGCCACACTATTTTTCCGAAGCTAAATCTGCTCAGCAGTTCCTCTTGTTGCACAAGACTGTCCTTTTTAACTTAGATGAACATCTTCTTTGATGTTTAGTAAAAGGCATGGTCTCTAAAGGTTTACATCTAAAAGATGGATGTATAGAACACAAATTATACTGAGAAATGTATAAGCGTATACATGAGCTCACTTGTATTCATTTTTTTTATTCACATAAAGTGGGTTTGGAAATCTTAATCTGGGTAATAGGCTATTCCTGCAAAGTCATAATCGTGGAACCAAACATCTATTTTTTCAAACTAAAGTTTATTAATACACTGTAATGTGAAAGGAGCCATTGTCTCCAGTTTAGTTTACTACATAAAATAATGCCTAGTTAGAGCTATTTGGAGGAAACATGGATGGTTCCTTCACTTCTGAAGTCATATTTTCCCCCAAAGTTAAAATAGAAAGATTCATTTATAAAGTGTTTGCAGTTAGCTTTTTTGATGGTCTCCTGGTTTTATAATCCACTATTTTACAGTGTTCCATAAAACTAATCCAGAAGCATCCCACCATATCCATATTGTCAAAAGTCTAACCCTCTAGCCTTTTTCCAGGTAATATTCACTGAAAGTCTTGGGAATCCCATAGGATTTGGCTTTAAAACCTTCTTAGCTAATTTGATGTTTCCATTTGCTTCATCAGTTTTAATTTCAGACATGCCCTACCACAGCCAAATATGACAATAGCATCTTTCAGAAAATCATGCTAGTTTTGCCCCATTAGTTTACGTCCCCTAAAATTTTGCTTTGCGCTCTTTTAGCCCATGTGAGTCAGCTCATACTTTACTGACTTTACTATTGATAGACACTGTTTAATAACTCTTCCCACACACTTGGTAAAAAAATGAAAACCAGTTAGCATTGCAAATTAAACCAGAAAAGGTTCTTAAAATGTAATAACCAGGAAAAATGCTGAAATAACTCATTTCTTATAATAAGGATTTCTTTCCAAGTTTCAAAGTTGTTTGAATTGTCCTGAGGGCTGTCCATTTTCTCTTTTTCTTTGAATTGTTATGACTCAAAAAGATATAATGTCCCCCAAAATACAAGTATTCTGTCTATAAAATCATTCTTTTTCAATAATGTTTTTGAGAAAGCATTTTCATGGCTCAGAAGGGGGAAAAATTCACTTTTAGAAATGGATGTCCATCAGATATCCCAAGTCCTGCTGTCACAGTGCCATGAAACTCAGCCCTTGTGGTACCATTTCTGTTTCGCTGGGGTTTGGCAACAGATTGGGCTGAGGAAGTGATCGTCTTATGTGTTATTAAAAACAAAGTTTGGAACATGCTGGGCTGGATTTGGACAGAGAAGTCATGTGGCACTGTGGTACTGTGGGATAACTATATGAATTTTTGCTATGGAGCAGACATTACCCTGTCCCTGATACAATTCTTTCTTTAATCCATTTTGATTCCAGTGCCACCAGAACTGACATAGTCCACAATTAAATGAGATACCATTTCACTGATTACTAGAAAAGAGAATAGGAAATTATACTCATCAATCTTGACTAAGAAGTTTTTAAAAATACAAAATATAACTCAATTTGAAAATCATTAAAAAGAAGATTTATATCATTGCTCATTACAATTCAAAATAAAAATTCCCTCATCTTCCAGGATGGGGAGTGCAATGCAGGGTTAGGATGGAGGACACATCAGCAGCTGGGGCCAGTGCTCACCATGCTTATTTGGGTGGGAAGCAGCATGTCTCACAGAGTTCCTGCTCTGGAAAGGACATGCTGCTTCCCCAAAACCTTCCCTACACACTCCACAGGCTCCCTACTTGCACAGTGGTGTACTATGCCACCAAAGCCCACATTCGCTGGGTCCTAAAGCACAACAGCTTCAAAATGGGATTCAAAGAGACAAGAGTCCAATTATACCAAGACAGAAATTTTTTCTCCTCTCCTTCCAGCCTGTTGGAAATACCAAGGAGTTTATCTTCAGAGCTCCCAGAGACTTTGAGGTTATTTTTGTACGGACAAATTAAATTCCTCTTTTACTGTGAGGGATATTTGTCTTATATGCAGTTAATCTGAAGAAATAAATATTTCATATCCATGAAAATTTACTATGAGCCTTGATCATGACCTGTTAACACCATATAGTGGGTGACTAATTTTGCCTATCATTTAGGGAGGTACAGCACTGTTAGGCTGTAATGAATGCACCCAACAAGGCCTAGTTGCTTAAACATGACAACTGTTCATGATGTTTGTGACATCTCACATGGACTGCTGTCACAGTATTGCTGTGAAAAGATCCTTACCAGCTACAAATTGGCACTGGTCAGCTGGATGGGTCACCGGAAAATCCATACCATATCCTTAAAAAAATAGTAGTACTGATCCATCTTTTAGAAAATTTTCTGACTTCATTGTCATTTTTTACACAGGAGCTGACTTCCTGTTGATGAGGAAATTAGTGACTCAATAGCTTAATAATTATAATAACGCAAGGAACTGTTTTGAACCATTTTGATTTCTTCTGAATTGGATGGATTAAATATTTGCAATATCACTTGAACTTCTGCCTGAATATTTCCTCAGGTATAAGCTACAGTTTCCTTGTTTCATGAACTGTTGATTTTCTCATTAAGTGCATCAGGTATCTCAAGAAATCCCCTAGGGATGGATAAGTAACAGGATGTTTCCTCTCTTCCTCTTGCATGATTGCTTTGGATGAATTACAAAGAAAGGGAGAGAAATGCTTCAGTAGGGCAAATTAAAATTGTTCTTTTGTCTAATTTTATCTGCAAGTAGCCCACCTGAAGAAATTCTGCTGAGGGTGTGCCTGTACAGTGAAAAGTCTCTGCCTAGCTACAGTCACTAAGAAAGAGAATGAGAGGATAGGGAGAATATCAGTTTAGAAAGGACAGTGAATGATTCGGAAGACACGAGAGAAAAGACACTCCTCTGGTTAATGCCATTTCACCCCAAGTCCCATGAACATGACATTTACTTAGAGGTATTAGCTGCATCTCTGTGCATGTTAGTTCAGTCTCCTTTTTATCTGTAGCATTTGACCCCAGATCTCATTGTTGTACTGAACAGATAAATAAACATTTAAAGGATATTCTACCTGAACTGGTAGAAAACATTATTTCAAGCTGTAAAAAGCCCACATAAAGGCTTAAGATAAACAAGCAAGAAATATTTCTTGCTGAAGGGCCCCATGCCAGGCTGACATACAGCATTCCATGGGAGGCTTGCCTTTCAGAGCCACCATCAGTTTTCTGCTCCCCAGAAAAAAGAACTTGAGAGCATTTAGAAGCTGATTTAGATAGTTTCTAGAGAGACAACACAAACATGTTACAATCAAGGGTCAAGCAAGTGTGGGAGCACTCTTGATTGTTGCCTTTGGGGGAGTTTGCATGTCCCAACCTCCTGACGGCAGCAAGGTGCCAATTCCATGATGTGTGCTTGTCTCTGTGCCAGCAGAAGCTTTGAAGTGTGCAGGAAAAGTTCAGCTGTGTTCAAAATGTGCATTGTTACTTAAAGATGATTCACCAAGCAAAAGAAAAAATAAATTCAAGCATACTTAGTCAGACTCATCACAGTTGAAATGTGGAAATTCACAAACTCCAATGACATTCTTAAGGCCTCTAAATTGTACATGCAGAAGGTTAACTCCCAACAAGTAGTATCTATTATACTTGGCATTTAAGGTAACCAGTACAAAGCGGTCTGCAAATGGGCCAGGGGGACTCAAGTAAGTCTCAGAAGAGTACTACCC
Organism: Manacus vitellinus; assembly: GCF_001715985.3. NCBI lineage: Eukaryota > Metazoa > Chordata > Aves > Passeriformes > Pipridae > Manacus > Manacus vitellinus. The sequence goes on from NW_021940535.1 coordinate 31,712,472, forward strand.
TATCATTCCAGTTTAGTCACCACCTTAAACTCTTCCTTGTAGGGAAGTCTGTACTAAATAACATTGCTCCTACTGTTTCATCCATCAGCTCAATAGTTACAGCCCTTAGGTAGATGTGAAGACCCACAGTCAGTTCTTTCCTCTGCCGAGACGTTATGAACCACATATTCTTCTTAAACACTATAGTCTTACAATGTAGCCTGTTTGTAGCTGTTTCTTTCAATCTCTTTTGTGGAAATTATTCCATAATTCAGTATTCATTGAAAGACAAAGATATTACTAAACATAACCATATTCCAACGGAATATACCAAAAAGAGAGAGAACAGGACTACAGTAACCTGCATCAGGGAACATTTTATATGAAAAACTTGGGTATCTGCCATCTAAATCTCTGCTACTTCAGAAAAAACTCATCTTTACAGTCAGATTCCAGCATCTGATTCATCTCCCATCTCCTATGGGCCCTATGTGTGCAAGGCTTTTTTGTGTATGTGCTCTAAGAATGCCAGTGTCCAGCTGATTATGAGACATGAAAAACTGACAGCTTGGTAAATCTCACCAGGCTAGTTATGAATGAGGTGTTGGTTTACTTCTGATCTTGTTTGAAAGATCTTTATTCACTGAAGATCTTTGGAAAAAAAAAATTGAGTATCTACAAAATTTGGAATCTCCAGTGTTAGCTGGAAATCTGAGGACCTAAATTTTGAACACAGACAGCTGTAGAGCAGCCGCTGACGAGTGCACAAAATTTCTTGTATGTGTCTTTTAATCTTGCTCTTCATAACTGTTTCCTGGAATGTTTCTCCTCTGTTACTTCTCTGGAGCTAGTGCTGTTACACCAGCATGCTCTGCTGGTGGGGTAAATCACAGCTGTTTCACTTGTGCTTCTGCACTGAACACCTTCAGCACCAGCATCTTTTGAATGTTTTCAGTTTTTTATTCTATATTGTTAGTCAAATAAAATAATCCCTAAAATTGCCTGTGAAACAAAGTGCAGTTACTGACCAATGACTAAGTTACAGAAATGAAATGTTTACTGTTCCAGATTAGTTACTTTGCCCTAAATATTTCACATGTATTTCTAAATAACTGCATGTTCCTTTCAGAGAACTGACTTCAGTTTTCAAATGCAATAAATCTTGTAGGTTAAATAACTGCAGCTGCTAAGCAATCCTATTTTATCTGTTCTAACCAAACATTGCACAATGCAGAGAAATAGCCAAGGAAGTTATCCAGCTAATGTGGTAAGGACACCTATGTTAACTCAAGGACTCCTCATCATGCTTTAAAGATCTGTTTTTACAGCAATACATTTAGACCAGTTGCTAAATCAGTTCAAGTCCCATGGAAAGTAAGTGTCATCTTGTGTTGTGATTTTAATTACCTTACACTGTCACAGTGAACTCTCCCTTAGGCTGCACCTCTGTCAGAGAAGTGAGGGAGGTTTAAATTATTCAGTTTAGAAGGCTGGGTTAGATAAGTCTAGATCCCCTTATGGAATACTTAAGTGTTGAACACAATATCTTTGCAAAAAAGATTCTTGATTTTGTGGGGTAAAATAATTGGATTGCAATTAAAATTCTACTTTCTCAGTGATTTCTTAAATTATACTTAGGTCTGATCTGTATTCCCTGAACAATTAGAGAAATTATTAAATACCTAAGAAAAGAATTCTGGCAAATTAAATACTGCCCTAAGTTCATTCCCAAGTAATTTTATAAAAATAGCACAAATATTCTCCTGGTTATTTTTTTTTCTCAAATTTGTTTTTAAATAAAGCTTAGTAAAATAATGAGTGTATTTATTGCTGTAGAAATTAGGATGAAATGGTGTTTGTGCTGAAATCAGTGGATGAATATAATCTACCCACACTGATTCCAATGTTTCATTTCACTTCTTCTAGAAAAGCTGACCACCTCACCTACCTAAGTAGGCTCCAGGTATCTTCTTCTAAACTAAATCAATTTTCTGTTGAAATGATTAACTAACACATACGAATAAAATCCCCAGCGATGATTATCTACATTAAAGTACTGATAGATTCCTACATTTAGTTTCCAAAGTAGATGATGATGACTGCATGTAAAATGATTGAGAATTTGATAGACAAAAGGTGGTTCAGTGCTTACCTCAGAAGTTGAGGAATGTCAGAAATTGAAACATCTTTTTAGTGGCTTTTTTGCACCTCCAAACCCTTCTCTGTTTTGCTCCATACCTTAAGCAAGACCAGTTGCCTGAAACAGAGTGTATGCAGGCTCTCAATAATACCCTGACATTGCTGTGTACATTATTATGGACTGACCTAGAGATGTGAAGGTAATAATCTTCTCTACCCTTTCCTTCTTGTTTCATACACATTTATGCTATCACATTTATACTCCAGCTAGGTCATCTGTCAAAGGTTAAGGAGATAGAAATGGAAGAGGAAATGGCTTGCTAACTCTAGTTTTGTGTCTGCCAACTTGACAGGCTTAAGCATCTAATGAGAGTTAAGCTGTGGATGCAAACCATTTGTGAAGTTTGCTCCTTCAAGAAAACCTGCACTCAGCCACCAATTGACTTGTATGTGTAGAAAACCTTTCTCAACTTTTCTTTTTCACAGAAAAAAAGCTGGTTAGAGTAGAGCATCCTCACTTATATAAAGAGGGCAGGAAAAAAAAAGAGGGGAAAAAAGGCTAAGAAAGACTCTGTTTCCACCTAAAACTTCCTCTAAATCTAAATGAAGAGGAACTTCTCTTTTGCTGGACAAGAAAGTTCTTAGCACCCACTTAGAGCTTTGTAGCTCTGGGTCTCAAGGAAATAAGTGGCAACTCACACCAAACCAGACCAATCTGTTGAAATACTTTGCATTGTACCTCACCTAGATCCCTTAACACTGTTTGCCAAATGTAAGTGGCATTTATTTCCCACCATTATTGCTGATGAATAGGTAGGAAACCACAGCCTCCAACAGTCATAACTGTGAGCCAGGGTAGCACATTTGTCCTGTAAGGAGTCTGGTCTCACGACTAAGCACAGCTATCTTTTGATGTCACTCTTACCTTTGTTTCCACAGTAATGCTGCCCTTCTATCTCACTTAACTCTCTTGCAGATTTCTTTTTTAATGTTATCTTGATGGCCATCACAAAAATGCAAACATAAATTGTTGGATTTCACAGTTCAGGCTGGACTATGAGGAGCCAGATATTTTGTCCAACGAGTTTGTGCCCAGTACTATGAGACACTGCCTTCATGGTGAAGGAAGGCAATCCCCTGTATCAGTTGGCCTTTGACAAAGTCAGAAACAACAAGGAGTGTTTTTACTCCAGAAATTATATCTATGCAGATTGCAAGTGGTTTATTGTGTGACTTAGCTTTTGGGGTGTCTTTTTTCCCCTTTGCTTACACAGTGCCTCTCACAGCTCTGACAAGAGCTTCCAGGTTCTCTAGAGTCTTGGCAAACAAAACCAGTTATAGAAATGTTGAATATCAAACTAATTCCCATTTGGTAGCAAATGGCAATGCATCCCTGGGCAGTTCTTTCTAATACTTAATAGATCTGGAATCACTTTTCTATTTCAGTTTTATAGGTCTCCTGGAAAAATGCTTCTAGCAAACATGTGGAGGAGGTTCATTGTGTTGTTTGATGATTTCTAAGAGTTTGAGGAATGAACAAGAGGAAAATAGTAATATGAAATTGAAGCACTTTGCAAAAGAGAAAGAGCAGGTGCAAATATCTGTTTATTTCTGTTATATAAAACCAAATAAAATTCATGTCCACTACTGAAATCGCAGAGAATAACTTAACATTTTACACAGATTAATTGGCTATTACAGAAACACAGATCATAGGAAAGAGAATGCAGAAAAGTGCTTTGGTACAAGCTTCATTGCTTTGCACATAGTTTTGCTCTGGAGAGCACTCAAAGAAGCCAGAAGAACAACATGGTTTGCTAAGATCAGCAAGAATTATTACTTGGAGAGTACATGCACTGCCAGGAGCCAGTATTGGGGGAGTTAGGGGGAGGGAATTACGTATTTACATGTGGGAAAGGCTAGCAGAGATAAGAAAAATGCCAGCTCTGTTATGGAATCCAAGAAAGAAAGGGAAACAGTTGGCAAAGAGGAAGAGAAAGAGTGGGAGTCACTACTGCAAAGCTGACCCAGAGGATACTGACATTTCATAGCAAGGTTAAAAGTGCAGATGATCAGATTTTATTGCATTTTGTCAGAGGAAATTTCAGAAGTTCACTTCTATTTTTTCCCTTTTATTCTGCAAATATCAACATGTTTTCTAATATTAAAACATACACTGAAATATAAATTTCAGTAATAATATTTCAGTATCATATTTACCTCATATGACCAAATAGTTAAGACTGAGTTATGTAGAATGTTTGAAAGTTTAAAATAAAAGGTTAGTTTATCTTTCAAAAATGACATTTTATCTTTCTCAAGGGCATTTCAGTGGAAACTCCCTTCAGGTTCCTTAAAAAGATTCAAACTGATACAAATTAAATAAAACCTGACCTGGAGATTTTATATGAAGATTAGGTAGTTGAGAGTCTATAACCACTGTCAGGTTAAAGAGACTGTGAACTGTGCTAAATAGAGATAAATGATTTTCAGCATTAAATGAGATTAAATGAGGCAAAAGTAAACCATCAAGCAACCTCTGAAAATTAGCAGGACACCTGCAGAGTTCAGAAAGAAGCTGTTGGTGTAGCTGCACCTGTCAGCACAGTCTTGGCAGCTAATTCTCCTCTGGGCACCACTTACCTTTCAGATCCATAATCCATTTCCATAACCCAGAAACAGAGAAAGCTAGTCCCCTCATTTAGCCCCTGAAAACTGGATAATTTTACCAGTGATGCAAGACAGAGGTGACAGAAATCCACACTCAGCTTTCTCTTTTAAGGGAAAAAAAGAAATTAAAAAACCCCACCACTAAACCTTTCAACTTGCAGCAAATTGTCACTGGTCCTGATCACTGTTTCATCCTTTTGGGACACTGATACAGTATCAATGCCATATGCTCTCTTTGTAGAGGAAGTTGTTGACCTACTAGATGCTTTACCACAAAACTGGAATCATTGGCCGATGGGGTTGAGCACCATGACTTTTGCCTCCTGGAGCAGAAGATGCTGCATTATGGACCTTGGAAAAGAGCAAGCTCCCATATTTGTGAGCAGCACCTGCAGCACTGCTCCTGAACTCATTTACAAGGGTTTGTTGGAGTGCAAGATAAGTGCTTTTTCCTTGGATTTGCAAGTAGAGGATTGTGAGCAAGCACCAGTCGTGTAGACAAACAGGACCTATAGGGCAAGAACTGACAATGGAGCAACTTCAGATGTTAATCCCATTATAGAAAAGGGATGGTAACCTGGGAGGCAGACTTTCAGATGTACAGGAAGCATGAAAAAAGTATTACAAATTAAATTATAAGCAATGTAAGGAAAATCTGTGAAGAAACACACTTCAAGACTTACAAGTAAGAAAAAGTAGGACATTTTGAAAGCATTCAAATTTCTAGAAAGTTCTGAATTCCAACCCTTTTGGAAACCAAAGCTGTTTATCGTGCAGCATAATTTCAAAATCAGACAAAATAATTCTTTTACCTGAGCTTGTTTGGATGCTGCAGCAAACTGAGCAAAAGCAGAATTTATTAAGCAACTTCAGTTTTACTGCCCAGTTATGCGTGAAATACATATCTACCCATCTCCCTTAATGTTTCATCAAGATAAAATGGGAACTATCAGTGATAATTTCCATTTGTTCTTGAAATGACACATTAGAGATTAAAATATTGTTTCCCATTGCATAAATGCAACTCTTAACAGCCTCCTGCTGTGAAATGCTGGGTCATCAATAGATTGAGAAGCCTAAGTAGTTTCAAAACAAATTTTAAAAAAGTTCATTAAGAGAGTGATAGGATGCAGTTGGGTATAATGCAGGCTGGAGTAGCTGGGATCCAGAACATGGATTATATCCTTCACTTGAGTTTTGACTATCGGATGTAATGGTGTTATCACTGCTCTCCTCATGGCTTCATTTTAGGTTTTCAGAAAAGGGATAAGAGTTAGAAGAGACTCATCATTTGAACCACTTGTGTGGCATTAAGTGGATGTCATCTTCCAGAATAAAATTCCAGTGTTGGACAGAAATACTGCTGATACAAAATGCAGCTGTCTTGGGAGCTGCGAGTGCTGAACTTGCTCCTTCTGTGTGGGAAAGCAGCCAGGAGAGAAAGAAATGGTATTGTTGTTACAATGACTCATTATTTCTGCAGCTCTGACCCCGCTCCAGGCATCTCCTGGTCATTCTTCTCCCTCCAGTGATTCTTCCCACAAAAAAACCCTTCTATAATATCATTTAAAAGGATTTATAGCCATGATACCAACACAACTTCTGTTTGGCAGCTACTAAGAGTCTTCTCTGTTAACTAGGGCCTGTAAGGAGCAACTGGTTCATATTAATTTAGAAGTGAGAGAACTAGATGGCATGAGCATTTTGCATCAGCATTTTACAGCATGAACTACATCATCAATTCCACCAGGTATTTAGGAAAGGTTCTTCTGGTGATCTAAGCTGTGCGGGTTTGTTTTGGCTGTTGAAGTTCTCTTATAGATAGAGAACAAAGCACTTGTGAGCAGAGAGTGACAGGTTCCCTGGCAAAAGCACTCTGAAAAGAAAAACAACCTTTTGACCTTAAAGAAAATGTAAAGCTAGAGTAATTCTGTCATCTAACAAAAAGTCCATTACAAGGGGTGGCCAGGAAGTTTTATTCACCTCCTTAGTTGCAGTTAAACCTGCTAATGGTATTATAGATCTGTAGAAGGACAAGCCTGGATGGTATAGAAGGTACACAGAAAAACATAATGCAATTCTTTTACATTATGGTGTAAGTGCATTAAAAATAAAAAAAAATCTTTTGAGACAAAAAAAATTTTGTACCAAACCAATGGCATATCCTGGTATTTACTAGCTGTAGCAGGAGCTATCTTGGCTGAGCTTCTGTACCTCATGGTTAGTCAACACCCTGTGAGGGGCTGAAGCTGCCTGGAGGGATTTGGAAGAAGGGATCAACTTGTGCGTCAGGGGCCAATCATGAGTTTGATGGTTGGGAGGAAATACAGAACTAGCAATCTCACAGAGGTGTTTTAAACTCTGCTCCCTGTGCCTATGATGTTTATGTACTTAAGCTTAGCAGTTATTAGGCAGCACCTGAGAATGCATAAATAAAATGCCACCTGTTCTTCATCCTCACCTCAAAACTTAATATTTAATTCTTCACATAGCATTATCCAGGCCCACAGGTTTATGGGGCTTTCTCTGTTTAGCAGATGACTACCAGTTCATGCTTTTTCCTCTAAACATCTATCTTTCATGTAATTTCAGCTGTATAAAAGCCACTTTTTTCTACAAACATAGAAGACTGTACTATTAACTTGAAAGATTGTCCTGTATAGATTTTCATGTGTACAACATCTGTGATAAAATGTTTTCAAGAATCCAACCAAACCACAGCAGAAAGCCAGGTCCAAGTGTTGTCTAGAAGAAAATCACACATTTTATTTTAATTATAGCAATGTATGACTAATCTAGTCTACCTTTCAGATGAGAAAAGATCTCACTTCTCTGGCCTTCTTTCAGGCCATTATCATAAATTCATATAATAGTTTGGGTTGAAAGGGACAGGTCATCTTGTCCAACTCTCCTGCAATGATCAGGGACATCTTCAACTAGATCAAGTTGCTATTGACAACTTGATCAACCTGAGCTTGAACACTTCCAGGGATGAGGCATCCATCCACAACTTCTCTGGGCAACCTGTTTCAGTGTTTAACTAGTCTCATTGGAAAAGTCTTCTTCCTTATATCTAGTGTCTAAATCTACTCTATTTTAATTTAAAACCATTACTCCTTGTCTTATCACAACAGGCCCTGCTAAAAAGTCTGTCTCCATCTTTCTTATAAGCCCCCTTTTAAGTATTGAAAGGCTTCAGAAAGGTCTCCCCAGAGCCTTCTTTTCTCCAGGTTGAACAACTCCAATTCTCTCCATCTTTCCTCACAGAGGGAGGTGCTACAGCCCTCTGATCATCTTTGAGACCCTTCTCTCGACCCACTCGAACAGGTCCATGCCTTTACTGTGGTGAGGACTCCAGAGCTGGATGCAGCACTTCAGGTGGGGTTTCACCAGAGTGGAGGAGTAGAATCACCTCCCTTGACCTGTTGGTCATGCTTCTTTAGAAACAAGGCATTCTGTTTTGCCTTTCTGAGGCATTTGTGTGGGTCTTGCTGTTTACTGGTAACACTAATTGGATGTTATAAATGTAGTGTCACCACCTACTCAGTGATGCTGAACAGCTCTGGGACAAAGCCTGAAAATACTGCTATTCTTGGAACTGCAGTGCCAGATATGCAAATAGAGATCAAACAGTTAACCCAGTGTGCATTTGCATTTCACACTGCAACTGGCTAAAAGGAGCAGAATCTGAAAACATTAAAGCCACTCAAGCTGTTATCTGTGCTGTCAGCAGTGTGAAGGTCTTTAGAAACAATCTATAGGTAAGAAGGTATTCTGTGTTAGACACAGAGACTCACATTCAGTGCAGCATTAAGCCAATGCTGGCTGTGTCCACAGTGCTGAGTCTGAGAGTGACCAAAGCTCATAGTGCACAAGAATATGCACTTTAGCAGCCCATTGACTACAAAGCGTACAGTTCCTGGTGGGAGAGGATGTCAGTCATGTTGAGGAAGAAGCTTGACTCAGTTACCTTACAGAGTTTTAGCCCATACATCTTTATTTGTTAAAGGATGGAATTGTATTAAGTTTTCCTTCCCATCATGATCCGGTGTTTGTCCAATGTCCAATCTCATGGGCTAGAGTTCGGCTCAGACTATACTTGCATCCAAAAAAGGCAGCCCTGTGATGGAAATACACATAGGTTCTTATGTTTACTCATCAAGTAGTTATTCACATATCTAAGTACTTCCTTGGAATATTACGGCACTTATCTCTGGGAGTTCATTCTTCAGCTGTCAGTCTACAAACTACATTTCACATGAAAGGTTTTGCTGATATTTTGTCTCAGGGTTGTTGTCTTGGGGGCATTATTGGATATTACTGTTAGTGGTGGATCTGGCAGTGCTGGGTTAACAGTTGGAATTAATGACCTTAAACGTCTTTTCCAGCCTGAATGACCCTATGATAATTGTTAGTCAACCCATTTTTCTCATCTGGCTTTTCAGCTTTCCAAAATGGTTATGCATATTCCCTGGTAGAATAAGTTCTGTATCAATGGACATGTATTATTTAATGAAAAAATGGTAAAAAAAAAAAATCTATAATTTGTATTTTCTCAAAACAGATAATTTAAATTCAGTTTTATTCTCAAATTACTTAAGAATTATTGTATTCTCCTCTCATTCAGAAGTAACTGGAAGAACACAGAAAGGGTGAGAACAAGCAGTAAGGAAACAATTTGACTGACTTCCTGACTTTCTGTCCTGGACCTGGTGACTTGTAGCCCTGGTGTCCAGTCCCTGGAGGTAATCTGAATGAATGCTGCCCGTTGCCATAGTCATGCAGGTTCAGAGTGTGACACTTCTTGAATAATGGGTTGAGAAATGAAAGCTGGTTGCACAAGCCTTATTGTATTTCATGCAGACACCTGCCAGTCTCTGCACTGTTTGTGTAATTTGTGTTTTTTGTCATCTAGATAAGAAATCACCAAAAATAAATAGTTGAACAGAAAAAAAAAAAAGTCATGGGTCTACAAAGCTTGTTGTATTATTTCTCTCTACAGATATTGTTGTGTTTTCTCTCTACAAAGATTGCTATGCTTTTCTCTCCATCTATAAATATTATGTTATTCATTCCCAAAGCGACTAAAGGAAAAGGATAAAAACACAGGTTAACCCTCTCTTTAAATGACCTATAAGAAAAATATTGCTTGGTACTCTTAGTCCAAATACACATAGTCAGTTTTTTAAGTTAAAGGTTAAGTTTTGGTTTGGAGAGATGTTTTTAAAATCCCGGATCTGTAACATGTATCCTGTGTCTTTTGAATCATACTTTTGCTGCTTTACCAATGGGCTTATCTGTACAGGAAAAGGTGATCAGAGAAACCAGGCTGCTCTATGTGGAGCTCACTGCTAAGTAAAAGTGGCCTGGTTTTCTCAGACATCAGCTGGCAGCAGTTCTCTGAAGAAGTCAGAGTTCTGTGTCTGAGCCTGTATTTATTTGGGTATCTATGTCTAGATTTTGGAATGCATTTTTAGCAGCCAAATGTGAAAATTTTGGAAATGTAAAAATTGCTGCTGGCAAGACGTAGAGATGAAAAAAATCTGAGTTTCCTCAGAGTTATAAGTGAGATGTGATTGACAGACTGACCTTATTATTTCATGAAAAATCACGTAGTAAAGGACTAATTCTGCCTAGATGCTGTAGCTATGCAGATAGTGTGAGACAGAAAAGCCCTATCCATAGGAAGAGGCCAGGGGTCATGAAAATGTGGTGTTTCTTGCTGATTTCCACCCCCCCGTCCATGAAGGAATATGAAGAATTAGAAGCAGAGCAGAACTGCAGTTTTTTCTCTTTCTTAATTTGTCTTTGTCAATAAGAGTGGCCAGTCACTGATCCAGAGACATGCTGCATCTTTCTTGAGAATTACAGAGCTGCTGCTCTGGACGTGGATATTGGATCAAATTCCTGCCAACAAGTCCTCTGCTGGATTTCAGCCACCTCACGAGCTGATGACTCCCCTCATCTCAGTATCTCAGGGAAGACCAGAATAACCACAGCCCAAATTCAATCTTGATGTGTTAATTACCTCATAACATCCTCCCGGAAGAACTGAATGATCCCAGAAGAACTATTATCACTCTACCACTTAGTAGGTCTCTTCAATTCAGTGACATGGCTGCATCAATCCTGTTTTGTAAAGCCAGCTCCTTCAAGCATTACCATGGGAATCATTACACCATGCATGGCTCTGAAAACATGATGGATACTTGCCTTCCTCAGACAAAGAGCAAAACAAAGCTTAAGATGGGATGTGGCTCCTCCCTGGCAATTGAATTACAATACTGGGAGAAGACCAAATGGAATGAACAAATTACATTTAGTTGAGGCTAGGAATTTAAACGTGGTATGGATCCTGAGATCAGTGAGGTTTTGGAATAGCTACCCAGAAAAAAAAAAGGAAGGTATTATTTTAAGAGGCACTTTAGCCCTTTCTTTATAAAAGAGATTTTAAGATGTGGTTTTCTGAGCAGGAAAAGGCTTGGTCCCTTCCAGTCATATGTGCTGTGTTGGGAGACCTCTCTTCCCTCCCAGTTCCCACATTTGTGTGGCAATCTTCCAGATGCAAGTTTGCCTGGTGGGCCAATAAAGCCTGTGGGCCAATGTGCACAAATGACACATTCTCTGAACTAGCAAGGCTTGCATGGACCTGATCCCCGTATGTAGGTTTTATGCTGCTGTTCACTTCTTGCACAGCCTCACTATTTCTTGGATGAGCTTAATCAAAGGTAAATCAGCAGACAAGGCTTAACTATTATTCTGTGCTTGCATCTCAGCTATCTCTTTTAGTTGGGTCAAAGTAAACCCATTACCCTCTATATTTGGTATATGGTAGGAAAATTTACCTAACAGAAATTGTAACTCCTTAACATTTTTTATAGTATATATTGATTCACCTAACCTTGAGATCAGTCTCATTTTTAATTGTGTAAATGAACCCTGCAACACTTCTTATACATTTTGATAGCAGTGTTTCAGGATCAAAAAAGAGATGCTTTGATGTGCAACGCCCACTCTTGACACTGTCCCTAAGTTCATGACTTGCACAGCAGTGCTATATGGGTGCCAGGCCATACCTGCCTTCTGATGTAGGACAGGCAAGGGCAATTTCTCTGAGCAGATTCAGAAACCCTCACAGGCTCACCTCTGTCCAGACCATTCCTAGAGGACGCTGGTCCACTTGAGTCTTGTCAACTCAAATCTAAGAGAGATTCCCTATGAAATATCGATTCCTTTTTCAAAGTTGAGCAACCACAGGCAGAGGCAACCCATCGAACTTGGCCTTGCAAGGGCAGTCTGCAGGAACTTGCTCATACAACAAAGTTTGCTACTTGGAGGTGTGAAATTAAACATTATGTAGGAAAAGGTAGCTGGTTGTCTTGCTCTGGCACTTTGAAACTCCAAATTCTACAGTCTATTTTGCAAATGATGTTACTCAGACATACCATTTGCAAGTTTGCCCTAAAATCTAAAATGTGTCTTCTCTGCTTCTATGTAAACTGATTTTTCATCTTGCTCTACCCCCACAGACTGCCTAGATAATCACTTTATTTTCATATTGTTCAGTTATATCCTCATTTAAATATCTAATTTCTATACCAAATTATTCTAATTTTCTTATTTTTATATTTATATTTTCTAAATTTTGAATAATTTCCACTGTTGATTGAATTTAAATTCTTCTAGAGTCTTTATGGGTACTAAAACTAAGCTGACTAAGGTGTAATTCTCTAGATTACAGTTCTTTCCACTTTTAAAAAAAGTCTTTGTCTTTACAGTATTTGTCCTTCTCCACCGTTCTGGGACTTCACTATTTTTTGGTAAATGCTTTTTGGTTTGGTTTGGCTTTTTTTTTGTTAAAAGCCATAATTATTTAAGCCCTTGCAGTTTGACCAGTTCTGCAAGAAATCAAGGGTATGTTCTTCTTGAACTTTCAGTCTGAATATATCCCACTCAGCTAAACAGTCTTTAATCTACTCTTTCCCCTCTCCTGATGTGGACTTGACTTCTCAATGTTCATTAACTGTTTAAATAACAATCATTATTAACATTTTTATGAAGGTGACACCAAATAGGTCTTAAGTAGTTTAATCCTCTTCCTGATGGATATTTCTCTCCCTTTCTCATAAAAGATATATGAATAAAAATGTAGTGCATTACTTAAATTTTTACGCATTTAGCCAGTACTGGTTTTACTTACAATTTTTACTCCTTCCTCTTTGAAATTAATTTAACTCCCTGCTTGTGGCAATCAGCTATAGACATTGATAGTTACTAGCACAGGTTTTTTTTTTTTTATTTCTCTTAGATTTTCTGGTGTTCCAGGTAGGCCTTATCCAGCATGATTAGTCACTATGGCATTTTCCTATTTTTATTCCACAGGAGGACAGAATAATGTTGTGTCCTTGATATTGCTTCGTATAGGAATTGCCATCTCTCCTGAAATATTTCTACCATTTGGAATTCTCTGTGAGCACCTTGCCTCCCATTCTGGAGGCTGCTACATTGGCCCTTTCGCAGCACATTACTAATGATCATCATCTGCTCAGATTCATTCCTTTCTCTTAGAACCATGAACTCTGTCAGGACAAGATCATTGTCACTCAGATTGGTTTTTGTGATTTTTAAAAAAGTTGTGGTCAAACACAGTAAAAACCAAGCCAATCAGGGACACCTTTAGAATCTCTGAACTCTAGAACAGAGTTGTGTCCCAAGTAGACCAATATATCATTGTGCTGAGTTGTACCATATTGCTTTTTTTTTTATATCAAGAATAGGAAATGTGCCAAGAACAACAATAGATTTTCAGTTTTTTGCAGCTGTGAACACAAAAAAAAAAGGGAACACAAAGCAAATATGCTGACTATATAGAGGAATAGTTATAACATGAATCCCACTCTCAGAAGGGCTAAGAAATGCATAACATTTGTGCTCATGAAGGGAAGGGGTGGCACAATGAGTATAGCAGCAGCAGCTTTTTGGGCAAGAGCATCTCCCTTGTAGAATTGACTTTCCTGTCAGGTGTGAAACCCCAGATCCCTGTGGCAAAGACAGGCAGATGTCACATTGAATGTTACTCAGGTCAGTCACCCTTTCTCTTCTTTCTTTGGTCCCCTTTTCTATCTCTTAACACCTCAATTAAGGGGTTGCTGATTTTCCTGCTGTCTCTAAATGCATAGGATGCTGACAGTCCAGCTTGTTCCTTGTACGTCTCAGGGAGATTAAATCATAGAATAGTTTGAGTTGGAGGGAACGTTACAGATCATCTAGTTCCAAACCCCAGACTTGGGCAGGGATTATTTTCACTAGACCATGTTGCTCAGAGCCCCGTCCAACCTGGCCTTGAACTGTTCCAGGGACGGGTTATCCACAACTTCTCTGGGCAAACTGTTCTAGTGTCTCACCACCCACATAGCAAAGAATTTCTTCCTAGCATCTAATCTAAACCTACTGGCTTTCAGTTTGAAGCCATTCCTCCTTGTCCTGTCACTACATGCTCTTGTAAGTGGCCTTTCTCCATCTTTCTTGTAGGGTCTCTTCAGGTAGTGAAAGGCTGCAAAAAGGTCATCTCAGTCAGATACCTTTTTTTTCCTCTAATAAGCACTCATCTTTTACTGCAAGAAATATCATTCACTTGACTAAGTGGAGTCACTGCCATCAGAAATTGCAAAGACATAAGGAAAAACTACTTTCAGGAAGTGTTGCAAACAGCAAATAGACAGAATTTGGAATAAACGGTACCAACTATTTTGCTTCTATTCTTCTTCTTCCACCTCCACCATCACACCTTACTTTTTGGTCACAGAAGTGTTTCAAGCCTGCAGGTAGCAGAGCAGTTCATTGGTAGCCCAGCATGAACTCTCTCCTGCTCCAGTCTGTACATAGCTGTAGTTGTGTGGTACTTGACTATAGCCAACAACATTGAATAACTATATTGGTGCCCCAGAAAGTTTTATAGAGAGCATTCCTAAAACTGTAGCAGGTGAAAAAGTTTAGAAATGGGATGGGTTTCTATTGGTTTCTAACGGTTTTAATTTTTAAATTTCAAATATCTCTTTTCCAGCAGTGCCAGATAAGTTAATGAAAGCTGCTGAAAACCTTGTGTGAGCTTTCTTTCTGGTGAGGGCTGGCTGGCAAAATCATGAAGTCCCTAGCAGCATATACCTGCCCACAATCTGAAGTGACTAGAACCCTGCATTTATCTCTATTTTTTTTTTTTACTGGAAACTGATACTGGATAATTTTACATTCTTAACACAGCTATAGAAGCCTATAACTTAGTTCTTTTAGAGCTTTTCTGGAAAGAATGCAGGTACATGGAAACCTGCCATACCTTGTCAAGGCAGGGAGGTATCCACACATATTCTCTCAGATTTTTTTTATAAGATAAACAGACTGTCCCAGTGAAACCTGTTATTGCCACAGTGTTTCTCCCCATGAATACAACCCAGGTATTTGTATTTGGTCAAATAAATAATTTGTATAAGTATGTATGTCTGTGTGCCTAAAATGTATTTATCGAAGTGGTTGCCGTAGATGTTTGTTCAGTTAAATATTATTTATGTTTTGGCATAAGCAATTATTTTGTGCACATTGTAGTCTCTAGCTTCCAACCTATTCAAATAAGTATCCTGATATTTTGAAGAATAACCATGTTTGTGGATACAATATCATCATAGGCCTTAGAGAAAGCTGAAAATGTTTAAGAGGAAGATGAACAGTGGCTTTAAACTGGAAAGGTGGAAATTAGTTCTTTTTTATATAGTTCTTTTTACACAATAGTTTCTGTGTGTCTGCACTGTCTGTGCACTAGACTATAGATCTTAGCATTCAGTGTTAGATCCCAAGTGGGTCTTGAGCACTGCTTGTAATTCTTATGTACAGAATAGTTTCACAACTTGAATATTTTTGCATCTGTAAAAATCTCTCTCCAGATGTGTCTCTTCTTCCTAATGTCTGTTTCTTCCCAGTAAATGAAAGCAGCAGCAGAAGCACAAAGACACTACCCTGAGACCTCTAGTAAAAATTGCTTCAAACTTTTTCAGCACAGACCCTGAAATAAAGCCTACAATGGCCCAGTCTCTGACTCAGCACTTCTAAGTACTTTAGTCCTGTGATCACTGGATACATTTGGGAAAAATCAGCACTACACCAAGTGCAGTGTTGCACGGAAAGGACTCAACTCCAATTCCTTTTCATTCACAAGATCTCCCTTAAACATACAGTGGAAGTGTGGAAGCCAAAAGGGTATTGCCACAAATATGCCACAAATATGTCCCTTTATAGGAGGGGGGAAAGCCTAGCAAAATTTTCATGCCACAGAGATACATCTTTGCATGAAGAAAAGTAAGTTTCAACCACAGCAAAATGAACCATTAAAAAAAAAAAAAAAAAGAGAGAAAAAATAAGGAAATGTTCCAAAAGCCCATTTGCCTTTTGACACTAAAATATACCACAAAGCATACCCTTATACAGAGAAGAAAGAACCATGCTACTAAAGTAAACTCTTTCCTGCCTACTGTAGCTGCATAAACTGTAGTTTTATCCAGATGACAAGATGAAGAGCTTATTGTTTTCCACATGGATAAAAGCTGGGCTCAATAGTAAAAAATTCATAAACTTTGCCATATTTCAAAATCAAAATAATGAATTTTAAAATCATGTGTCTGCATTTCACTGAACCTTGATGAGATCTGGGCTCCTAAAGATCATCTCAATGGTGCTTGCAGTAGGCTGTCTCTCAAAGGGCATCTGTATGCTGGCATTTTTCAGAAGTACCTTATGTGCAGAGGTCCACACAAATTGCTGTATTGCCCCACTAGCTTGCAGGCCATACTGTAATAGGCAAGCCTATTCTCTTCCAGTGTCTGATATTCTGATCACAAAAGCACTGTTATTTCCAGTGTCGATATTAGTAGAGGCTCCCTTACATTTTACCAAATCCCTGGTTTTTCCCCCTTCTGCAAGTGAATATTTTTTATTTACACATCCCTCACTGAGTGCTTCTGTTCTAATTTTATAAATGTAATTTTTTGGCAATGATGGTTGACACCTTTTGTCTTTGACTACATAACATCTATCGAACCTTGGAGAAAAACAAGTAAATAATCTTGTATCTTTACCTGTCTACACCAATTTGTGCAAAGCACAGATAATAAGGTTATTTATACATGCATTTGGCAGGACAAAGGATTCCTATTTTTGAATCCTGGGAGAGATGGGAAAATGTGCTGCTTCCTTCTTTTTATGAACTGTGTGCCGGTAACAAGTTTTCTGCCACTTCCTCCCTACCTCTGTGCAAAGAGCAAAGAATTGAATTTAGGCCCTTCAAGGCCTAAAGAATTGATTCAGAATGCTTCATTCCTGCAAATTATGGCTGAGCATAGCATCCCAGGAGACTGACTCAGTCATATCAAGGGAAAAGACAACCCAGAAAGCAACTATTAGTAGTGTGTGCCAAAAAATGAAAAGCCTGACACATTAGTGTACATGGAGAAGACTGTGAGATGAGACACACAGTCTTCAGCACAGGTCCCTCACACACTCACTTATGTGACAGCCTGTGATAGGAGAAAGTTGACATCAGAGATATGAACTCAGCCCACAGAACAGCAGACTTGAGACCATGTGTCAAAAGTTTCTTTACTTGATATGCATCAGAGTCTAGATTCCACATTTGGGATTTATTTTGAACTTCCCATGTCTAACCAATGCTTGCAGTAACTTGCATGCTTTTAGCAGTCCTGAAAGCTGCTTTTATTTAAAAAACATTACCTTAAAAAGACATTATTATTTTTATTGATTATTCATTTTGTAAGCTGCTTGGAGTCAATCACAGAATAAGTGCTGGTTTTTCCTCCCAACCTCACACACAAAGGGAAGAAAGTTTTCCTCTTTGTTTAAATAGCAGAACAAACACAGAAACTCTTCCACCTAATGTTTTATAAAATATCTGCCATTTTTCCCAATTATATTGCAAATTTTCACCAGTTTGCAGAATTCTTAAATATAATCACACCACAGTTGAGAAGTTCAACCTATCCAATAATTTGCATCTTGACAGAAACAGGTATTGTGGGATTTTTTTACTTCATGAGGAGTTAGTGCAGGTAGTCACGGGCTGTCTGTTTTATAGTGTATTCTTTTGGTCAGGACATTGGAGATGCCTGTGACTGTTGTCACTCCCACGGTCCCCTGTGCATCATTTTCAGCTACCAAAATAGTTCTCATACTCTTGAGCTAGCCTCTTCTGCCTCCCTGTTTTTTTCTGATACCCATAGCCTGACCCAACCTCTGTGTTTTCACAGGACTTTTAACTACCAGCCTGAGGCAAGCTAGCAGCAGCAGAGGAAGGAAGGGAGTAGCTCAGGAAGTCACTAAGCCAATTTCCCATTAACCAAATGAGCAGAGTCATATAAATTTTCTTTGAGGTGAGGAAAACTGAGATGTGAAGGTCTCTCATAGCCTTCTGTAGGTCACTCATTAATTCACAACTTACTGAAGCTTGCAGAGAGTGTCCAATACTGATTTTTGCTAGCCAGGCCACATCCCAAGCTGTGTTTTCAGCCCTGGACTATGTGCATAGCAGAAGAGAGAGGCATACTGAGCCTGAGGCTCTGCTTTCTTCCCTTTGCCAATTCAAGTGATCCATGTTTGCCTAAATATCAAGGTCCCAGTAACCCCACCGTGTGCCTCCTATGTAAAGTCAGCTGTCAATCTCCAGCAGAATTGCTCTAAACAATGTGGTAATGTTATTTTTTATGAAAAGAAAGCTAAAGGAAGCATTCTGTTGCTCAAAATAAAATGCCTCTGTTTTAGTTTAAAAGTCACGTGGAATTTGAGAGTTGGACCTATTTCATAAGCAGATTAAATTTCCTTTAGAAAACAGGTTTTTCTGGACATAAGTAGAGTTACATATTTTTTTTGCAGGTACCAAGAAAATAACAGAACGGAGATATTACTCCTTAATTTTTGCCATATTTGGAATTTAGTACTTCACAGGAAAAACAACAAGATTTTAGTGGGAAATTGGTGCCACCCTTCAAAATCTAAATAGGATTTATTGTTCAGGATGGACACAAAAGAGCTCTGCAGAACTCCTAGGCAGATGAAAAGTTGCTTGGCAGTTTCATGTCACATAATGACTATATATACAGATACGTATGATTCATCCCCATTTCCTAGAAATATGGAATGACTTAGTAAATCTATAATGTTGGATGAGGGCTTATACTTTTCATTATCATGTAGTACAGCTTCATGGACAATTATGAGCATTAAAAGAAAGTAATTTTAAGAAAATCTATATAAAATATTTTTTGTCTTTGACAAACATAAAGTATTACTCATTAGAAGTTCTGGAAATCTGTGGAAAAAAAAGGTCAACTTATTCTCTCATTCTAAGCAAGACTTGTGAAAAACTAATCTCAAATGTCTGGACTAGTGTCTCCTCCATGCCAGAAATATTTAACTGTGTGTTATACATCCTCTGGAATTTAACAGTCCATTGCAGTTTAAGGAGCAGGCAGCTCCAGGTTCTTGCATTCTGGAAAGCAAAAACTAATTGCTCTCTGTTAATCCAGGCACAAACCCCAGATTCTCCTCTTTGGCTTTTGCACCTGGTGGCAAAGTCAGATTAAGAAGTTCTTGGCCCTTCTCTTCCCTGGGTGCTCCAACTTCTTCCCAGGTTCTTTGTTCCTTTGTCACACCACATGCTCCCTTCATCTGCACTACTGCTTGGTGCTGGAGACCAAGTAAGGAACTGGAATAAATTTTTAAAAGATAAATAATATTATGTATTTTAACCCAGATCAGTCCCCAGTCTGTTTCCCAGAAAGTCCTTGGCAAAAAAGAAAGCACCATTATAAAGGTCATATCCTACAACAGAAGGGCAGGAATCAGGTGCTAATGTGGAAAGAAACCTTGGAAGTGGCTGAGAGGCTGAATGTCTGAGTGCTGGGTTGTCCCTGGCAGAAGATGGAAGGACACATCAGGGAATGAAGGTAAAAGACATTTACGTTTTTAAAATTAGTGTCCAAGAATAATGAACCATATCTGTCAAATGCTATAATTTTTCTGTGTATCATCTTTAATGGATTCTGGGAACTATTTTTGACACCTGATTTGTCAAGAGAATGCACTCATTAAACAGGAAGGTGTCAAAGAGCAGTATTCTGAAAATAATAGCATGATGCCTTTTGTATCCCAGGGGCTACAAATTGTGGCTGAATTTCCATGGTGATCTTTGCAGTCAAACTAATGCACAACATTCAGATTTTGGGTAAAAGGGAAAATTATTCCTCCCATCCCTTGGGAACAAGGATGATCATCCACTGTACAACAAGTTTCAGAGTTTTATAATAGTTTCACTATGTAAATTGACTTTACTTGATAGTCTGTTCAGCTGTATCTATTCAGGAAATGTACCAGGAGATGTCTTGAGTTTGATGCAGGAGGCATAGCAAAGAGGGATGGCTGAACAGACTGACTCACTATAGAGAGGTGAAAAAAACTTTGTAGGGAGGGAGGGAAATTAAACCTCACATGTATTATACAGTAAGTTCTCAGCACATGCAATGGACTAGGCAGAAGAAATATTCCAAGTAAAGCTTTATGTAGTCATTATGTTTTACCAGGTGACTGATCAGCATATCCCCAAGGCTTTTCTGTGCCTTCGATATGTCCTACTTGTGATTAGATACAGCATTATTGAAATAGAGAATAACTGGCTTCTTATTCTCTTCCCTCTTACATCAACACACACCATGAGCCAAAGAGAGGTGTAAAGGTATTAGCTCTAATTCCCAGGCTTTCCTATGACTAGCTTCCTATTGAACTGTTAGAGCAAAATATATTATTTTCAAGTTTTATCCACAGGACTGTTTCCTCAGCTGCCCTCCTATCTCTCAAAGAAATAGCAGAACCCAGCATAGATTCAAGTAGGAAAGTATAGGCTTAACTAGGCACCTGATGCTCTCTGCAGAGATCACTGGATGGATATGGGAAATCTATTGAGTTTTTTCAAACCTCAGTCAATAAACTTTCACACTGAAGATGAATCACTAGGAGCACCTGATGAACATAGTAAAACTAGAGGTCGTCAATCTGCTTGTGAGCAGGAGTCAAAGGCTAATAACTTTCTCCATGCTGGGAAGCTCTTTCTGCTGCAGGACTAGACTGAGCTTTGCCTGAAGACATTGTTTTGTTTCAAAACCTATGAGTGCTCCTGTTTCTTCTATTCCACTTAGTATTTCTTGGGTATTTCAAGTCACACAGCTGCCATGATTAATGTTTGTAAACAACCTCCTCCTAGCGGCTCTGAAGAAGCACCCTCGTAATGAGGGAGAGCTAAAGGAAAGGGAAGAAGCACTCGCCATGATCTGTGAGGTAGGAATTGGCTGTTAGACACCGAGATGCACAAGAGGATGTGGGTGTCTGGAGCTTAGGCACAGTGGGCCGGGTCCTGGGGCAGAGGAGGGATGTCCATCTACCTCCAAATGGGCTGTAGGAGTCTGCAAAGAGCACCTGGGGACTTCGTGCTCAGCAGGTAAAGGTATCTTACCTGAGGAAGTGCCCACATTCCCCTGAGACCCCAGCCTCAGGGTGACATCATTTGCCACTATGGGTATCAGTTTTGGTCTGACATCTTGCTCTGCCTGAGGGGTGAATTCACCTCTAGAGTGTTTGGTTTTCATGGGTAGTAACTCACTGGGTTTTGGCTGACTCACTGCTCAGTTGCCTGGGCAAAGCGTACCCATGTGCCAGGGCCAGACCTAGCACCCCTGTGCAGGAGATGCTGGCTGAGCTGTGAGAGAGCTTCTCAGTAGAGAAGGAACCCACATCCCCTCCCTGCTTCTCCCCAGGGGGAATCTGAACCCTTTCCTCTTTTATGAGGAAATCTGAGAAAATGTCTCAGACCTCAGAGTGACTCTTCTGCCTGAACTTTCTTTGTGGGCAACTTCAGGTCCTGTCCTGAGGAGCATCAGCCTCGTGGAGAGCCCCAGTGCTCTGTGTGGCACTCTGAGGGCTGCTAGCCATACATCACTTTAATCTCAGCAGCCCCTTTGCTGGTATTCAAGTCATTGCTCAAGGAACAGACCACATATTCTTCAATATCCACACATACAGAGCTCTATCTCATCTGTTTCAGTAATTCACACTCTTATAAAGGGAATTAGTATTTGGTTTTGGCCTCGGATTACCTGACTCATCCACAGCTTGGTTAGGTCAAAACACAGATTCTTTGAGGTAAGAGAGATATTTGTGGCTGATTCAATAGGAATTTTCCATCAGCAGTATTTAGCTTCCAGAGTGAGCCCTGATGCCATATTTCAGATATATTCTTGACACAGAGAATATCCTAAACTTCTGGGGACACCAGTTTTATCCTCTGGGACACAAGGAGAGCTCTCAGATGGACACATTGTTTCACTCCTAGTGTCAGAGAGACTGGTAGCAGCCGAGAAGTGCCTTTTTTCTCTCAACTCATGAAATGCAGATACAAAGATGTGAAGTACAAGCCCACAAAAAATGCTAACCAGCACTGCTTTGGAGTCACAGATCTGATAAAAACGTTCTCTTTGTTCCAAAGGAAGTCTCCCTGAAGCGCACTTTATTCTCAGTTTTAATAACTTAGAAGTATTGTGATATTAGCCTTGTTTTGTTATAAAAAATGCTGAAACCCCAAGCCAGACTAAAGAGGATTAAGAGTTTCTCTTTATAAAAAAAAAAAAAAAATCTGTGCTAGTTCTCTGAATAATGTCTAGGAGGTTATTTTTTTAAACAGCCTTGTGCATTTTTCAGCTTTTTTTACATTGTGTTAATGTGCTCAGAGTTATTTCTAGAATTCAAAAAGGCATGAAAAATCCCTCATTTTCTTACAATAACAGATACAGCTACCAGTAACTAGTTGTTAATAGAAACATTGATACTACTGGCCTCCTGATAACACTAGTAAAACAAACTGAATTTTGTTTACTTAAAGACTCATGAATAACATATATATGTATATGTATGTGAATATATATGTACAAACAGAAAATATATATTTTGAAGTAGAAAATTCTTTGAAATATGCAACCAAGATTACTGATACTGTCCACAATAAATAGAAGTTTAAAGAAAGGATGAGGCTTACACTCCTATACCAGCAACTTAAGAAAAGGCCCAGTGGCACAGCACTGTGAAGGAATCTCTTCATGGATTCACGATGCTGAGAGATGCAGAGTACAAAAAGGAAAGAGTTAAAAGCTCAAAGATGCAGAGCACAGAAAGGAAAGAGTTAAATGCACAGTCTATGCTTGAATCCTTCTGTTGTAATAATCATGAAAAAAAGGCTAGAGAACTATTGTTATAAAATCTTTACTGACATAAATTACAACTGCAAGAAATACAGAAATATTTGCCATATGAAGTGAGAAAAGAGTCAGAAGTCTACAGTTTGTTCTAATAAAACTTTCAAACTTCATGCTGGACACAACCCTGTCAATGGGGTAAAAGCTAAGCCTCTTAGATGTTCTACCCCCTGAAATTTGTCTAGACAAATCAACAACTTCCTTTCCTCAAGGATGTTCATAACAAAACAGGAAAAGCCACATGGTTGGTCATCTCTTCTTATGTAAAATCCCACAGCAGAAGAGGGACTGAGGCAGTGGAAAGACACCCTGAAATTTTCCCCACTGCTAGTTGAATTCCAATGCTGGAGCTTGCCTCTGGAAGCCCAGCTTTGGAGCCCTAGTCCATGCACAGCAATCGGACCATTAGAGCTCTCTGTCGTGGTCCTTTCAAGATACTACATTAAAAAAGCCCATAAATGACCATTAAATGAATATTTTCTATAGCATAGGTCCCAGAGAAATATTAATAAAGCTAAGTTTTTTTGTAACATTTTCATCCATAGAAAGCAAAAATGTGGTTTATGTCTCCTTTCACCTTTCTCACATTCCAGCTCCTCTTTCCCTTGTATGCCTTGCACTGTTTGTTCCTTCAGGTGAAGAGACTTTGCATTCTTTCACTGACTCTTTTCCCATACTCTGTTAAAATTAAGGTTTTTTTTAGTCTTTAGGAGATTAATATCCATAGTTTGGAGTGTTGCTAATACCCTCTATTAGCTATATCACTTTAGTCAATGGGGACCAATACAGGAGCTGCAAAAGCAGATAAATTGTAGATGAAAAGTATATCACGTAGCAAGGGTTGAATGTGATAGTGAATAAGCAAGTAGGTTTTGCTGTGAAAAGTGATGTAATGAATCAGCATTTCTGTTATGAGTGTTGTTATGAGTCTTTCTGCACTCATAGAAAAACTTTTTTCCTCACTGGGACACAGTAAATCCCATTTCACACTCAGTGCCTCTGTAAAAGCTGTCAGCACTGCAGGCATAAGGTAAACCCTCTCCATGGCTGTAGCACCTCCTCCAAGGCTGCAGAGCCTGGTACTGCTCCAGCTGCTCCTCTACCTCTCCTCAGCTGTAGCATCCTTCATACACAAAAAAAATCACTGATGCAGGAAAGGCACTGGGGTTTACATATTAGCTAGAAACCACTGGGAAGCACAGATGTAAATGAGATTATAACTGAGCTTGGTGTTTCCTATTGACAAAAAACATGTTGCTGAATGGAGAAAAGACAGAACATCAAAGCCTCAGGTAACCTGCTAAAATAACCCGAACAGGAAACAAAAGTCAGCACCTTCATCAACGTGGCCCAAATAGGACAGGCCAGCTTTCAGACAAGATTTCTACTTACATGTTCTTCTCTAAAAACTACCTGGTCTGCACCTTCAACTAATTTGATGTAAGTGTGGTTTCTGCAAATCTAAGGTGTCAGGTCTTGATCTGCTTGGTGCTTCCTCAACGCTTTCAGAGCAAGAGCTCTGCTTCTGTTCCCTTCTTCTGCCACACTGACACTTAGCAGACTGCTGAACAATTCAAATTTATTTAAAATTATATCAACAAGGAAAACCAATGATTAAAATCCATTAATGACCAATTCAGCTTCCTGATGCCATTTTAGGATTACAACACTACAAAATTCTATTATCAGCTAACTTAATTGATAAAGAATTTAATATGCCAGCAAAATCATTAGGTAACAAATCCAAATAAATAGGCTCCCCTACCATGAACAGATGAGGGGCTGCAGTTATCTTGCTCACCAGACAGGTGGTTTCACTGTTCATTCTGATCAGCTTCTGTGCCTGTGCTAAGGCTGAGCTGTTAACTACGCTGCACACTTGTTTTGTGAACCAATTTAAAAGCCAAAGAAAGAGAGTTCAAAGGTAGTCCAGGTGTTTCATGAATAGACACAGCTCTGAGCATGGCACAGACCTCAGGACAACACCTCTTCTGAGTCTCTCCTTCCAAAATATTAGGTTATCATAGAGCTGATTGTTGTAACTTTCACAAAGGTAGGTGTGAATGCAAAACCACCTTTGTGAGTGAGCAGGTCCTGCTGATCAGCAAACAAGACAGGAAAACTTTTTGCAGCAATCTGGAGTTCTCTTAATGGGTATAAAGGGGTTTCTTACCCATGCTGCCCTGGTTTCCTTCAGTGCACAGCTCTTTTTAGCTCATCCCTTCCCTGATCACTGTAATTAATAGCCAGTTGGGACTGACTGTAGCCTTTGGCATCAGTGAAGAAAGGGACTTCTACCAGTTTTGGGGCAGCTTCTCCAGTGTCAGTGAGCTCAGTGAATACCAACACTTGGTGTCTACCTTGGAGTGACGGGTGGGAGGAAAGGACACTTGTGGAATCTAGATGAACGTGCTTTTCAGATTCACGGACATGGATGAACAGGTCTAAATTGTTGCCTTTTCTTCTGTAGCTGTTTATAATCAGAACTACATATGAAGAGAATAAATATTATGATTATATATTCTTCCATTAATTAAAAATGAGAAACAGCAATGAGTCTTCAGTCATGGGGAATAAAAAACGAATCATTATTAAAACCAGGACCATTTTTTGTTTTGTCATGCTAACACCATTTTCATTTATCTCCTGCCTTCTCCCCAAGGTACTTCACTGGTTCCTAGAAGACTTCCTTGCAACTAATGAGGATTTCACCCTTGCAGAATTATAACCTCATTGAAAGCCAAGGAAGCACCAAGAGCTGAGGAATCTCTAAACAGAAAATAGGATGCTTTCATGAAAGAGGTCAGAGAAACAAAGAAGCATCCGAGGCAGGAGGCAAAAACATCGATGCGCCAAGGTTCACACTGCCAGCTCCAAGCTGAAATATTTTCCATGGGTGAGACCAGAGATTGCTAAATCTGAAGATGTGTTGGAAAAGGCAGCATGAGCCCACTGTGGGCACCAGGTTGCAACTCTGTACCACATTAGTGCCTCTGGTGATAGTGCATGGCCAGTGTGAAGCAGAGAATGGACACCTACCAATGGACAAACCAGGCTTCAAAGCAGCCAGAATTTGGGCTGCACAGAGTGACCTACTGATGTCCCATCAGCCAGCACCTCCATGTCTGGCAGCAGCTCAAAGAGGGCAAAGGAAAGATTTTTTCCTGCCTTGCTCAATACCAGACCAAGGAACCATTCAAGCAAGGCAGAATATATAAGATCCACATGTATAGAAATGGGTTTAATGCTTTTTAAACCACCAGCATTCACTGTTGCAAAGTATTAGCAAAGGCAAGAACTAAACATAATTCAAACTGAAACTGAAATTCTAGAAGTCATTGAATTTTTGGTTGCATTAAACTTTGAAAACTTTGGAAATGCTGTAAATTTCATGCTATTTCTCTGAGCAGGTGAACACAAGAGAGTGTGGAGGGGTTAGGAAAAATTTTGTGGGCAGATTATGTCATAATTATTGACATGAGAGTTCTTGTGCTTCCCCTCAGAAAGCAGCTAGTTCTCTGCAGAAACAAGATAGGAACACACACTGCCAGTAAGTCAATTTTCTTGCTCCTGAGAATCCTCAATAATGTAAAGGAGAGGATAATATCAGAATTGCAATCCAGCAACAAATTTTCCCTCAAATCTTCTGTTTTCCGCTTGGGTTTTTAATGCCCAAAATTGCACTGAAAAATATATTGTAAAAGTAGTTTTCTGGCTGCTGTATCAGCATCAGTTTTTTATATTAGGACAAAATAGTTAAAGCAAAATGCTTACGTCCCTGCTTAATTACCTATCACTTGTTTTGGGTGGAGTTTTTTTCTTTTTTCTTTTTTTTTTTTTCCCATTTGTTTGTTCACTCTTTGTTGTTTTGTGGTTGTTTGTTGGTTTTTTTAAAAGTCTGCTGCATTCTTTATGTTTTGTGCTCCATGCACAGTAATAAAAATTCTTATGGTGAGTTTTGACTTCAGAGATACTTCTATAAATTAATTGGTCTCATGAGCATTTGAACACCTCCATAGTTTCCCCAATAGACTCTCAGAAACAGTCTGTCCTAAACATCAAGAAAATAAGTACCTCTAGTTATTATTGATTTCCACTGACCCCTTCATGCATGACAGTGACTTTATTTTCTCTCTGACCCTAAAACCTCCATAATCTGATTTCATTTTAAGTACATGAATGAGAACAACCACATTATATGAGTGGAATTCAGACTGGCTGTTACTATATGTGCCAGCCATTATCACTTTGAGGTATTGTGGTAATTTTTTTCCAAATGTCTCCTTAGATTACCAGTATAAAACACCAACTGCCATTTAATATAATTTTGAACAATGCTATTTGGATGGACTAAATGGCGAGTCATCAAAGCAGAATGGGGTCAGAAGGTTTAACAGTATCTTAATGAGTCCACCAGAGGACATCTTCAGCACACAGTGACACAAGAAAAAAAATGTTGGATTTTTACTGTAATTAATAAGAGTAATAATAATAACAACTATACTACTGATAATACATGGCTGTATATACTATTGTTCTCAAAATACTTCTACAAAGGCAAGTAAGATGATTCAACTCTAGCAAAAGGTAGAGAGAAGGAAATGCACAATTAACAACCAAATACCCACTTTTCCCTATCTGGTTAGGGTCCCACCATCTCTCTCTCACAGTGTATTCGGATATGTGTTGCTTTTGTTTCTCCAGTTCCACAGTATGTGTAGCATTAAAAAATAAATTGGTGGTAGGGAAGCTATACAAAATTTGCAGCTGCTTAAACTACAAATTCATGGGAGGAAATGCCTTGCACCAGAGCTGAGCTCTCTTAACAATTTTCCAATTGTAATGTGGAGAGCACTGGAGCTAACTGACGCTAGATGTGCATATTATAAGGAAAGGTAGAACAAGTACTGGAGATATTTGGCCCACATCATCTCATTAGGGTTTAATGGCTGGTTTGTGTATCACACTCTGATCTTATGAGGTCACCACTCAGTGCCCCTGCTGACACTGCTGAGGAGATAAATGCATGGCAAGCTGATGGAAATAATCTTTCTCCTCTGGGAATGTGCCAGTTTCAGAGACATGGGAATAGATGCAAGGAGAGGCCAAATTTTGGACAAAATTTCTGATACACTAGTCTAAAAAGGGCATATATACGCCATGCTTCTGCTTGGTCAAAGAATTAATGACCTGAAATATGGGCTGCAAGTTCTGCTTGTGTCCCAGTACAGGTGAGGAAAGCTGGTCACACCGGTGTGATGTGACATGGGTTGGACACCAGCCCTGCAGTGATTTCTGTCCATCTCTTCCAGAGGAGACACAGACACCAGGCAGACTTGGTAGTGATTTAATATCTGGAAAAATAGTTGTAGCAGCATTTATTATTATTGGTGTTATAGCAGCACCTAGAGACCCCTCCTGGGACTGGGATTGCTTTACCCTGGCAATAGGTAAAGAGGGGCTGAAGGAGGGACCTTGCAGTGAAGATCTTACAGTCTAAATGGAAAAGACAGATAAAAGTTGGAGTGGAAATACTTGAGGAACAAAATGAGAGGCTTGCATCTGCCAGCAAATACTCTGGGCTACACTTGGATTTATTATCACCTAAGCACAAGGGTACCCAAAACATCCTGGTGAACTGGCTGCAGTAACACACAGTGGTTTAGGCTGAAGTTTAATATATAGGGTTACCTTTGGGCTTGATTTATCAGGAAAGGCAGTTTTAGAAATTAAACAATATGGATTTTCTACCTTCTATGCTCCAAAACAACAAGTTTCCTGTTCATTGAGATAATTCCAACACTGAAAGAGCTGCAGATGAGGCTATATGGAAAATAAATATTAAGATACTAGTGCTTATCAAAATCAGCTGGACTTTTGGAGTGTTGTTATAGTGAGCTGGAAAGCAGAGATTCTGGACTTCATTCAAGCTACTGTAAGAATAAATCATTCTTTCTGCCTGTTACCTGAAATGAAGAAACATCATAATATTTCATTTTTGGTTAGTTCAGGAAATGGACAGAAAACCACAACCATGTTAATTTTCTAATTCTGAGGTGTTTTCATTAATGATAGAGACAAAGAACATCTTTTGTTCAATACATTTCCATTGTTAGGATCCTCAAGTCTCCTGTCTGGAAAGCTTAACACAAAATTGGAAGCATAATTAGGGACACCCATGAAAATATTGGCCTTATTTCTTTCTGATCTTATGATACATTCCTGAAAATTGTGTATCCCACCACTAGCAATAAATCTTTCTGTGTGCCTATAGAAAAGAGAAAAAGAGTATTTGGCATAGAGCTTATTAATTTGAGCTTATTAATTAGAAGTAATATTTTCCCACTTTTCCCAAGTACAGCTTTATATGAGTTAGGAACGTAGTGAGACCTAAGGCAAAGTGAATATTTCCTGTATCTTGCTGACAATGCTTTCAGGAATCACTATTTCTAGAGAAATCTTTTTTCAAAATATTTTTTCTTTTCCTTTTTTGTTTGTAATTAATGCTGCCTTAAGGAAAGTGTTTACTCTCTAGTGCCTGTGCATGGATAAGGGTGATACATAGAAAAATATAAGCCTTACTAGAAAGAAATAAAACCATGGATTCTTCTGTGTTTATTTTCCAATTACTTCCTCAAAGTAGTGTAAAACTTTATAAATACACAGAGTGTTCTCTGATGCTGTGGAGTGAAGGATATCCTCTGCTCTGGGAGAAGCAAGAAGGGAGAAGCGGTGTTCAGCACTCAGCCTTCTTGGTACAGTCCCTTCACATATTAGCACAAATTCTCAAAATCTGTTTCCCAGTCTCAGATTATTTCACTAGGAGGAGAAAAAAAAAGAAAGGAAAAAAAAGATATAAAGACATTTTGTAATTTTTCATCCCTGAAATACAAACTTTCTAGTGCTCAACTTGAAGCATCATCCTCAAAGCACACAAGAATAAAACAACGGTATAGTTTTACCACACTAACTGCTCCCCAATGAAATAACATTCCCAGGATGTCACATCTGCTAAACTTAATTCTTAAATCCCTGAGAAAAGTCCTCTGCAAAGAAATGGGCTCAACTGGTCAACAAACTGGTTTTGAGAGGGTATATCCCTCCACTAAATACTCTCCCTCTGAGTAAAATGAGGTAGTTCTAGTTAGAAAAATAAGAAGGACTTTAGTCTTGAAGGGCTTTTTTCTCAATGCCTCTATTCCTATGTTGGACACAAGCTGTCGGCTGGAAGAACCAGCTACCCCCACCAGGTGTCAGCACAGAAGGAGGCTTCGGGGGTGATGGGGCTCCAAAGACCACCCAGCCCCTTCAGACCAGCTCCTCAGGGATCACCTCGGTCTGGCTTCACTGCTCTTTGAAGAGTTGAAAGCTCTGCAGAAGACGGTTTGGGTATTGCAAAGATCCTACAGCCAGGTTCTGACAACAACTCCCAAAGAAGGCTTTGAAAACTTCTGTGGATTACAGGATTTGGTGTAGAACGCTGTAACAAGAGAGAATATGCTTGGTGCCCTGGTCTCTTCACATGTGAGTGTCTCATCCTGTGATGTTCCTTGGCCAGAAATGTATCTGGCTTTTGGTCTTTCTTCGCTGAATAGATTTCAAATGCAAACCTTTATTTTTTTATTCACTATCATACCTTACACATTTAGAGAACAGCTTCAGAGAGCTCTCTAAGACGCCATTCTAAGACAGGCTCTCTTCCCATGGCATCCCACTGTTAGGACACAAAATGAGCTAGATAGGGCAACATACCTGTCTTCCTGTCTTGCTGGTGGGAGCTGCGGAAGAATCAGCAGGATCATTCTGCAGTGGTCAGAGACCACATGCTTTTAGGTGCAGAGATCACAGACTCCCCTCTGCCATGGTCTGCTGAACTTTCCAACTTTCCTTCTTTGGGAGGATTCCAGTGAAGCCCCACTGTGCAAGTGTGGAGGTCATCAAACTTTTACTGTTAAACATAATTTTTAATAAACTCAGTATGGAAACTTCCATTAACTTCAAGATCTAGGTTCAGCTTTCTAGGTGGGCATACTTCTTTCAACATAGTCCCAAGTGGTGAATTTTAAGTTAGATTTTGTTTACACAAATTTAATAAATGTTATTCCTTATTATTTGCTTTAAATTTGCTTGCCCTTCCTCCTTCAGTTGTCTTAGTTGTTTTCCTATTTATGTTTTGCTGACTTGACTATGATTAGACTTTTAATACATTATGTTACAGAGTGAATTATTTCTTCAGTTAGTAAATAGTACACTGATTGTGCAGAAGCTTGTGCTAACCTATGTTTGAAACAGTCCTTAGACTTTTGTAGACCAATTCCTACTCCCTGTACTTTGTCTTGCAACACGTATGCCCAAAGTCAGCTAGATCAGACATGTAGAAGAAAAATTATTAGTCTAAGGAAATTGCTCCTGCAAATTAGCTGTTGTGCACATTGATGCTCCCTTCACCAGGAAAAATTGAAATCTGAAAAAAATATGAGACATTCAGATACTCACTTTAATTATTTTTGTGCTAAGTAACCTGAGCTCTGGAAATAATACTGGAGAATGTGAACACCTAACATTTTGACTTCACATAAATTAGGAACATCTTAATTGTGATTATCACGATTGCGAAATAACCAATAGGATTAGGAAACAAGTCTCTTGTAGTTGGGAGTTAGGCACTATTTTGGAATGGAGGAGTAATTGCAGAGAATGAAATGGGACTTGGCTTACTGGTGAAAACTCTGCTGTCAGTAGCAACTGGATTTACAGTCCTGTCTGCACTCCCGCCTGTCATTTAAGGCGAGGTACCAGAAAAACACTTCTCTCATTCTGATGAAGCTCACTGATCGTATATCACACGATCAGTTTTCTGAGGAAGTAAAAATAAGATTATTTCAGTTGCCAGTATTTTCCTGGATGATTGATATCCTAAGGAAGGGAAGGAAGATGAATGGGATCCAGATGAGAGCATTAAAGACAGAATTAATAACACTCAAAGATGAGACTGTCAAGGTCATGTTGTTTGCTTATGAGAACACTCAAAAGCATATGCAAGTTTCTCAAAATAGTTTGGTATCAATCAGTTTGCACAAAGTACTAGTTACGTAGAAGTGGCAGAATAGCAGAAAGCAAACGGGAGCTGGCTGCAGGCAAGCTCTCTGTACTGTAGGAAACTGATTTGCTGCAACCAAGAACAGAGCAAAACGAAATAAAGCAGACGAGACATAGAAAAAAATATACAGAATCTTTGAGGAATCCAGAATAAGGACAGGAATATTGGTCAGAAGTCAAAAATGCTTAGAGTCTTTTAAGAATTTTGTGATGCTTATAAGAAAAATGACGCTAGGTGGGACCCCTGCAGACAGATGGTAAAGAAAGCATTAGAGCAGACTGTAGGAACAAATTCAAAAATAATGGAAAAAGAATAATTTGATGAAGATTGTAGGAAAGGAACTGAGATTGACATATAGCAAAGCTGTAGCTTTCAGAATCAGAATTGAACTCTGGATGAGAAACACTCTAAAGCCAGAGGGGAACTCTTGAGAGCAGTGTAAGGAGAAAGGCAATACTTCCATGGCTTGGGGAAAAAGATGAATCAGGTTAGGAAGATTAGTAAAATAAACACATTTTATAAGGGTATCGATGCATGGAAGAGAGGATATTAACCACATCTATGTCTGATAAAGAACAAATAAGGAATCCTTTTCATTATAGAAAACTCAGTTACAGAAGAGCAAGGAAGAGTACTTTCATGTGTCTGTTACAGGGAGATGTTTAATAGTGAATAAAAAGCTGTCTCCCAGACACATGAGCTATTTGAGGAAGAATTAAATTTTGAAGTGATTCGAGAGGTAATCAGGAGCTCAGGAACAACAAAACACCAGGTGCTGATAATGTTGCCACTGAATTATCAGACATGGGAAAGAATATGACAATTCTTTTTCATGATTTAGAGGTTTCAAAAAAGAATTTCAAGACAATGAAAGCAGGTAATCAGGCTGCTGCAGGGAGAAAAAAAAGGAACAAATCAGAAAGAACAACACCCTCATCTTATCTTATTATGGTCAATAGTGTCCTGTTGTGGGTATTTTTTCATCATCACATTCCTTTTACTAAGGCTATATGTGAAATATATGTTCTCGAAAAATGTGTCTTCTATGAGTCAGCTGTTTTCATTTTGCCATTACCGGAGAAGAAAAAAATGTTAAGATTATTCTAATGCTGTATTTTTTTTAATATGAACTAAAATGGAAGTATGTGGAAAACCTGGTGCATTTATCAGAATGGCGTAACTGTGTGTTTGGAGTGCAAAATGTAAAGTAAAAAATATGGAATTGCATCTGTCCCATTTTAGAGACTTAGGACAATACACTAACACTGCTGCTGTTTTTTCTAGAAGGAGTAGTACAGTTGCAGAACAACTCCCAAATCTTCCAGTTTTTTTGCAAATGTTAAGTGCTACTTTAGCAATCCTATGCAGGCGAAGCAAAGACTTGAAGAACACTAGGAGAATACTGGGACTAAAGTGCAATGAAGGCAGTTCAAACAAACAGAATAGGGAGAAATATGTCTTTAACAGAAAAGGAAGTACAAAATTTGTGAGAGATGCAAAGAATCCCTACAGTCTTTAATGGTATGATTTCATGGTAGAATTTTTTTAAGCGCAAACCATGATACAACTTTAAACCATGGCATTCACTGAACAGAACCATAGATCATATGTATATATTAGAATAAGATTTCCTCAGACATACTTTTATTTGACCATATTAAAATGCTACAAACCATCTAATTGTATGGAATTATACACTATATTTCTAACTATGTGTTATGCCAAGAATAAAAAACTTTTTGAACTAGTATTCCTTGGTCTTGCATTCATTTTTAAGTCAATCTAGAGATGTCCTTGCATAATGTTCAAGTAGTATCAGAAAGTGTCAGTTATTTAAAACCAGCCCTGCGGCTAACTTTAAGGATGTGAAGTTTCCTGTTTCTGTTTATATGCCTGGTGGTAATCCAGGGTTCAAGTGTCATTGCGCTGTACAAGTTTGGCAGCTCTGGCTTAACAGAATAATTAAATCAGTACTATGAGGAGTGCAAATGCATTTATTTTTCCAGGCTATAGGACCGATCCCACAAACTGCACTGAAGATTATTATCCCACCTGTTTTTATGTGATTACTGTACATGCAGCATAAAACTATTAGCAAACACTGTGTGCTGGAGCCCTGAGCTACCTCCTGCACCTAAGAAAAGAACGATCATTTGGAGGTATTTAATATCCCCAGCTTGGCTGAGACTTCAGAGCAGCTTTCCATTAGAGGAAACAAGAGAAGACACAGAGGATACTCTTTGATGAGAAACCGCCTAGAAAAAAAGAAACCCAGAAGGATGGAAAATATTACGGGTACCTAAATTTTCTACAAAAAGTCCAACTTAGTTTCGCAAAAAGGCTGTAAAATTAGATGTTGTATGTCTTCTTCCCTCCTGAGGAAACAGCTGCTTTTTTTTCACAATACCCAGATCTATGGGGAGGCAGTTTGGTTTCTGAGACCACGTCTGTGCTTCTGCAGGACCCAGCTCTGCCTGCTGCTAACCTGACCAAGAAGGAAGACCAAGTCATTGCCTCTGCTGCTGTCTCCTGCTCTCTGCCCACCTGAAGGCACTGAGGAGATCTCCTATTTTCTTCTTTTTTATATCATCCCTGGTGCTGGCTAAAGCAGGAGTTAGGTGGGCAGGAAATGAAAAAGGGAAGGGGCAGTAACTACTACTGAAAGTTAACTGGAAATGTTGCAGAGCCAAGTTTCAACAGTGTGAAAGGCCTTGAGGCTGGAGTGAATTTACATTACTAGACTCCAAAGAAAGTGTTTCCATGGAGGGATCAGGCCAGAATTTCTCCCAGGGCTGATGGTGGTATGAATTGCACTGAAAGTAAAGCCTGGACAAAGCACATAATGTGCTCTTGCTGTGCCAGAGAGGGGAAGTTAATTCTCAGGGTCTCCCTTGGTGCTCATGCTGGGCAATTTCTGCAGGATCTTTTTGTCCATCAAAAGGCTGTTTGTCAGTTTATTTTCCTTGTGCCACATTTGTGTCATTTTTCATTAATACTCTGGATTTTTGTTTCTATGTTGTATCAGAGGCAGAGTGGAGTTTGCCGAACCCAGCCTTCACTGTTGCATCTCTATTTTCTTAGATGGTAAAACTGCAAAATACAGAACACATAGCAAAGAGTATCACAATGCTTTGCAAGCCCTAGATAGGAAACCAGAGAAGATTAAGTCTCTCTAGTTAGAAAGGCCTGTTTCTGCTGACTTTTTTCCCCAAGCCAATTCAAGGTTGAGATCAGAGAAGTGTCTTGTATAAACCAAGGCTCATAGCACAGACAGTAGGATTTTAAACTTTTGGGGCAGGGGAGCAAGAGAGCTGGGGAACACTTAGCTGGAGTGTGCTAGAGGAGAATTCTGGGATTGCATTTAAGACTGAAAAGATTCCTCTAGTCTCATGTTTTCTCTGAATCAGGTTTGAACATGTTTCACAGACTGACTGTGAGAGCAACATTTCTGCCCAGTTGCAGTTAGATGTTATATTTTTGTTCAATTTCCTATGCGAAAAATATGGAGGTCTTACTGTGTTTCTCCCTTGGCTGTGTAATTTGGGGCAGGCTGCTGCTGGAGCCCTCTGTGAAAAGGGAGAGAAAAGTTTATGAAGCCATGGGTGGGAAAGCAGAGCTATCAAAGAATGCATCATGGGGCAGTGATGAAGTGGGAGGGAGGAAAGTTACAAAAAAATGAAGTATGGAAAAAGAGGATAAAATACTTCTATAGTACCCTATCTTGGCTGATCTCCCCGTAGCTCTGTTACTGAAAATCAAAACCACGGCAGCACACCCGGAGTGCTCTAAGCCTTGATAACACACAGGCAAAGGCCTGTCCAGCAGCATCTCTACACCTTGTTGTCCATGGAAATCCACTCCTGTTTTATGGATAAAGGGCTTCAAAATTCCTGGGTCTCCTGATAGTAAATAAAAGTCACAAATTTAAAAATAATGAATATTTATACAGTGAGAGAAAGCAGACCTGAATCTGATTGGTACATTTTCAATATGTGGAAACATTTAGGAAAGAAAACTGTAGTCATTCTATTCGGCATCTAAATAACTTCTGAAAAGAAAAGACATAGGGTAATGCAGTTGTCTAAAGGTTAAGGTAAAATGTGAAGTGTATTACAAAGAAAAGTGATCCAAACCTTTAGTGTAACGCAATGGCTGGCAATCTCATTGCATTTAATAAAATCTAAGGAAGAGCTTTTTTTTTTTACAGGATTACTGTCTTATTTGTAAGTAATGTAAACTCGATTTATCCTGTTTTGCATTTGTTTTAGCTTTGCTTATATATACCTTGAAGAGAAAAAGAATGTACTTTTTCTGGTGTAAAAGAGAATACAAGTAGATAGTAGAAAAAAATTAACAAATATATTTTGTCTTGGTTTTTTTTTGGTGGTTTTTTTTTTTCTGTAGTGGAAAGTACATTTTTTCAGTAAAAACACCCAAAAAGTTTGATTTCAAACATATTTGTAGCTGAAAATGGAAACTTCTAAGTAGTTTTTTTGAGGAATAAAGAAATCAAAGCTGCCTGCTGAACAGAGGCAGTACTTACAAAAATACTGTTTTGCTGAAAATTTAATTTCACATCAAAATCAATTTTGAGAGAAAGCTTTTGATCAAAGAACCTACCAGTCTGTTTGATACCCCAGACAGGTCCTGTAGTGTCCCCGTTGCTGCTCCTGCTTGAGCATTTCTCGGTGCTGGGACTGCCCCATCATCTTGCAAATCTTGTCCACTGCCCAGGCTGTAGAGAACAGCTCTGCCTATGGACCATTTACTAACATGGAATGGTATCTGGGAGGCACCTGCTCCTAGAGGTTAAGTCTTCTGAAGACAGCTGTGTATCCATAAGATAGATTATGCTCTCAGTCCTCCCCTGTACAAGGATTGCAGCTGGTTGAGTATCTCACGTTCTTCAAGAGTTCTCCACCATTTTTTCAGCTGACCATTACTGTTTAGGCACGTGCTGAAGCTGCAATGAGTCTCAGCTGTTCAGCACTTCCATTGCTGAGCATGAGGAGGAACCAGTCCTGGAGCTTGTCTTCAGTCGTTTCACTCTATTTTGGTCTTCCATGCCATAGACAAAGGTCAATATTATGGTTTAAGCACTGCTTTAGAGATGTGTAAAATGATTCAGCCATATATCTTGGACTGGAAAAGTGATGGAGTTTGACATGGGATAGTCTTGATGTACAACCCTAATGCTGATGGGAAGGTGTGTTGGCATGTAAGGTGGCTCACATTGCTGTGTGACCAATAAACACAGCGCAGCAGCTAGTTGGGTCTATTTGTCTGTCCATGTCTGACTTCACCTTTATCATCTTGTTGGCACAGAGATGTTACCAGCAGGCATTTCTCACTGACGTGAGAAAAAATAGCAGAGAAACAACAACAACAACAAAAAAAAACCAAAAAAAAAAAACCACACCAAAAAGCACAAATAAAAGGCCAGCTATATTTTTTCCTCTAAAAGAATGGACTTCTTGCATTTATTTACAGAACAGAAAAAATGTCTCCAAGATGTATATCTATAGGTTGAAAAATCCTTCAAGGTTTCTGGCATTTGCCTTGGCAAATGTTGTGCCAGAGCTTTTAAGACATTACCTCTGAATGAGAGATCTCTCAGTGTCCCTCACCACCCAGTCAGGAGGTTCAGGGTTTCTAGGGAGACTTTTTTTATCTGAAACTCTCTGCTTTCTTTCAAGTTCTCAGTGTTGGACAGCAATCTCTTCTGCATAGTTTTACAACTGAGAGAAAGGATTGCTTTAATCAATGATTAATCAACCACCAAAACAAACCAGTCCACTGCAGTTTTGTTCTCAGGCTCACCTCCATGAATGAGGAAGATTTCATCCTGCTTTTCAGCGATGGTTTGTGGCTTAACAGGTGTGTTGCAGAATAGCTACAGAAATGTGGGACTGTACCTTGGCAGAACAATAAATTTTTTGATAAATACCCAATGATTTTCAAAAACTGATGTCTGAGACCATAGTTATCAAAACTAACACAAAATATTATTCTCAAGTTGTTTTTAAAGTTAGAAATGTTTTAACTGTTCATAGAAAATAAAGAGTACAGACTGAAGTACGTTGAAAGTAAGACAAACCTTAAAAAAATCTGTTTATCAGATGGCTAATAGAATATGAAAGAGCTTCTGTAGTTTCCTTTTCCCTTGACCTTTCTCACACTGATGAGCTATCCAATTATGCATTTATCGCATTGCTATTGAAGAGGATCAGTTCTGAAAAGTTTTCTTATTGATGTTTGAGTACCAGAAACTTCCTGTCTCTTTTGCAACAACAAAAAACCCTTTTGGGTCTCATCTATAACAAGGAGATGAGATGTACCATGGAAAAAAAATACAGTCAAATGCACCTGCATTTTAACCAGCAATTTGAGAGTACATTCCTGGGAGTATGTTGGAAAGTCAGTTGTCAGCTCACTTCAGGAAAAAGCAGAAACAAATTAATTTTCAAAGTTGTCTGGCAATGCTGACTATTTAGAAGAATCAGAGACCACTCAAACTACTTTGTCAGTATACCTTCTACCTTAATGAAAAGCTGACCTGCTTTTGGACATGGCATTGAAACGTCTTTTCCAGGTTCAGCTATTTTCCAGAGCAAGCAATCCTTTACTAAAGCATAGGTTATTTATGCCAGATGGCTTCTCTACCTACTGTGAAGTTTGAAACTAAAGAAAAAAAAAGGTGTAATCAACGAACTGACAGTTCTGATGGCAGTGAAGATTTGCAGTGTTGAAGAAATACATAGAATTTTGAGATTCAGACTCAAGGTTCCACAAACAAATGATATCCAGGCCAGTAAAAAAACTCAGAATGTTGGTGATTTAAAAGCAGAGCCTAAGACTATGCTGAAGAGCCCAGGACCTCATGTGATTCACTCTTGACCACCCCTGACTCTTTGACAGCACCATGCCTTAGGCAGACTGGGGTCTCTGCCCACGTACCTCTTGCTGCAGGAGCAGGACCTGAAGGACTTATTTTGTGCACTGTGACGGTACTACTGAGCTCAAAAATATATGCTCATCCTAAGGTAAATACATCTTTTTGTTTCATAAAAAGCACTGAATTAGCTTCAGCTACCATAGTTATTCATAATAGTTACTCAAGCTTTGCATAACATCATGGTAATTTTAAAATAGGTTCATCAGTCTGCTGGCAACAGCAAGTGGATTGCCATGCTGAGTGCCTGAGAAAGGGACATGAATGAGCAGAACTGCCTTCAGAGGACTGACACAAGCTGCTTGGCTACACTTGTTAAGCTACTCAGGGTAATGAATGAAAAAAGTAGTCCTCAAAATAAGAAATAAAAAGGTAAAAACTACCCATATAACTGTGACAGACTAAAAGGTTGATTTAACTGCTTGGGTAGCTGTTCCTGGATAAGAGCTATGTTTAATAAAAATACTCTTGCTTTCCATGCTTTTATCCAAGCTTGTGAAATCTTCCAGATATTGATCTTTCAGATGTTGTATATATAACAACATGGAACAAGTCTCTGCTCCTGGACAGTTTGAATTTTTGAGGTTTTCTTAAGTGAGGAACAAATAAGATACATTACCAGTGATGTGACTGCTATTTTTTTAGTCATAAATCTGTATATTCAATCTAAAGTAAGTTTCCATGGCTGGTCTTTGTAACCTACTCACCATGAGGCCTGCAAAGTTTAAAATTAATACTAAAACCCAGACTCAGATGCACTGAGTACTCTGCCCTCAGCAAAGGTAGATTTGAGCCTGTGATGGTCTGGTCATGTTGGTACTTCTGAGCTGCTGTGTGGAGGCTTGACACACACACACACAGGTACCACTGCAGAACAACACTCAGAAGTCCACTCTGTCTTCTACCTTGTTCCCCCACTGCCTTCACTCCCAGTCCCACTTTTTCACAGAAAGCATAACCTAGATCTATTTTTGTGACAGAAAGGGGGGATTTTCCCTGCAGGAACCTGGCTGTATATGAAATTCAGGCAGTAATGCAGGGAGCATCATGCTGTGTGTGTGATTTGGGGACAGTTAAGGGCCACACAGCAACTATTGCTGGCTTGAAGTGGTGTTTCAAGAGGTCAGAGGCTCCATTTTTGCATGTTTCTAAAACAGATGGGAAAAGTTAGAAGGATAGTGTCCAAAAACTCCTCCTTGTGATCATGCTCTGCAAATACACACAGCACTGTGAGCTGAGTTGAGGAGCAAGGGTCACAAGATAATTGCTGTAATGGCATTTTTCAACTTGTTTTGTCATTATCTTTGCTCAGAATTCATCTACATTTTTAGAGGGGAGTACAGAGAAGGTAAGAGAAATGTTTCTCACAGTGCTTGCCAAAAAGAGTTTGAATATTTGTGTTCATTCTGGATGGTTAAATGCCCTTTGGCAATCGATGTCATTATCGACCTTCACTGCATGAGTATAGCTAAACAGGAGCCATGGGATTTGTGTGTAACAAACAGAAAAGGCAAACAGGCATGAAGAAGAACAGAGTTTATGTTTTTACAATTGATTTCTTAATAATCTATTTGTGCTGAGGAAGGAGAGGGTGAGATCATATTTAAACTACGAAGATGTTATAATTCCGTTCATTTGAAAAAAAATCTTACCTTAAGAAGAAATAACATATTAAACCTGCAAACTTATATGCTGTAAACTTATCCCTGACTTTGAGTCTCACCCCCTCTGCTTGTACAGAAGTGCTGTGTACTCATTCACTAATTTGTTGGGCAGGTCAGTAAAGATGAATGAGGAAACTGGTGGGATAAAGCAGTATTCAGCCCGACTGAGGATAGCAAAATGTGGTCAATAGTCTTTTCATCATGCTGGGAATTTTTGATGGAAGGTGAGATTCACTGAATAACTAAATAAATACTGCTTACAGTCCATAAAAAAAGTTCGTATTTTTATTTCAAAAATACAAGACCTCAAGACCTGCATTGTATATAGCTGAATTCATCAAGATGGTTGGGCAGCTCTTTGCACTGTTTTTGACTATGGTGGAAGTAATTTTCTTCAAAGTAACTGGTTTGTCGCTGTGTTTTGGATTTCTGCTTGGACAGTGTTGATAATTCAGGGGTGTTTTTGTTACTGCTGTGCAGTATTTAATGGAGTCAAGGCTTTTCCTGCATGTCATACCACCCCACCAGACAGGAGGTTGGGGGTGCACAAGGAATTGTGAGAGGACACAGTCAGGACAGCTGACTCCAGCTGACCCAACGGATATTCCAGACCATATGGTGTCACAATCAGCATATAAAGCTGGGGGAAGGTTGTTCGGGGGCCACTGCTCAGGTACTGTCTGAGCATTGGTCAGTTAGTTGTGAGCAGTAATTTTCATTTGCATCACTTGTCTTTCTTGAGTTTTATTTTTGTTATTTTCTTTTTCATTAAAATTTATTATTATTAGCGGTAGTAGTATAAGTATTATTAGTATTCATATTGTTATTGTTGTTGTTGTTCTTTATTTTATTTCAATTATTAAACTGTTCTCAACTCAGGAGCTTTCTCACTTTTTCCCTTCCAGTTCTCTTACCCACATACAGCTATGGTACTTAGTTGCCAGGTCGGGTTAAACCATGACACTCTTTCATGCCAAATACAATCCTGAATATCTTTTATTGCTGTCTTCAACTGTTTATGAAACTTGTGTAATTCTTTCCAGATTACTGTCCCTATAGGATGTACTGGTAATGTGTCTTGATACAGCGTGGTATGACAATGATGTCAGGACAGAACACAGCGATACAAACACCAAGCAATTACTAGGAGTATTTATATCCTCCACTCAGTACCATGTACAAAATCTGTTCCAAATTCGATTTTGTGGAATCCTAAGGCACAGGAGACAGATGGAGATGCAACTGCATTCTTCTGTGTTATCTTGGGTATGCTTAAGCCTAATGGGCAACTATCAAGTTTACCAGCTTGGAACATATACAACACATCTTTAAGTTTTTCTGGTTTATATTTATAAATGTTCTTGCTAATGATTTTTTTTCTAAATAAACTCATATTGCATTGGAGTGAAGCCCATACCTGTGTAGCAGTCTGAAGCTCTGTATGAAGTAGTAATATGACACAAATCCGGCTCCCTATTCAAAGAGACATTAACCTTTCATAATATGCTGTAATTCCTGCTAAGAATCCAGTGCATACTTAAAAGGAGTTTCTTACATAAAAATATTACTTTAGTTGACCTCATAGATGCAGATCTTTGTGCAAAACCAGCAGAGATTATGACTGATCATCATCCTAAGTACTGTCATTTATTAAAGGACAGTGGAAAAGGTCCAAGAACTGCTTCAGTTGAAGTACCAAATTCCCTAGCTAACAATAGTGTTTCACTGAAAATGGACCTGTTAAACTGCCTTGCCTTTATGTCGCAGAAAAATAGGTTGTGGTTTTACCTCCAGGAGCCTTGGACAGTATGCAAAACAGAACTGTGACATGC
This sequence comes from Manacus vitellinus, assembly GCF_001715985.3. Classification (NCBI taxonomy): domain Eukaryota; kingdom Metazoa; phylum Chordata; class Aves; order Passeriformes; family Pipridae; genus Manacus; species Manacus vitellinus. Next base: position 31,755,161 of record NW_021940535.1, read on the forward strand.
CAAAATAAGATGTGGAGGGAAGCAAAGTGACTTGGAGACTCCACTTTCATCCCAGGTAACCACTGCTTGGGGGTCCTGGACATTTTCTTTCCCTTTGGAGTGAACACCCAGGGGTTGCTTAGTATCCCTTGGTGCCCACTTGAATGCAGTGCTGGGATTGTATGTCATGTATAAACAGAGTAACACATGTAAGCATGACAGCTGCATCTAAACCTTTCAAGAAATTGTAATTATGGACTAATTTGCAACCACAAAGGATACATGTTCAAGAAATGACAGCTCCAGCAGTATCATCATTGCTGTAGAAGTGAGACTAACGCATCAGAAAAGACTCAGAAAGGCAGGGTTGCTTCCTGAAACACCAGCATAATGTATAAGCTGAGCTATCTCCACTGGGATCCTCTTTCAGAATGTCCAGGGAAACTCAGGAATTTCTTAATCTGCAAGAGAGGGCTGAAGAAATAAGCAGTGCTTGTAGGCAGCCAGCATGACTGTACATAGCTCTTCACTGCAGCCTACTCAAACACCATAACCAGCTAGCAGCCTTGAAAACAGAATGAAAATGAAGACAATCGAAAAAATGAAAACCATTGATGGTGTTTTACTTGTCAATTAGTAAAAGTTATGCACATAAGGAGAATATCATATCATACGGTTCATCTGCAGCTTCTTAGTAGTGAAATGATTTTCAGTGCTAGGTCTTTGAATCTAAATTTTCCACAGGAACCAAATGGATTCAACTGAGATCAGAAAGTTTGAAACAAGCTGAGAATTATGCATTGTCTCCATTTAACACCATGCTTCATGTCTGTGATAATCACAAGTTCTGTGCCCAATCACATGGAAAATGGGAAAAATTATAGCATTAATCATGGTAGTGTGAGTTTTCTGGACAGTTAAAACTTAGATATGCATTAGATTTTTGAGTTTTCAGTGTAGTTCAAATATTTTGTTTGTTTGTTTGTTTTTTCTAAATGTGTATTAAATTAATCCTAATTAGTCTTTTGTGAAAAGACACAAGAGTGGATCTGAGGGTACCAATAGCATTATTTCATCTCCTCATACAAAGATGATATAAACTGACACCAGGATAGAATAGAATAATTCCCTGACTAACATCACACCAAAGGTCATTTTACCCAACTTTAAGGTCTCTACCAGTGAGCAGCAGTGACAGTTTAAGGATTATATGAATGGAAGTGTGTCCAGCCAGTGGATTAGGGGTTCCTAAATTAAAAGTAGAATGTGAGCTATTGTGTGTTTACTACACACTAAAAGAACCCTTATGTTGGGAATTTTGGCCACTGAAATATCCTGCAAAAATATGTCCTTTAATTCAATTATAACCCAACAAACAATTCCAAATTTATGATTCTATCATTTTTAATTGCAAACACAGTTTATGAACACTGTCAGGTCAGGAAAAGCATTTTAAGCATCTAGACAAGCTTTCCAGGACTGTCTTTCCTTTGGACTTTGAGGAACTTGACAGGATTTATTCATTCATTCATTCATTTGTTCAATCATGTTTCTGTCAAGGTCATGAGATGTTAAACGACATTAGGAGTTAGAGACAAAGGCCAAACAGGACCGTTGCCCACTCAGCATCCATGTGTCAACTGAGAGCAGTTGTGTAATGCTTCCTTGTGAACATCAGTAGATAATAAAAGTGAAAGTGATTTTCCAAACCAACAAACTATCCCATCACTAATGTAAATACTACTGACAAGACTTTGAAAGGCAATGATGGATGAGAAAAGGAAATGAGGGGGAAAAAAAAGGATACTCTGAGATGTTTGACTCAATTTTATGCTATTTATGCCTCTCTAAGGAAAGAAGAGGCTTTGGAGCTTAGTGGCCGCAACCCTCTAAAGTTCAAGAATCCAAGAGAAAAAGTCTTTACAAGGCAGTGAGTTGACATAGATTGTATGGAATAATGTTGCTTTGGTAGACACTGCGGGGTGTCATAGGAGTGCACTTGCATGGCCTCTTTAGACTACGGAGTGGATTAAGAGACAATTAAAGTTTTGTTTTCTTTAAACAGAAAGATGAAATATTCTCTCATGTTTCAAGGAAAGAAACATTATTTACTGTTCTTCAAAGTTTAAATTAATCATAGAAAGCTGAATGGATTTTGCTATTCCTAATTGTAATCCTTTATTTTAAATAGCTGTATTTAATTTTCAGTTGAATTGAAAAATCATTTTGAAGAAAAGTCATTTCCTTTTGCAGAACATATTGCATTTGCTTGTAATTTTTCCTCCTTTTGAAAGTCCTATTCGAACATAAAGACAAAGATGAAGCTACAGGCTTTTCTCTTAAAAGTGTAGCTCTATCACCACCTTTTTGATGCACGAACATGATAAACTCTTTGATGTAGCCTTGATAAGCTCCAAATGTTCTTGGACTCATGCAAAGAAAATGGATATAGCTTCAAAGCAGAAAATATTCCAGTTCTTTTTGTTTATAACAGATGAGCACCCCTTAAAAAGAAGGAAAATGGCAGAATTTGTACTTAAAAAAAAAAAGTGTGGGGTTTCAACATTTACTTCATTCTGTTTACTAGTGTGTGATACAGGGTCTATAATTATTTGTAAGAAATAAAATGCTTCTATTCCAGTGGTATTTACTTACAAGAATATCTTTGTATTATTCTTATTCACATTTAAAAATCAAATTTAGTTTTTTTACTGCTCCATAAAGGTCCCCATTTGGGGAGCACGTTTCTGTCTTTGCAGGAAGAGAAATATCTATCAGTATGAGCATGAAAGTGCAATTCAGGATGTGCAGGTATACCACCCACTACTGATTTACTCTTGGAATATTTAGTAAATGAGTTTAGACCCGTAAATATCAACATCAAGAAAATGTGAGGCTGGACTTTCAATCTATATTGACACCCAACAAGGCTATTGACATCTACAGATGGTGTATGACCTCAGGCAATACACTGATATTAAAACACATCACTCAAAATGAAGCAGTTGTGATTTTAGCTTGTTTCAACAGCTGAAGCTGTTGAAACACTAATCAGCCAGATATCTTTTGAAGCCCTGGAAGACCAAGAATTCTGGTATTACAGCTTCCAGGGAAAATAGGAACAAAAAGGAGATTCCATTTTACTTGACAAGTTACTTGAACACATTTGAAGGAAATTTGTTTGAAAGAAAATTATATAAACAGGAAAATTGAAGGAGCATAAAATATTTTGAAATGGTGTGTTTCTGTCTTTCTTGACTGAAGTGCTTAATTTTCCTTTGCCCCTTTTAATGTTGTTTGACCAAAAACCAGGAGAATCCTGAGTACCTTTTACACTAAACCATGACAGTTTTTTTCAACAGTACTTGGAAATAACTTGATTGATTAAAAGTCTTGCTTATTCTCCAAGACTTCTTGCTATGTAATAAAATAAAGTTTGAAATTAAACAGTTTCCTTTGAAAGTAAAATGATGGAGCTGGGCCAAAGTTTTATTAGAAAGAGGGTGTCCAGAACTGATCTGTTTTTCTGGCAGCTGGGAGTGGATAAGGCATGAAGGTATCATTAAGATCATTGATGTAGCATCCTTGAGCGACCTACAATGAGCTCTGGTATTAGGAATTTTCTACACAGGGCAAGGCCACTGTCTTTCTACTTCCATGAAGTAGCCAATGCTGCTGTCTCTCTCTGTGTGTTGGGCTGGAGGCTCCCAGAGAAAAGATTCACGAGATTTTGTGCTCTCTAGATGTGATGTGCTCTTGTTTTACTATGTGAAACACACAGTCCAGGAAGGAAGAGGAAATCTAAACTGTTCTTAAAAAGTCATAATTTTCAGGACAAAACAAGTCAATCCAGAGGGGACTTGCCAATGTCCTTCTAAAACTATGACAACTTAGTAGTTTTGTCTGCAGTTTATAGAGAAGTTCTAACTTGTTTTCAGTTGGAGACATAGGGCCAGTTTCAGATGATGAAAATGAATGTGGCAAATGAAAAAAAAAAGTTTGCATAAGCCACTGGAAAGTGAGTTATGTTGCTTTGCACAACTGTCTCGAGCTGGAGACAAATACTTTTCTTTCTTAATCGTGACAGAAAAATCAGGATGTTGGAAGCTGATTTGCGATTCATCTACCATTGCCACATCTGCGATTAGAATGAAGAATTTTTGGCTCATTCTCAGAACAACACACAAAGCCCCGGTGCTGGCTGATCTTACAGATTTTCTGTCTGCCTGTGGATGCTTGTAAAGTTACTCTTAACCTGTAGATGCTGAAGAGCACAGGTCTGCTCGGAGCCGTAAAAAGAAGAGAAATGTTTCAATTCTGCAAGAGTCGAGGTATCCTATGTGCTTGAAGAGGTGCTGATGGGATACTGTCCTGTTATTTAGACAAGAATGTTTGAGGTTCTCTTTTTTTTTCCTTTCTGTTGTGTAGCTGACATTCTAAGCCTTGCTTGTGAGCTTCCTCTGCTGACCCAGAAAGGAAAGCCACCGATTGCCTGGTTTGAAATGGAGGCAGATTGTTCTGGCTAATCCCACCATAAGTGTCATTGTACATATCATTACCTGATTTTTTCACACCTGGCAAAGAAAGCCAGAGGGTGGTAAATTATTCTCTTACCTGCTGGCTACATTTGAATGAATAGAGTTGCAAGCAGCTGTTGCAACACCTCTGACAGAAAGCACTCTTACTCAGCACTAAAGACTTTTCCAAATAGCATAGTAAAAATGTGTGAATGTCTTTTCACTCGGCATCATGCTAGAGAACTGTTACAGTTCCCCAGATCCCACCAGTGATGGCACTTTTTTCCAACTTAGTGGAGAAGAGAAACAGGATGAAGTCTTTCAGTCACATCAGTTTCTGATTACTGTTGCCTCCTTTATTCAGCCTTTCTCTGCACCTTGTGGTCTGGGAAACAAGAGCTAAACAGTCTGTTACTGCTGTCCTAGGAAAATGGGGTATTTTAGTACTTTCTTCATGCAGTGCCTTGCCTCCTGGGTTCATCCAGAGGCAATGGCCAAAGACTATTAGTATTACTTTCTGTATTGTTACAGTGCCTAAAATTTCAAGGCAAGAATCAGGCCTGATTGTGCTAGGAGTTGAACAAGCTCAGCTGGAAAGTCCTGCTCCAGGGAATTCATGGACCCTTGTAGCAGTGATCCTGAGCATAATAATTTACAGACTTACACTAGCAGAGCCTGTGGCAATTTAGCCTGTGAAATGTATAAGCATGGTGTGGAGCAGCTCAAGAAAATGACACAAAGGCATATTCACATGGAAAACCTAATCCATGAGGCAAGGTCTATGTGCTGGTTTGAAGGTAAACCGGCAGGGGAAATGAACCCAACTCTAAAGAGATTATAAGTCATAATAACAATTTAATAAAAATAATAAAATAAATACAATTACACAGACAAATAATTGGTTTTAACCCACAAAAACCAGATGTATAACCCAGCACCCTGGGGCATGAACAGAGTGGTGTTCATTGGGCCCCCCTCCTCATGCTAAGCCCCACGTGGTCCCCCTGAGCCCAAAAAGTAAAAGGAGAGGGAAAACCTGTTGGTGAGAGTGCTGGTTGCAGTCCGGTCAAGGGTGGTGATTGCAGTCCGGTTGGGAGTGCTGTTGCAGTCTGGCTGAGAGTGGTGGTCGCAGTCCAGTCTAGGTTCCAGTCCTCTGGATCCCACAAGTGGTACAGAAGTCCCCAAACCCCAAGATTATATATCCTCAGGTTCAGGCAGGAATGCCCAGTACCTCCCTCAGGGTGGGGAGTTCCACAATGGGTGTGAGGACAGGAGCATCCTCTTATCTCACAGGCCTCTTAACACTCAGTCTATAGCCTGAGGGGTCAGGCTGCTCTGGGCAGCTGCTGTAAATGGTCTATTGACAACAGTTTCTGGGAAATGGCATGGAAGGGTATAGAATACACAGTTTTGGGTTACACCCACCCAGTGATGAGCTGGTCCCAGCTGTTCTAACTAGGACAGTCCAGGAGATTAATCTCACTCTACAGCCACTGGATGGTGGAGAGGATCCAAGAAGCAATTCAGGGTTCTTAAATTAGGGTCCTGCACTGAATTACAACCTGGAAAAGCTCTTGCCACATGTACCCCGAAAAAAAGAGCACTTCCAAGTTGGAAAAAAAGGTACATGTCACATTTAGGCAGTTTTAACACCTCCAAAAATATAGTTTCAGAAAGGATGGACCCTGACAATAAGTCTGATCCAAAGCATATCAACACTAAATAATTCTGATGAAACATGCAGTTTTATAAAAGCTTAAATGGGTTGTACAATTAAGTTACTTATAGTGAAAAGGCTCAAAATAACAGTTGAGGTTTTAATTTCTACATTGTCATCTTGATCTATTTTTTTACCTTATTACTATATTAAATACTGATTTTAACTTTATAACTAATGTTATGAGCATACAATCTATTGCATTTCAATGTGAATCTAACTAAAATTAATGGAAACTCCTTAAACTTAATAAAATAAAATGCTTCTATGTTCCTACAGCATTTTTAAAAAGTATTAGTCACCTATATAGATGCTGTTTGCCTATAAAAGATAACCTAACCTATATATGATATATAGAGACATTTATATAAAAAAATAAGATTTCTCTATACAAGAGAGACACCACACTTTAGCTTATTGGAATTTTTGCTGTGTCAGTCTTTTCACCACAGTTTAGAATTACTAGAAGGAAAATAAGAAGGAAAGGTCACAGCAGATCAGTATGAAGGTCTGTACAGCTCAGTTTCCTCTCTCTGACTGTGTTCCAGAGCAAGTGACTAAAGGAGAATGTAGACCTAGGTGAGCATGAGAGTATGCTGAATACGCCGAACAGAGTCATGGGTCTGAGGACTTAAAAGACCAGTGTTGTTTCTGTGTATTCAGTAACTCATAATGAATTATTTTTTTCCTGAACTTGTCCAGTCTCCCATAAGCCCATGTAAATTTTTACATCATAACACTCTGCAGCCAGATCATCCAAATCCCAAGCTTTCAAAAGTGTGTTTTGAATCAGTCTCCTTTTGGTTGCCTTTGATGCCTCCTATTTTTTCTGAGAGAAACAGCAAATCAACAGCCTCCAAATAACTTTCTCCCTGTGACATTCATGATTTTATGGATTTTGAAATTTTTGGGATGCTTGAATTTCATTCTAAAGAAATTTCTGGGGAGCAGACTTCTGGTTCTCAAATATTTAAAGAGAAGATTGTAACTAACAATAATGTCCGCCCCTTCAATAGATCATTCTCTAGTGGCTTTGGACACAGTCTTATGTGTAGCAACTCCTTTCTTTCAAGGTATCATTTTTAAAATCTATTTTTGCTTGGGGAACTGCAGGAAAGCAAACACACACACGCAAAACAACAAACCTTTTATTTGCTTTCTCTGAGAGGAGAGGAAAATCCAACGCTTGCCAGCTTCATATTGTTCAGATGGTTCCTAAACATAATGGGGGACTGTGAAAATTCTCACTGTCGGCAGACAAATAAGTCTTATATTTGATTTGTCTAACAAAACTACATTGTACTGAGTAACACTGAGGTATTTATATGATTCATCTGCAGTGTAAAGCAGGTGGGGCAATTGAAGACATTTGAAGAAACAGACATACAATGTGGAAACTGAAGGCATTATGGAAAAGAACTGGGCAGGACAATTTGGTATAATTTTGTAATTTATGGAAATCACTATGGAAAATTCATTCTTTTATACTTCTTAGGGATATAATCTGTTACCAACAAGGCTTCAAATAAGTATTCCACCACTATTTGCTGTTATATCAATGTTCTATGTGTCAACTACGAAGATTTTGCACTTCATTTTTATTAATTAACAAATCTGGAATACTATGAATAAGCAACAAATTTCTGCTGAGGAGCGCTGGAACAGCTTCACTGAACAAAGATACTCAGATTTTGGATAACCTGTCAGGTAACAACAGCTGGATTGCTGCTGGCTGCAGCTGGAGACAGAGGGCAGGGGACAGACCTGGATCTGAAGTGTTTGTACGAGAGGTGCTGTTGGCTTTCCTCAGCTCCCAAGGGGCCACATGCTGCTCTGGGAGAGCCTCAAGAGAGTGAAAAATGAGTAAAGTTTTTGGCATAGAGGCTTTACCTCATTCTTTCAGAAGTCTGTGCTGTATTATGTTATTATTATTATTGATAGCAATGTGTGTGCTACATCCAGCACACTTATTATGCTTAATATTAACAACAGATGCTGCAGGTTGATAATACTAATGCAAAAGGAGAAATAAAGCAACAAGTTTAACAACTGTGAAAATGTTCATTGCTTTTTCAATACTCCATTAATCCCACAGCTCACTGACAGATATTGGCTGCGAACCAATGTGACAGATGGTGAATAAAAATCTATGTCTTTTAAAAACCACCCACAGTAATATATTTCAGTTTTACATTTTAGGCCTGCGTCTCTGCTCCTAGCCATGAGGTAACACAGCATAAATATATATCTCTGTGAATTACTGCAATGAAAGGAAGCCCAAATGATCCTTAAAATAAAATGTAGGGACATTGCTTAGAAATAAGCAAACTCATTCTGGAATTTATTTTCCAAAGCATTATGGAATTTATGTTATCTGATAATACTAATATGAAATGCAATTAATTGCACATTTAAAAGTCAAACGGAAATGAAAAATTGTCACTGAGAGACTCCAGGTGACACAAAAAGTCATACCTGAATGTTTTTGACAAGGATTGTATAAATGAAGAAATGGGCATCAAAGACTAATTCTTTTACCCTGTACACACTCTTCACTACCATACTTGTCCTTCAATCTTTGTGTAATGCTGCTTCTATTGTCAAGCCCATTGTTGACATAAGAGTCACCTAGAATACTCTCCTCTTCCAATAATTTTCAACATTTACAAATTTTGTAGCATTACAAAATGCTCTACAGTTGAGTTGTGGAAATCTGTAGAATTGTAACATACTTAGATGTATAGATACTGTGTTTGTTTTAAAATAACAAAATTTAAATAATTGCTCTATCTTCAAACAAAACTGTTCAGGAATCCAAGAAGAATACATTTAAATATTTTTGATAAAAAGTGAACAAATGTCAAAACTTCAAATGTTTTGTTTACACACTTTAAAAAAAATGGCTCTGATTTCCATTTCTAAGTGAGGTTTTTCACACTTCTAGGCTATACAAAGAATTTGGCCTGTGTCATATTGTCAGGCGTAGGCAACAAAAAATACCTATGAAAAAATTCCCACTCTCTGATGAAAGTCACCCACTGATTTACACATAGCTTGCTCCCTTCCATTTTGTTATTTAACTCTGTGATATCTGACACGTTTGCTTTCAATTACCAGACTCCTTTAAGCACATCCCTTATCTACTTTTCAGAACATCAGTCCCTTTTCAAAGATACACTTATCTAATATGCGACTTATGATGCCTATTTAGGTTAAATACGAATGTGAGCGCAGTGATTTAACCCTGGTTAAGATTAACCCTGTCCTGGACAGAACCAGGACACAAAGAAAAAGCTTTTGCTGGAAAAATAATGGGCCTGGATTCTGCCATAATGAAAAATGATGGATTCAGAATTCCAACTGAGAACATCTCTCAGTTCACAAATATCTGGGCAGAAGGTGGATAACCAGTAACAGCTCTTCAGGTGGCTTACATGAAATAGATGTGCAGGCTTAAGCAGAAAGGTGTGCAGACCCCCAGAAAATGTGGCATTATGACCTGAAAAACAAAGAAACAGACTGGGGCAAAAGCTGGGAAGAGGCTGGCTCCAGATGGTTGTCCCAGCTGTGGAGCCTTGGCTGCCCTCAGAGGTGACCAACAAGGTTGGTGCAGGGCTGTGCTGGTCTCACGTGTGCCACGCATGTTGGATGGATGGAGAACAGCCCTGTGGCAGGATGGTGATGCTGAAGAATAGCTCTGAGCACTTTTAAAGTGCTGACTTCATGTGGGGAACCACAAAACTCAGATCACGATCTTTGGTCTTTTGTTTTTCTTTAATGGCTATATATTAACAGTACAGAATCCTGATGTCAGGTTTGATTGGTTGGATGTAAATAAGGGTACATAACATTGTCTTGCCAATCTAAGTTCTGGATCCAGCTTTTTTCCTTGCTTCTGGTACTACTGCAGGATTTTTTGGTTTTACCAGATATTTTACTGCTGGTGGGTTATTTTATATTTTGTCATTGCCGTGTTTTTTTTCCTGGACAACTTTCTTAGCAGTACTCCTAAAAGAATAAGCCAGTAGCTGCACAGTTTAAACTAGCATCTTCTAGCATCCAAAGCATCCACAATTAAAGCTCATTATTCCAGCTTGCTTTACAAGATAATACATTTTTAAAAATACTATTAAAAGTTAAGCACAAAAATGCTAATTAAAAACAAATTAAACATCTTTAAATGTTTAAAAGCTGTAAGAACCTTATATTGTGACTGAACTGTCAACAATAATCTTTTATTAGCAGCTCTCTGCACGGTAAAACTGCCACTCATAGAGGAAAGAGAGCAGACACAGTATATCTTGAGGATATAGAAAACAATGTCACAAATTGTAAAAGCAGAAAATCTTTATATATTTTCATTAAATGCTTTGATATTCATTAATTGATTGTAAACAGAACATCAAACATCAGGATAAAATCTATAGCATACTAAATATCTCAAACATGTAATGCTCCAAGAAGGTCTGTGAATCAAAGACCCACATCACAGCTTTGAATCACAGAACATGCTGAGTTGGAAGGTACCCACAAAGATCATCAAGTCCAACTCTTACCCCTGCACAGGACCATACCAGGTGCCTGAGTATCATTCAAATGCTTCTTGAACTCTGTCAGGCTTGGTGCTGTGACCACTTCCCTGGGGAGCCTCTTCCAGTGCCCAACTACCCTCTGGGTGAAGAACCTTCTTCTCATATCCAACCTAAACCTCCCCTGACACAACTTCAGGTTCTGTCACAGGTCACTACAGAGAAGAGATCGGTACCTGCCCCTCCTCTTCCCCTCACGAGGAAGTTGTAACTGCAATGAGATCTCCCCTCAGTCTCCTCTTCTCCGGGCTGAACAGACCCAGTGACCTCAGCTGCTCCTCATACGGTTTCCCCTCAAGGCCCTTCACCCTCTTTGTTGCCCTCCTTTGGACACTCTCTAATAGCTTAGTAACTTTCTTATATTGCAGTGACCAAAACTTGAAGACTGTACCTTTAAAAATATTGCAGCAAAAAGCAGGTGTTTTACTAACAGAGCCTACAGATGGTCCCAGTCCAGAACAGTGGATCCAAGCATGATATCTGGTCCAAAAGTTAGCATCAACACTGATTATTTACAGTGGGCAACAAGAGCAAATGTGAGTGGAATTGCTGCATCTTGGAAATCCTTTGGAGATTTTTCAAATCTGCCATTTCTCTAATTGCATGATCTTTCAATTGCATCCATCTAACTACTTAGGCCAAAGTGATCCAACTTGAAGATGAATGGCTCTAGCCTTGCATTCTTGCAATTATTTCTTGGGAAAGCAAGCAATAGGAGAATAACCTGCTACAGCTGAAGTGTTCTGTTTCTCTGCATCTTTTTATGCCAGAAAAAAAACTTGGTATAAATCACCACCTGGAAGACACAAGGCAGCTGCCCGCTCACCCTCTCTCCTCCTGCCCCACACAGTCCTGCCCCTGCAGGTCTGCATTTATTTACACCAGGACATTACTCTAGTGTGGGTTCTCACCACAGGACATGCAATCCTTGAAGAAGATGCTCCAACACTGCTGCCGGAGCTCTGTGCAAGAAAGGCCACAATAAAGTGTATGAGCAGGGCACCAGGACCACACCAGAGATCTGAAGAATAAGGAGCAAGCAACTGAAATAACATCACCCATATTGCATGGAAAGACAAGGCTTTAGTGTGGGGTTTTTTTCTGCACTCAAGGCCCTTGGCAAAGAAAGCTCTCACTTCATGTCAAAACAGACATAAAAAGGACACAATCATATAGACAACAGGATTAGCTGGGGATTAAGACTCAAGTACAAATCAGAGGCATGTTAATATGACATACAAATATACCCGCACCTCTCTAATTTGACAAAAAGCACTTAATTATTGCACCAGAACATCATGATTCCCTTATCACAAAGAGATACATACCTGAGGGACAGCAAACCTAAGGTATGTGTGATATTTCTGGATTATGTAGTTCAGGTAAAAATAAAACTCAGTTACCAAGTAAATCTGATCTTAAAAATCTGACCTTCATCTATTACAGAGTTAAGATAGAAAAGGAGTCTTTTGGCCAGACAAAATTATATAAGTTTTAATAACACAGCTAAAATGATCCTAGGTCTGCACCATTATTATCTGAGTTTTGAGAAAAATATTTATAAAATCTTTGTGGAGATAAACCTAATATACAAAGTCAACCATGCTGCTTCAGAGGAAGAAAAGTGCATTTTCTATATTCCTGATACTAGAACTTGTAATGGAACAGTGCACATGTTTTTTTCCCTTTATTTTTCAGCTATATCTGTAATTTTTTTCTTCTCTTCATTTGGTGCTTGGCAACAACTGAATTTCTTTTCCCCCTCTGTGCTGACTGAAGTGATATGCCCCTTACTTCCTTGCTCTCAATACTGCTTGAACAGTACTGTATATGAGCAGAGCATAAGAGAAGCCATTAGGTATTAACTTCACAGTGAATCAGTGGCTATTTTGCAAAGTAAAAGTATGGGACGAGTGAAGATGAATCATATATTCCCTGACCTGTGAGTAGTCTAAATCAGAGAGGCATTATGAAACAAAGCAGACAACTTATGCAAAACTTTAATCCTCTTTACTAGCTTCAGCTTTCTGAATAGACAATTTACTCATCAGGTGGCTGTTACCCAAATGTCTGTTCTATAAATTAACCAGTGATTTTTCCCCCAGTATAGTCAATTAAAAATTTCAAACCCATCTTTATAAAGTATGCTCATTAAACAAAACGGACATGCAATAATTTTCTTCTAAAACATGTAAAGTATTTCCCTAGAGCCTTATTTAGTCCCATTTTTCACTCTGAAAATAATAATAGCCTCAGAGTGAAGTGCCATACAACTTCGATAAGGACAGCAGAATGACTCCCCTTCTGCTTTGTTACATGACCATTGAAGGAGCACAGGGGTTCATAGCAGAAGGTAACGAAACAAGACATTACACCAAGTGTTCTCCAGCAGCAGCTTAAAAACCCTTCTTCTTGCACCACTGAAGTCTGCACCATTGCAGACCATTTACAGTCAAAGGTTTGATTAAAAGAGTGTATCCAACATGAACCCATCAATGTGTATCACTAAACAAGAATTCAGAAGCCTTAGAAAGAAACCCCTTCTCTGAACCCAGGCTGAAGTCAACAGATGTGCATAAATTCCAACAGACCCAAGGGATCACATCCAGCACGTGCCAGGAGAACCATCAATACAGCCCAAAGAACTGGAGTTTTCTTCCACTTCTTCAAATTTCTGTCCTGGAACACAACTGCCATCACTTTAGACAGGAAGGGGCAGAAACTTCTTTGCATGTAAAACATATGTTTTGCATTTTACAGATGTCATTTGAGCCCAATTCTCACAATAGGATAATTCCTTTCCTTCTGTGTGTGAGTTGGCAGAGAGGATAAGGACAGATGGTGTTATTCCCAATATAAAAGGGGGAGTTCAGGCACAGAGAGATGAAAGACAAATATTTATTAACTTGAATGTCCTGTTTGAAGTAGTATAGGGTCTGAATTTCCAGAGAGCTTTGTGCTATTTAGAAATACGTGTTCAAAATAAGACAAATCACAGAGACTCCAGCTGCAGTTGCTATTTCTCTGTACTTTTATAAACCAGAGCTCCCACATCAGACAGCTGAAAAGTGGGTACCACAGAGAAAACTTCGGTTTGTCTGATCTGTCCAGGAGCACTCAAGACCTCAATGGGGAAATTAGAACTAGGCTTCAGTTTCTGGGACAATGTTCTCTATCATATAGTGACACCTCTCCCTTTAGTACCCTGCCTGATTCTCAGCTCAGTGTCTGTTCTCTAAAACAAACAAAGCTCCTGATTCATTCCCACATCAGCTCTGCATCATGCAGCATACAAGGGAGTCCTAGGGTTAAAAACCACAATGACCATGCACTATATGAAAAAAAAATATGCACCATAGCTATTTAATACAAAGGAGTCTCAGAATCTGGGGTCTGGGAATGTTATCTTTTGCTTGTTCTTTGGAGGAAACTGAAGAAAATCCCATAATTTCATCATATTGATGACTATTTTTTCCTAGTAGTAACATTCTGATTGACTGCTGCTTGAGCTAATGAGCCCTCAGTAATGCATTATCATCCTCCCTGAGGACCAGCACTAAAGAGGGAAAGAGATGTTCTGAGAACAAGGTACATGAAAGTTTTCTACCAGAAAGAAACAACAAAACTCTGGAGTTTCTACCAAGGATAAGCAAATTATGAACACTATAGAGCCATATCTCAACCCACCTCCTACCAGCTCTGGCTCTTGTTCCCTTTTTATTTAGGCAGTTCCTCTGCACCAGCTGAGCTTTGAAGCTGAGATTGATGGCTAGGTGAGGGTAGAGAGTTCCTTCTTCCTGATTCTACATCCAAATGAAACACAGCTGGCCATGTGCTTCCCCAGAGAAAGTCTTGCTTAGTTTTATTAATTTTACTTACAGGGAAATATATCTGGCAAGCTTTTATAAATAACTAGTCTGTACAAACTACATGAGCAGTGAGAAGAAAAGGTATATCCCTGTTGTATTCTTTTCCATGTTTCAATTTTTGGCTCCAAAACAAGAAAATTAAACAAAGAAACCCAAATATAAAACAAAATGCCAACATTTTTTTAGGTAATCAGAATAGTATATTTTACATTGACCAACATCTTAAAAAAATGGGTAGAGTATGTCATCAGAAATTAAGTTTAAAAATTTGGTCTGTGGTAGATGCTTAAAAAGAGAATTTAATTTAAAATGCTTAAATTCTAGAAAAGTTATATAACTGACAAAAGGGTTAGTAGTGAGAAATATTGAGTAGGTTTAAAATAAAACTTGATCTGCAAGTAAAAATTCTGTTTAACTACTTTTTTTCAAAAGTGATGCACATACAAGTTTATGAAAATTATTCATAAATTCATGCTATATTTTGATCTTTTGTCAATAAGAAGAATAACTTTACAAAGCAATTGTGGAGCATTTTTTAACACATTGAAATTTTTTCCTTTTACTCTCTCAATGTGACATTTTGACAAGCAATTTGACTAAATTTGAAAGTTAAGAAAAAAAAGAACTAAAATTAGGTAGGAGCAAGTTTATCTTTCCAGGAGTGAAAGTTTAGAAGTTCTTTTTCAGGTCAGATCTTCAGGAATTATTCTTTTGCCTGCTTACCAAATTAGAAAAAAACCCACCCATGCACCTCTAAATAAGTGTCATGCCTGATCATTCCCTCCCTCATCCGCTTTCATTTAAAAATATGGAAGCAAACATATATGCACTTTAGCCCTTATCCAATGAGTATGTAAACACATTTACAACTACACCTTCATTCAAAGAGTACCTACCTGGTTTTATCACATGACTAGGTCCTCTTGGCATTTGAATCTAAATGTAGACAAGGCAGATAAAGTGCTCCAGAACACTGTCTCAAAGCAGTGGCCTCCCACTCTTATCCTAAATATCAAAACACTTCCTGAGACAGCAAATGAACATGTAGTCAGAGAATTTATTTCCAGGATAGCTGATGAAACTGTAACAATTTAGTATGGCACTGATTTCATTTCTGTTAAACCAAGAAGAAAAAGGCTGAGCCCATGATGGTTTTTGACAGATGTTTCTGCAGTGAAGGAACAGCTCTTCTTGTAAAGGTTTCTGTCTCTTTGGAGTCTGACTTAAAGGAATGGCTTCATGTCATTTTCTTCTATTGAAGAGGGAAAGAAACTTAAAAAAACCCAATCCAACCCAACTCAATCCAAACCAAACACTTTTATTAATAGGTGAGCTTTGTACCTTTGGAATATCTTTGCTATATTGTAGAGATCAAACACTGAAATATTTGATTGGCCGTCACTGGCCCCAGTTGTCAGTGGGACCAAAACAACATGATACCACAAAAATAAATCACATAAAAATCAAATCTTTCAACGAAATTCTGATATATTCAGCAGCAAACTACTTGAGTGGATTGGAACAGAAACATCAAGGGTTAATAATGTATAGAGAGGCATCTGTATCCTTCACACAGTCTAGCTAGTGTTAGAGGAAGAAGGTACAAAATCCCACATGAGTAGAGGCAGTTGACCTGCTGTGTCAATGTATTCATTAGACCCAGAGTCCCTGGAAAAGCTTCTTTCCCAAAGCACCAGATTCAGCTGCTGCTTGCTGCTTCAGGGACTCCTGGCTGCCTATTTAATTTTTATCAATCAGCAATTAATTAGCAGTTTCTTACAGAAAACATCTGATAAACAAACAAAAAATAAGCTCATACAGAATTCCCTGATGATGACCTCCTCTTCAAAACACACTTGAAAAGAGAAGCTAGCATAAGATCTTCTTAAAAAAGAAACCAAAGAAAACACTCTCTAGTTTCAAGTGATTTATACAGAGTGGAAGATGGTCTTTGCACTTTTGCCAATTGTTGATTTACACTTGACAAATACAAGGACCTTCAAAAAGACAAACAGAGCATTAGAACTGACCACATTTGCTGCTTGCACAGGTTTGTAAAAATACTTTCAAACCACAGGGCCAGCCTCAGGGCTAGGAGCAGAGCAGAGGAAAACTGGCTATTTTAAGTGAAGTCTAAAAGACATTTTTATGTGAACTGCTTTAATGGCTACTGCTTTAATTGTAAAATGCTTATTAAGGTTACTTATTAATTGTGTCTCATTCATTTTCACCCCTGGGTCTTGCCTGAGTTTTAGTGGAAATTAAGTTTCTTGAGATATAAAGCACAATACTACAACATCACTCAATTCTTTTCTCTCTTGCTTTCATACACAACTTGTAACCCACAAAATCTTCTCACCTTACCAAAGAACACATCAGCAATAAGAAAAATAAAGCTTGCATTTTATGCAGGGGAAAAAAAAAAGCTGTAAGGTTTATGTCTTCAAAGCAAAGGAGACTGTCCACAACCTGGTCTGCATAATGCTTTACCTTGATACAGTGCTAAAAGTTACTGGATGCCAAATTTGCTGGAAAGTTAGAGAAAATGTTGGAATCAAGTATGGTTTTTTACCATAAACAAGTGGAGCAATAAGGTGAGCTATAGGAACTGTGAGCAGTTCTCATCATTCTATTTTCTGAGCAAATATGGAAGTTTGGACAACTCATGGTCCCTGTTGAAACCTTGTTCTCAGGAGAGGGGATAGAGGTAATCTAATTCACTCATACATTCATTGTTGTCACCCAGCTGGAACCAGAGCTGGGAGGCAACTCCAGCTCTGTGTTCAGAAGTGGGGGGCTGGACTGCCACACTAGTGGCTTTGAGGTCAGATTTTGGAAAGCCTTTCGGAGGTTACTTTGTTCTATTGCATATGTGCATCATACCACAGACTTTGTCTGTTCACAGCAACCATTGCCCTTGTGGATGCAAGATGAGTTGTACAAGTCATGCTGAACATTAATGTGTGTTAGTGGTCTTGTGCAGATCCAGCAGTTTCTTGCTGGTGTGAGCTTATTGGTTTCTGCAGACTCAAGAGCCTCCAAAGCTTAGTACTTAGGGAGACTTTCACCGCTTTCTCAGCATGCACTTTTCCCCTCTTTGGCCTGCTGTTTTCAAGTGCATTTTCCTTCATCCAGACTTACAGTCATGCACAGGAAAAGGGACTTCTAGAACATTCCTTTTTCATGGTGTGTGCTTGCTGGAGATAGCTTTACTCATCCCCAACGTTTGCTTTTCTATATACACAAAGGGATGTCATCTGGGAACTCAAGGGTGATGTTTGAGGACAGCATGATGTGCTGCAGGTGTGCTCTTGCCCAGCTGGGAGCAAATCCCAGTGAAGCACTAGGCTGCTGCTGGAGGCAGAGAAAGCTCCTGGCAATCACAACAGCAATCAGTCAGAGAGAGGAGGGTGGGATCCTGCCAGCCCCAGAAGAACATGATATCTCTTATCTGGTGTACATGTTGAAGTTGCTGAAGTGCTCCTTTTACTGAACACTAGGCGTCCCAGCCTGTGCATAATGCTGGCCCGAAGCTGGAGGAGCTGGCCAAATCCACAATTAGAAACCTCAGGCAGCCAAGCCACTGGGTTTTATATCATAAATCAGCTGCTGCTTTGAAGAGTGGGTTTGGACTGCCATGTATGCCTGTATGTTTTATCAGCTTAGACCAGTGGTGCTGAATTCGTCATTTCTCCCTTTTTGAAGGAAAGGCTGTTAAAAGGTAGCACAGCTGTGAGTGCTCTGGAGGATCTAGCCATGCCAATAGCAAGAGAGGAGTTTCAGAATAGGAGCTTTAAAATCCTCCTGCCACAGCAGAATGAGGAAGGATCCAATTTACTCTGGTGGATGATCAGGCTCTACATACAAATTCATTATCTGCATTCCAGGTGTCTAGGGAGATTAGTAATTCACTCAAGTGTGTCTCTGGTGGCTGAAGAGTACATCTGAATTCCTTGCTGTGTCTCCTGACTGCATAGTTGGGAATGCAATCAGAAATATTAAGCAAACCTTCTGGATGATAGTGGCATGCATTTGTCAGTCCCGACTTGCATGATGTGATGCTGAAACCTTAAAACACACACGTGTTGGGTTTAGATTTCACAACAATGCCTAGAACAGGGTAGAAGGGGAATTTAAGGCATGTCAAAAATAGATTTTCATTCCAGACAGACACCTTGCAGTTAAGAAATTAACTCCTTGCTTACCTCCCTGACTAAGGCTCTCCAGGCGCCCAGATCTAGTCTCCAAAATGTCCCCAGTCAGATCATCTTGCAGCCTACCCCTAAACACAGCTAATGCCGCACCATCTAAGTTCCTGTGGGATCAGATTTAGATAAGACTTAAAAGGTGTTGCCAGATTCCATCTCACAGAGCTGTCAGATCAGGCTCCTCTGAACCTCTAGTAAAATATTTGATTCAAGATAGTGTGGCTGAGTAGCTAGATATCTCATTTGTCTAGAGGGGGGATATGGAGATCCTTCCTTTTGGAGCAGTTTATATTATACAAGCACCTGTCTTACACATTTCCTTTTTGATGTAGCACTCTTGCTTCACTTCCCAATCGTTAATCTTCAGAATCAAGTCCCCTCTTGTGTGTTCTCTTGTTGGTGCAGTGGACCTTTCTGCACTGCTGCTGAGCTACAGTGGAAAGGGGAGGCATACCCACAGGGGACAGCCTGCTGGCTCATACAGCCTGCTGCCTCAGTCTTGAAGGGTCTGAACTTTCTCAAGCTGAAGTTGCAGGAATAGATGCATTTTTGGAAGAATTTGTAATGGGAAGCTAGAACTATTTCTTCGCTTAGGAAGTCTTTTTCTGCCTGCAAAGTGCCTCTCTTAAGAGGGGTAGATTTTTTTTTTTTCCTTTTCCCTTTCCCTTCTGCATTTCAGAGAAAGTTGCAGAGAAGGTGGTGAGTAAGCTCATGCTCTCTCTGGTATGCAGGAGAGAGAACGCTGGAAGACATGTACAGAGCCTCCTCAGGCCAGAGAGGGCAGGGGAGGACAGGAAGAAGATAAAAAAGCCCTAGAAGAGTGCAGGAACTTGCCTTTCCCTGAGGTCCAATACTGTCTTGCAGCACTGTCAGGTTTTTGCAAGTTTTAGTGTCCTTGCCTCCAAAATAAACCTTTTTGAATCCTTTCCACTGCCTTGGCATTTTTGGGGGAATAACTGTGTATATTTTACTTTACAAATATAATTCAACCTCCATCACCCATACAGTGGCTGGATATTGTACAGCAGAGGCAGCAGTGGTGTAAGACTCGTGCTTAGTTTTTATGATTGTCTCATTCAGTGGGGGATGGATGCTCTGTTCATATCCTAAGGCATCAGTCTTTTCCTGTGTGTTTTACAGAGAAACATAGTGTTTCTGCCTGGACTCTGTATTTCATCTAAATCCTTCAATGAATCTTGCTTATGGTTTTTTGTGTTTGTCTGCAAAGAACAACTCTGGCCATGAAGCACACTGATTGAAATGGTGGATAAATATCATCATTTGAAAAGGTCGCTCTGTTAGTAAAATTGCACTCTATGAACACGAAATGCCTGAACACAAAATGATCTTCATTCACGTTCTAGAAATGAGAAGTACAAGTTAGCTGCCCTTTTTGATAGCAGCAGCTCTCAAATCTTTATGGCAACAGTTCTGAGTACGGTGACCTCCTACGTCAGCTGCGGGACAGCATTTCTCCTCAGAGCCAATACTGGTGTCAGTATACATAAGTCTTTTCAAGATTCAAGCTTTAATTCCACAACCACTTCATCAGAAAGAAAGCACCGTCAATAACTATCTCATACAGGAATACCTAGCAGCAGCTATATTGATTACAACTTCTCTTAGATTTGGAAAAACCATTCAGTAGGATGACATTGTAAAGAAATAAAAACAAGCTCACTTATAAGTTGCTCTCACTTTCTTGTCTGAATGAATGCTTCTAGCACATGTGGGGCTTTGAATCTACCTGGTAGTTATACAATGTTCTTACAATATTGATAGTTGACTGTTCTAACTACTAAAATTCACTTCTAGGGAAGAAGTTCACTAGTTAAGTAGACCTTGAATAAGATGTTTCCTTCCGAGCTGCAGACTTAGCATCTGAAGCAGTGACCATGCTACTATCACCACTTTGGTTGTAGAGCTTAACTAGGTGCACTTGAATCACAGTTCTCTCCCCTCTGAACTCTGTCATGCTAAAAGTTCTGTATGAACTGATGCTTCAGTCTCTACTGAATATTGCTGAAATCATCATGGTGGTTAAGGATGAGAGATGAGCAAGCTTCCTCATTTAGATATTTTATTAATAAAATTTTTATTAGATGAATATCAATGAATTTTAATAGCCATCAGTGAATATTAATGAATAGGGGAATATTAATTTTTTTCCAGCTAAGGCTAATGAAAATTTTCAGATTTTTTTTTTAGCAAGAAGGAAAAAAGCAAGGCATGAGGATGTTTTTTCCACTTTAAAATGTGTCCAAAGATACCTAGAAATATTAATATTTAAAAGAGTAGCTTCTTTTTTTTTTTTTTTGCTTCCTTTACAAGCAAATCCTCAAATCCATAATCAGAAAACTCTGTCTGTTTTCACAAATCCCTTTGAAGAATAAGCTATGCTATACAACTGAATATCTGAATATCTATACACATACACATAACACATTTTACTTCTCTTTTCCTAATTTAAATAGGAGCAATAAACAGCCTTCCAAATGTTCTTAGCTTCACCGTATTTTAGGCTGAATTTATAAATAAATGAAATTTGGTAAAGAATTCTGAACATTATTAACATTATTAACTCATTATTAACTTTTTTCCCATTTATAACTGCATATGGATCTCAGTTTCAATTTTCTTTCATTATGGAAAAATCCTTTTCTTTCCCACATTTTTTATGATTTTAAGGGAAATTATTATTTTAAAATACAATATTCTTTCCCAGTTCCTATTATGAAAGTAACAAAAGAAATACATATTGTGCACTGCTCCCTCGGAAGTCCAGATTTGTCCTCCCTTTTATTACGGACATATTTTAGAATTGCTATGGTTTTCAGGAAAGCAAGTGCATCAGCTTGTTTAACAGACGGTTTTCACAGAACTCCTCTGGCTGATGTGACTATACACATCTACTACTCAGAGGCCCAGAGAACCTCTTTGTATTGATGTATTTTATGAGCCTATTGTATTATATTAGCCCCCAGGCATTTGAAGTAATTAAAGGAAAAGGCTGCTTTTGGAACAGCTCTTTTGGGGTGTAGTGACAGTGGGTAGCTTAGCAGAGATGGTGCTGCACATTTATCAGGGTCTAAACAGCCACAGCCACAGAAGTCTACATTTCTCACTGCGATAAAGGAAGGCACCAGTGAAAGAAAAACTTATAAATGGGGCTGTGAAGATTAAACCAGGAAGAACTGAGTTTGTGCTTACCAAAAAGAATGGATGAGGACAAAAGGAACTCTGGTTATCTGTGAAACAAGCTCCTGTGACATGAAGAAATAAGCACCTAAAGGACCTGTAAGTGAGCACTCATGCCTTCCATCCCATGAGATATTTGAACTCTGACATCCCACTGCCATTTGGAGTCTTCTTTCTGGAAGATTTCTTATAGTAAAACCCTTTCTGGAGGACAAACAAGTTTTGAAGGTGGATAGTAATCATGTCCACAGAAAAACAATTTGCAATAATGTAGAAGAGTGATCTTTTAATTATCCTGATGTTTTTCAGGGTTCCCCTCTCCAGCCCAAGAGAGTTAGGTGGTCTACAGAGAAAAAAGACATCCCCAAGTTACAGATAAACAGATGAAAAAAGCAGTACTGGTAGCATGTCAAGAACTTTTATATATTCCTAAAAACTCTGACACTTACTCAAACATTTATGATTGAAACTTGTCAGAAAGTGGGCTTTTTTGCCTGTAAATTTTTGTCAAAAATATGAAATCCAACTATGGTTTTGATGTCATTAACCCTGTGTGAGGTGGTCAGTGTGCTTCTTACCTGAAAAGATGTTAGGAAGGTGCAAATAGCTGCAGATGATGGAGACTGACCTTACCAAAAACTATCAGCTAGAGCTGATGAAGGAGGGTGTCTTTGAATAAAAAAAGCAGATTAGCCCTTAGAAACTCCTCAGTAGTCTATATCGAGAAAACACAATTCACTTGATCTGAATGAACTTCACATGTTAGTTAATGAAATTACCCATTTATTGCTGCCATGGGCCAGCTCAGCTGCAGCTTCAGAGACTGGAAACCCACAGGACACATCCATGCTAACATTAATATGTTGTTGCAGAAACACTTACCAGCTTTGTATCTCCAATATGAATTTTTGGAATTCTCTATGTTAAGTGCACAAAGCATAGTTAGTTTGTACACTATCCTATCTGTACAGAATTTAGTCATTAATATTTTAAAACTGATCCTGTATCCTGTTGAAGCCAGGAAATTAATTTTAGGTATTCACCTATATTCCTATGAAAAAGCTCTACTTGTTAGAGCTACAGAAAGAATCGTTCTGTCAGTAACTGTATAAGGGCCAGCTACAATAAATTGCTGCCAGCAGGCTTCAGTGTGAGTCCCAAATTGAGTGTCCAATGCTTGTTGTGATTTGAATCAGTTCCTGTAGTGTAGGATACAATAAATTGACTGAAGTCTTTCAACTACAGTACTTGTCAAAGTATTCTGTTTACTTTTCTGCCTGTTTTACAGCTAGCAACTCCTTAAATTACCTGATTAAAAAAAAAAACCAAACAAGCAAACAAACAAAAAGAAAAGCCATTTCTTTTCTTTGCACACATTTAAATGGAGCAGGGACTTTTCTTGCTTTGGTCCATGACTTTCTATAAGGAGGAAAAAATTATCACACCTTTACATATTCCCAGTAATTTCCTAGAACCTGACTATTGCTTGGTCATTGACTCCTAACACCCTTATCAGAAACAGTAAGATTACTGAGAGCTTCTTTGATAAATGGCAGCAATTTTTATGTAAAAAAAAATTATGTAAATCTGTAAAATGCCTTTTGTTGCTAAACCTAATAAAAGCTCAAAAGAAAAAAAATATTTCTTCTAGCTGTAGGCAACCAGCCACAAGCATGTGAGATGGAGAAACATGTCCAGATAAAAAATGTTTTATTCATTTCCAGTGAGTTCAGTCTCAATTCGATCATTGATAACCAAATCTTTACTCAGAAATATAACTTCTTGCCTTGATATCAAAAGGCCACCCAATTAATTAGCCTAAAGTCTTAGTCTAAAGTCATAGGAAATATAACTGGTTTTTTCATATTTATCTTCCAGATTTTCAGTCAAATTCTAGACACTGGATATGAAGGTCCTAACTGTAAATGAAGCAAGCAATGAGAAGTAAATAATGTGACCAATGAAAATTCAGTGTTTGAAGGATCTCTAAAAGACAATGAAACCAATAGTGGGTAAGTTCTGCTGATAAAAATATGTGGTGAGTTGCTGAATCATTTGGTACAAAAACACACTTACATACTCCTAGATGTCTACTAATGCCTTTATACATTACAATAATCTATAAATATGGTTATATAATATCATGTGTCAAGATACACGGATGGCAAAACCCAAACTAAGCTCCCCACCCAATAGATGCTACAGTGAGAAGAATATGCATGACACTTGGAAAAGAGCTTATAGCTCAGAAGAAGGCATACAACCCTCATATTCTGAGGCTGGCACAAAAAGTCTTAAGAGTTTGTCCTTGCTAGTAACCTTGCGCATAAATGATGATCTTGCTCAGGATCTTCTTTAATTCAGATAGAGATGAAATAGATTACAATGTAGATGGTGGGATCAGCTAAACTGCTAAAACTGAATTAAGCCCTTGCAATAAAATTTTCTACAGTATCTGTGGAAATGTGTCATAGTTTAAGCCCAGCAGGAAATCGAGCACCATGCAGCCACTCATTCAACCCCCTCCTCCCCCCAAGCTGTTGGAATGGGGAATAGAATCAAAGTAAGACTTGTAGGTTGAGCCAAGAATGGTTTAAAAGGGGGGAAAAAAAAGCCATGCACAAAAACAATTAATTCACTGCTTCCCATGGGCAAGCAGGTGTTCAGCCAGAGCAGGGCCCCATCACATATAATTACTCAGGAAGACATATGCCATCACTCCAAACATCCCTTCCTTCCTCCTTCTTCCCTCTACTTCATATAATGAACATGATGCTATATGGTATGGAAGATCCCTTTGGTCAGTTTGGATCACCTCTTCTGGCTGTGTATCCTCCCAACCTCCCATGCACTCACAACTTCCTTGCCAGAGGGGCAGTTTGAAAAACAGAAAAGGCCTCAGCTCTGCATAAGCGCTGCTCAGCAGCAACAAAAACATCTACACATTATCAACCACAAACCCAGCCCCATACTAGGCACTGTGAAGAACGTTAACTCTACCCCAGCCAAAACTAGCACAAAATGGTAAGCAGAGGTTTGAGGTGTTATCAAAATGGAATGATGCTTTCACTCCATTTAGGGAGTGAGGTTCGTCTAACAATGATTAACTGTAAGCAAAGAGTCTGACTCACTAGATGTTCACCCAGTGAAATGAGTCTGATCAGCTATTTACAGCTTGCAAGAAGAAGTGGGTAGATGTGCTTATCTGTAATTGCTTTTTTATTAAATTTCCATATTGACTGTAATGTGTATATACATCCCCCTAACTCACTGAAATGAAGGCTTACACTTCATGACTTACTTTAACAACAGCGTAATCAGGAAGCAACATAGGAGCACACAAGAGCGTGACAAACTAGAACACAAAAAATGACAATAAACATTCAAATACTTCTTCTCACAATGAGAATTATATAAGATTGCCTTATAGATGATCTGTAACTTTCACAAACATGCTCCAATTACAATGGACATTTTTTCCTCTGCCGAAGAAATGAGACTGGAACACCTGCTGCGATACCAAAATCCTCAAGATGTAAAGAGTTCATGTATGACATAGTCCTTTATTGTGCAAAAGAGTAATGTTATTTAAAAAGCTCCTTCCAGTCCAGTCTATCACAAAGCACTCAACCCAGAACCAAGGATCCATTGTGCTAAAATAAAACTGCTGCAGAGAAAACCAATATAAATCTCAACATCCTATTCTGCATTGCACATACTTTCTATTTGATTCAAAGACATATAACTATTACTCCTCTTAATTAAGATACAGACCTATTGCAGAATAGAAACTTGAGACATAGGAAATAAAGAGACCATTTAGAAATACACAGTTCAAATACCATGTATTTCCAGAATTACTTAGTATTTTCATTAATTTCCTGTACCAATCCTCCATGAATCTCTAGATTATTTCTTTCAGCACAGATGGCTATACCAAATTCAGTTAGCACAGGAAAGCATAACCTTCCACTCCCTTCTTTTTTCTTACTTTCTATGCCTTCCCTTCACACTTAGGTAGTTACCATTGTGATATTGTTGAGGCAGCTACAGGTATAAAATACACTCTTTTGCTTTAAAATAACTTAAAAAGTTCAGACCTCTCATATTTTAACAACTTATTTACCTGTGCCAATTTGAATTCATTTATCCTCTCAAAGGTCAGACCTAGAGGCTGCATTTCTGCCATATCCATTTTCTCCTCCAGGAGCTGCTCGCAAGGTCACATTCCCCAAGGAGGCGCTTTTGACACAGCGCCGTTGCATTGCAGTTTGGAGGGACTACAAAGCAGATCTTCCTGTAAAGTGTTGTCCCCAATAATTTCAGTGACCATACATTTATTTTCCATACCACTCTTTTAACTTTGTGAACAAAATCCATCCCACCTGGGCTCTGAGTAAACACTTCTGTTATAGATACTAAAGTAGGTACAAATGCATCCAGAATCAATGATGCTGAATCTAATTCAGCACAGAGACTTTGCTGCTAACTTGCTATATCTATTTTTTGTTTCTTGCTCTATTTCCTCAGTGATAACAATCTCTTTTAAAAATTACAGGAGCAGAATGGAGCAAAATGGAGCAGCTGCTGTGTTTTATCAGATGCTTTTTTGTAGCATTTTTAATAGCGCATAGAATGTTTCTCACTGAAATTGCCACTGCTGTTTTAAGATCTACTTGATGTTTCATAGAGTATCTTGATTACACAAGTATAGTCTAAGCACACTTATATTTGTGGGTCTGACCTCCATGGGTCTAATCACAGCCTATACTCCTTGCATTCTTGATTGGTAATCAATTTCGTTAAAGCAAAATTTGAGAAATTACAGGAAGCCTAGTTGTTGGATCAAGGAGAAGAGGTACAAACCCACTGTGAATACCTGATGACAGAAGAGCCTGTGGGACAAGGCAGTCATGTGAAGAAATAATTCACCCTTCACAGGGAATAATGAACAGGAAAGCAATTCTGAGGCTAAAAACTAGTTCAAGAAATCAGAAAGGAAAATACTTTGTAAGACATCAAAGCAGGAGTTAAAGTATCTGTGGTTCATTAATGTTTGGAGCATAATGTTCTTTGAAAGGGAAAACAAAAACTTGGGTTAAAATGTCTAATCAGTGCAGAATATTTGGAGGCAGAAACCTTACATTAGACAGTCCTTAATTCAGCTGATTTGGTCAGTCCCATGTCTGAGTAGCAAAAATAATGTTAGATAATGATAATAATAACAATACTATACATAATGTCAATCTAAGGGCAGGCTGTGCTATGCTAAAGAGCAGCCAAGAGCCAATGAGTCTGTCTTTTTGAAGACTACAAACACTCCAGCAGGTAAAATGTCAATGTTTTATTAGGAGTGACATGCATCTAGATGAGCTGTGATAAAAAATACCAATTTGGAAAGGATCCCACAGCCTTGCCATAAAATATGCATTTCATTTTAACAACTGGAGGAAAAGAAAAAATTAAATTACTTATCACTCCATGGAAAGACAAGCAGCAAATTCATCCATATTAAACCCACACCAACTATGCCTGTGACTTTTAAAATGAGCAAGAATTGCTTCAGCAGCATTGTAGGTGGATTGATGATGCAGGCAGACACCATCAATCCACCCTGCAGCCCTCTAGGCCCAACTTCCCTTCAGCAGCAGGACAGAAACCAGCCAGAGGAGACTGGTTCCAGAGCAGAGAGAGGCTTTCACCTCTTGGGTATTAGTGTCAACTTGCAGCTGAAAACTCCCTCCATGGAAATGCAGCTTAAAGCTGAGAGGCACTGTTTACAGTAATACTGTGGCACGGTGGTTTGCATGGAATTTCCCTGTGACAATGTGAAGGCTCACCAAGCAGGATTTTAGATCTGTTGAGAGATCAAATATGAACCAAACCACACTGAATTTTTAAGTAATCATTTTTAAAAAATGCATTGCAAAAGTGACATTTTTCTGTGTATATCAGCCAGTGAGTCATAGCCTTTATTTTCACCTCACTTTATTGATTTTTCCAAAGATAGACCAGAGCAAATTGATATAATGTGAAAATTGCTCCACAGTATCTTTTATATTATAAGAAAGCAAATACCTCTGAGATATAAAATCAATTAAAACTTAATAAACCAACACGTAAGGAACAAACTGGTAATAAAATATTTGTTCTCAGTTAATGCATACATAAACTCATGAATCAACAAAACAAAATAATAAAATCCCCTGACCCCTGAAATAAAATAACTACTCCTCTGCAATAAATGTTCAGGCATTTGCATTTGCATGTCATTAAACAAGTAATTTAGAAAACTGAAAGGAAAACAGGCAGGAACAAAAATGCAGTCTAGATATGACTGTACCTCAGCAGAGGAATACCATTCAGTCCATTTTTAGATAATATGGCACAATATTATATTTCTGATAATATATCAGAGAATCATAGAATGGTTTGGGTTGGAAGAGATCTTAAAAATCAACTCGTTCCAAGCCCCCTTGCCATGGGCAGGGACACTTCCACTAGACCAGGTTGCTCAATGACAGAAGCTAAATTGTACATAAATATAAATATTTGTTTTTGGGGTTTTTTTCCTAAATGAAGTTAGAAAGCGTTTATTTGAGGACTGACATCGGTATTCAACAAGCATTTAGATCTGAGATTTTAAAACTGCCAAGGTAATGTTGTCAGAAATGTCAAAGTTAATTGAAGGCAGATACTCTACCAAGTTGTTCTAAAAGCAAAAGAGTCATTATTCTGGTGTTCCTCCTCAAAGTGGTCAGCTGCTTCCTGGCCTGCACTGTGAGTGAAAATCTGTACTAGAAGCTGCAGACTAATTTCCACACTTGGAAAAGCACATTAGAATTAATACATTGAATATGTGACTACAGTCATGGATCGGCAATGTGTATGACAAGCCAGAATCTCAGTGTTTTGGGGATTTTTTGCTTTAATGGATTCTGAAAACAATTAGAAAACTGAATTACTGCATGTATCATTTCTGCTGCACAAAAGTGTAGGTTATGTAAACCTGTGACAGATTAGATAAACTCACATTGTAAAAACTGTGCTGCAAGTTATCAAATCCTTTTCCAATCTGCTCTATGTATTTAAAAAATACGGGAGGATGGGAAGACTTTCCAGCCCTTTGAAAGTATATCCTACTGCATACATTTCAGACTGCCCAGAAGAGAACATCTTATGACACATTTATTACAAAACTTTGAGTACCTAATACCATAAGTATTTACTTAACTCAGACAGCTGAATAGGATTTGATTCCAGATGGGCAGAATTCAGTGCCACTAGCTAATTGACTTCCAGATCTCATTCTCAAAGGTATCTGTGTCAAAGATATTTAAAATACTACAGAAAAGGTTTCTTAGAGTAATCACAATAAAACCAGCAGTAACAATATGAAATTAATAACAATATTAGCCTTACTGTATTTCTACTTTAAAGGATTTCTTTAGTTCAACCTTTCCAGGGTTGAACTATCAAAAATATACTACCAGTTGTCTACAGGCAATGGTAGCAACAGATCCCAGCTCCTATTGATTCCATGTCCTGCACCCCCTGTGCATCTCCACCCACTCCACCCACATACAATACCACTGAAGCTTTTCTGTGTCCTGTCCTCCAGCTGCACCAAATGCCCCATATCTACTGTTAGCATAGTTAGGACAAGCTCAAAGCTAAAGCTGCTAAATGGTCTGCTGCCCCTCTTAGGCATTTATATTTGACAGAACTAAAGCATCATTTTCTTCACTGGTATGATCAATTTGGATCTTGCCTGTCTATCCAGACACTGGTCTTCATCAAAGTTTTTAGAATTTAACATTGTGGAACATCCTATCCACTCTCAATTTTGGTTGAAATGAACTAGCTACTTTAAATACTACATGAGGTGGAGAAAAGGGCTAACAAATTGAGAAACTAAAACCTTCTTCTTTTAGGGAACTTACCTGATTTCCTTCTATGACAGTGTAACCCATCTAATTGACCAAGGGACACCAGTTGGTGTAACTTTTTGGATTTCAATAAAGCTTTTGACACTGTCTCTCACAGTATCCTTCTGGACAAAATGTCTAGCACACAGCTGGATAAACACATGCTGTGATGGGTGTGCAACTGGCTCACAGGTCGAGCACAGAGGGTAATAGTGAATGAGGTAATATCAGACTGGTGATCTGTCACTAGTGGGGTTCCACAGGATTCCATCTTAGGCCCCGTGCTCTTCAACATCTTCATAAATGACTTGGACACAGGACTGGAAGGGATACTAAGCAAGCCTGCAAACAATACAAAAGTCAGAGGAGCTGTTGACTCCCTCAAAGGCAGAAAGGCCCTGCAGAGAGACCTCAACAAATTAGAGGACTGGGCAATCACCAACCATAGGAAGTTCAACAAGGGAGTGTCAGATTCTGCACCTGGGATGGGGCAACCCAGATGTTTGTACAGATTGGGAACTGAGATGCTGGAAAGCAGTGCTGTGAAAAAGGAGCTGGGGGTCCTGGTTGATGGCAAGTTGAATATAAGTCAGCAGTGCCCTGGCAGCCAGGAGGGCCAACCCTGTCCTGGGGGGCATCAGGCAAAGCAAGACCAGCTGGTAAAGGGAGGGGATTGTCCCACTCTGCCCTGCACTGGGGTGACCTCACCTTGAATATTGTGGCAGTTTTGGGCACTGCAATATAAGAAAGATATTAAGCTGTTAGAGTGTCCAAGTGAGGGCAATGAAGGTGGTGAAAGGCCTTGAGGGGAAGCCACATGAGGAACAGCTGAGGTCACTTGGTCT
This sequence comes from Manacus vitellinus, assembly GCF_001715985.3. Lineage (NCBI taxonomy): Eukaryota > Metazoa > Chordata > Aves > Passeriformes > Pipridae > Manacus > Manacus vitellinus. The sequence continues at coordinate 31,786,011 of NW_021940535.1, forward strand.
GTTCAGCCTGGAGGAGACTGAGGAGAGACTTCATTGCAGTTACAACTTCCTTGTGAGGAGAAAGAGGAGGGGCAGACACTGATCTCTTCTCTGTGGTGACCAGTGACAGAACCCAAGGGAATGGCCTGGAATTACATCAGGGGAGGTTTAGGTTGGATATTAGAAAGAGATACTTCACCCAGAGAGTGGTTGGTCACTGAAACAGGCTCCCCAGGGAAGTGGTCACAGCACCAAGACTGACAGAGTTAAGAAGCATTTGGACAATATCCTCAGGCACATGGTATGACTCTTGGGGATGGTCCTGTGTAGGGATAAGAGTTGGACTCGATACCCTTGTGGGTCCCTTCTAACTCAGCATGTTCTGTGAGTCTCTGAAAATATGCTCAGGCATCTCACACTCTTTCCTGTTACAATTCACTTCCTCTGATTGTAACTGCAGCTCACCATCATCGATACAGAAGACCTTGAACAAGCTAGAAGCATCCTTTGATGTCCACCTGACTGGCTCATGCATTAACAGTTTTCACATCTTTATCACATATAAAATACCCTTCAAAGTAATTTTTGGTTGCTAAGGCAAAGACAGAGACTGAGGGACAGACAGCATTAGTTTTTGTTTATACACTGCTGATCTTGCAAAGCACTTTATTACTGACTGAATACCTAAGACATTATAGATCCCAAAGTTGACTGAGGGCCAAACTCTTAAATGCTTTCTAGGTTCAAGGTTCAGATATAAAAGATGACTTACTGACACAGCAAAGATGGGCCCTGGCCTCTCAGAGCACACTGTAATGGAGATAATGAAGAGAGAGCACCAGCTGCAGGTAAAATTTCCGAAGCAAAAGAAAATACAGTGACATTTACAGATTTGTATAGGGGCTGTTTTTCTTAATATTTTCTTGATTATGCTATTTTTTTCTATTTACTTGAGATAGTAGCATGTCCTGAACATAAAAAAAAAGTGATGAATGGGGTTTGATGACAGTATTTTGAAGGACAGAATGGAAACTGAAATGGCAGAGGGCTCATTAGAGAACAGTAGCATGGAGAAAAGCTCAAAAGTACTTGTGGGGAAAGGAAGAGTGATGTGAAATTAAATGATAATAAATAAACTGGAGGTGGCTAGATAGAGCCAGGGCCATGGAAAGATGTCTGATCACAAAGCTATGTGCTGTGAATGTCTCCTTTAGTATCACAAGCATCAATGGGTCACACTATGTGCCTTGTGCTACCGATAATAGTAGCACATCACCATCAGATGAGTATTTACCTGCTTAATGACAAGTACAAATTCCTATAATGAACTAAAGAGATTTTTTTTTTTTTTGTAGGAAAAAAGGGATTTTTGCTGCCAGGGGAGTTACTTCCCTATTGATAGACCTAAGCATTTTACCAAAAAGCCAGACTCTGTAAAAGCATGACTCTGGGCAACGCTGTGCAATTCTACAACTGTCTTCAGGATCCTGCCACAGCTCAAGTACTGTTACTTCCTTAATGAAGTCACACAAAGCTGAAATAAATAAAAATCTTTTAGTTAAGCCATTTAGTCTGTGTTCAGGATGAAGATTCTAAGAGGTGAATCAGTGCATAAAGTTGAGAAGAGAGAGAATGCATACACCAAAGTGAGGAACAGCTCAAAGCCTTAAATCAGCTCTGAAAAAAAAGACCATAAAGATAAATGAGCCTGTTGTCAAAGGGGCTCCACAGTCCAGCAAACTTTATGCAAAGAACCCTGACTACCTACATCCCAGTTACTCAGAGGGAGCCCTGTTTATCATTAACCAAGGTCTTGTCAAGGGGCTCTTGTGAGCAACTTATTTCATTGGAAAGTAGGTCTGAAATGGGTCAGATCGTAGCTTTAATGTATATAAATTTATAGTGAAGAAGGAGGAGGAAGAAGTGCTCCAGGTGTCAGAGAAGAGATTCCCCTGCAGCCTGTGGTGAAGATCATGGTGAGACAGGCAGTCCCCCTGCAGCCCAGTCCGTGGAGGTTCATGACAGAGCAGATATCCATCTGCAGCCTGTGGATGAACCCAAAGTGGAGCAGGTGGATGCCCAAATGAGGTTGTGATCCCATGGGAAGCCCATGCTGGAGCAGGCTCCTGGCTGGACCTGTGGAGTGTAATAGGTTACAACCCAACTGCCTGAAACTCTCTGAGGTAAACACAAACTAGTTTTCCAGCCATTCCACATCCTGCTATAAACTAAGGCAAGAGGATTCTGAAAAAAACCCAAAACTTGTTTATTCAGTGTCTCTCTGAAGTATAGAAATGCTGCCCTATAAAAGGGTATTTTTCACTGTTTGTAGGATACATCTGTATTGTTGCCACTTCAAAGACTAAGTTTTATTTGTATTTAGTCTTAGTACACTTTCGAAAAGTGCTTTTTCATGACAACAATTCCAAGAAATGTAAAATCTAGATATGCAGCAGCCTTAGAAAAAAACATTTTAGGAGTTAGTGCAGCAGGCAAAGATAAGATCTGGTTTTAGACTTACCAATTTGCCATATTACTAGTGCTGTGGCAGCAATTCATAGATTACCCTGTACGAACAATCAAAAATACACCTGTGATGGCTGAATTTAACCTCAAAATCTTGCATGGCATACAGGATGTTAGAGTGGATCAAGCCACAGACTAGGATAAAAATCAAAATCCTGGGAGTGTCAGAGATCTCTTTGTCAAACAAAAAAATCAACCATCTGGCTTCTGTTGGGAACTGACAAGCTGATTCTGCCATTCTTAATATAAGTATTTTATTTGTTAGAATGATACTACTGAATTTAAGCATGCAGCTGGAGGCCCTGAAAAGATGAGACCTGATCCTCTGCAAAAACAATGTCCTTTCAGTAACTACAGTCAAAAATCTTTCAGCCACAGTCATTAACAGTAGAAATGAGACTTGGAAGAAAAGAAGAAGTGAAATTCATGTATCTGATGAACATAGATCTTAATGTTTAAAGAAGATACACACTTCATATACTCACTTTTTATATGGTGTTGTTTTCTGTTCAACACTATTTCTGTGTTGTTTAAAAAGGCATTTCAACATACATGGTGAATATGAGACTCTGGAGACTACTGAGCTGATGGTATATGCCTGTTACTGAGGTCAAAGGAACAAAAAATGTTTCAGATATAATGATACAAATAAAAAACATTCTTACAGAGAAAGAGGTTGATCAGCATTACTTTTAAAACAAACACAAGAATGAGGTGAGCTAGGAGGTAGGAAATTGGTTCAAAATTAGCTGTAAATCAGAGTTTATGAAAGATTGGTTAGTACTTTTAGGGGAACAAAAAAAATAGAGGCTGGGATTACACTTAACACAATAGCAAATAAAAAAAATGAGGACAAAACTGTAATGTTTAAGATTCAGATTCTATGGCTTTTTTTGGAAGCATGAACTTTTGGGGTTCTTCATAAATGTCCAGGCATAACAAACATCAGGCAGTACAACAATGGATTTGTGGCAATTAACTTCCTAGAATACCATAAACCAGGAATAATGTATTTTCATGTATATTCTTACTTGTCTTACAAAAACAGAGATGGGGAACTACAGCTATGAAATAATTTCATATGTTCTGCAGCCATATCTATTTTTATCACTAATTTTGGAAATCTTTGCTACAGGGGCTGCCAAAGGTGTTTGGAATACATATCCATTCTCTAGAAAGGAATAGGCTGCTAACCTCTGCTTTAGATAATGCATTGCTATGATTTAAATGCTTAACCATTTCCATTTCCTCCAACTCAACTATAAGAAATACAGTGTATTCAGTCTCACCCTCTGTCTGGTATGCATTGTCACAGCATTGCAATGTAAATGTTACAAATATTTCTAGAACCTGATTTAGTCCAGTCAAAATGTACAAATTGCTTTGAGTATTTTTTTTCAACTCTTTGGGAAGCACTGCAATAGGTTGCCTGGGGAGATAGTGGAGTCTTCCTCATAAGCATCTTCAAAAACAGTCTAGATGACATAGGATTGTTCTCAGGAGGTGTAATTTCCACTTTAGACCTGATTGTGAAGGGTCCCAACTAATTGAGTTTTGAAAATCTCCAAGGTTGGAGGCTTCACAACCTCTTTGGGAAAAATGCTGCGGGACTGAATCACTTCCACCATGAAAAATTCTTCCTTACAGCCTTTGAGAATGTATCTTGCAGCTTGTGACTGCTGCCTCTTGTCTTCTCGCTGTGCCAATCTGAGGAAAGTCTGGTTTCATCTTCTCTGTAATACATCTTTAGGTAGTGGAAGACAAATATCTGGTCCCTTCATAGTCTTCTCTTCTCTAGACTGAGCAAAACCAGCTCCCTTAGTGCTCCACCCCCAGACAATTTTACCAGTCTTCTGCTGGACTATCCAATCTGTCATTCCCTTGCTGGTTAGTCCCACCTTATGAGAGGCAGATCTGGACACAGCACTCCCAATGTGGCCTCAGAAGTGCCTCTCAGCAATCAGCCCATTCTTTAATCTGCAGGTTATGTTCATTGCTTGCAAGGACACATACTGACTGGTGCTAAACTTGCTGTCCACCAAGGCAAGGCACCCATGCCTTTGTCACTGTCAGTCCTGTTTGCATCTGGCTGTATTTTTCTGCCTAGTATGGAATTATTTATATATATTCATTTATTAAGTATAGACAGAGCATGGAGTAGTCTTTATATAGCATTTACATGTACATACATATATATATGGACTGACGTAGAAAAACTTTTTTTCTGGAGCTTTTTCATCACTTTACTCAGTTAACATTCTTGCTTTAGTCTTTGACGTAATATTGAACACGCAAGCAGATAAACTCTTCTGCTTTGTATACAGAAGTGGATAAATCTTTTATAACTGTAAGTGAATAAATTCTCTTCACCTGTTTTTACCCTGAACTTGAGTGCTGTTTTTCTTTACAGTAGAACAAGATAAAAAAATTGGCCATTTGTTGTGTACATGGACCTGAGCCTCTTCAATTATATTTTAACTTTTATCAACCATTCCTTGAAAATCAGTTTTTCTGGTAATAGATCCCCATTTTAGGATTCACACCTTAACAGTTCTCAGACCTTTGGAAGATTTCAAGAGGGTTTCAAATCCAGTAATCAAAAGTAAGTAGCAAAATTACTTGTTCTCACACAAAGCATAGATGAGTCACAGCAAGTTTTTAGCAGTGGCAGCTCTGTGTTGAAGGTCTTTAAAGTCATCAGCTTTTCTAAATTGTACTGGCAGATGATTTTTTTATTTTTTGTCTAAAATGCAGTGCACAATACTCAGACCTGTTTTTAAAAGGATAGCTAGGAAATGAGAAAATTGTTCTGAGTGTTTCTTCAGTGCCCTATTTTTAACCTATGGTATGGTTTTGGAGAGGTCTCCAATAGCAGATACTGACACCAGCTCTGAAGATAGCATTTTACTGCTTTGACACATATTTTTCACATCAGAGTCTCAAGAATTTACTAGGTTTGGAGACAACTCCTGAAGTAAGGAGGAGGACAATGAAGGAGAAAGTCCTTGGAGATATTTCCAAGGGCCTTAGGGTCTGAGGACACTGTAAGTATGCAAATACCTTACATATTCATCCCCCTGGTGGGCAGGCATTTCCAAGGGGAAGAAAGGGAGCAGAGAGCAAAAGGGTTAAGCAGCTCAATGCCTATCTTCCCATCTCCTTTGGAACTGGCAAAATTAATTCATTTTGCTCTCAATAGGCAGCATTACAGCAGGAGAATCTGAAATGTTTTTTTTGCCAAGTGTCTCCTTATTCAGGCAAGTTTTGCACCTGCAAAAGTTCACAGGGTTACCTGCTTTCTGTTCCAATCACAGCAAGCCAGGTCTGTCAAAGCCTCACATAGTATTTTGCCTTCTGGACTGGTGGGTCAGAATGATACCTGTGGTAACAGGTGTCTAACGCTGCAACCGACAGTAAGTTGTCACCTCCACTCAGTTACATTATGAGGTACAAACGTTGTGCTGGGATGTGGGGTTTTCTACTCTTCCTCTGTATGAAGGAGCGTGATAATTACCAACCAGTTTGGCTCTCAGCTCAAACTTGTCTCTGATTATTTTTTGCAGCAGATCACCAAAAAATAAGACTGAAACGAATCTGGAGAGAAGCCAGCCAGCTCACCTCTCTGCCTAATCAATGATCATAGCTGTCAAATAGTTGCAATTTGTGACAGAAGTTCACAGTTGCACTCCCCATATCAGCTGAACCAGGGATCTGCTGTAAGTAATTTTATCTGCTTTGTGGCCTACATGCCTCATTTTACTTTGCCTGGAAAACAGGGTGGGGAATGGGAAGGAGATGATGATTATTTTGTCTGAGATAGTTAGGCACAGCAAGGGCTTAACCAGACGTAGGAGACGAGACTGTCCTGCAGTCCGTACAAACTATTTTGGATTGTATGATCAGTTCTTTAGATCTTCCAGTGAGAAAGATATGACATCTCACAGGTAATCTATTCCTCTGCTTCACCCTCCTTACTACCAAAAAAAATAACTTCCTGATATCACCCTAAAATCTTGGTTATTTAAAGTTAAGGCCATGATATCTTATTTCTTACCTGCAGCAAGTAAGTGACCATAATCTGCTTTCCCTTTTTAATGATCTCTTACATCTTCTCTCAGTATCTTCCAGGCTGAATAAATTTCCTTAAATTTTCTTTCTTGTTTGGTGGCTGATCACTCTCACAGCTCTTTGTTGGTCTGTTTTTTATCCAGCTGCCGTTTGATGGTTGAATATAGTTCTTCAAAAAGAAGCTGCTGTCTCATTTAAGGCCACAGCCATGGTCCTCCTTGCTTTCCATCTGGGTATGACATTTGAAAGCTAAATGAACATGAAAATGTGATAATTCCATCCTACAGTTGCCTTGTTAAAAAGGACTCAGCAGCCTCTTCCCATTGTTGCATAACAGTTTCAATAATTTCATTTTTCTTAAAGAAATTTTCCCTAAGTTAAAACAAATATTACAAATTTTAGGGGTCTCATTCAAAAGTTAAAAATGCCCAAACATATATATTCACCAAGAAAAAACCCTACTTTAAAATATAGTTAACAACCAAAATTGGAAATCAGGAACCCTTTGATTTATTTTCATTAAACCAAAAATGGCCGTGGTCACATGCCTCTTAATATTTTAATGAAAATTTTAAAAAACACAGGACATTCCTAGCCACAAAATTAGCTCTGAAACAAATTTCAAATTTCGTTCTTTAAAACATCCAATATATAAATTTCTAGAAGAATATTATATTATTTCAAAGACTTATTGTATGAATTATGCATCTTTACTAATGACTTGGGAATTAATTTTTGTCATAGCACATTGTACCCTATGAAAAACCCTCCAAATCTCTGACAATTTTCCACTGAATCAGAATAGATATTCAGAAATAGCATTTTCTCACTCCCCTACATAAGCAAATATCTTTCCAGTCCTGGGCTCTAGTTATCAGACACTAGCTGGGATACAACAGCATTACTGACTGTTTGTTCAAGATACTGGATGTTCCTGTTTTCCTCCAATTTTTCACAAAAAGCTTTTCCTGTGAAGCCTTCTCCCCTAGCTAACTGCCCTTTAAGTTTTTTGGGGTTTTTTTTGATTGCCTGGATACCTCAGGGTCTGGTTGCTTTAAATAAGGCTGGCCATTCTGATCTTTTACATTTGGTATTTAAAATGTGAGAGTGAGCGGAAACTCTTCATTCTCAGGGGCAAGGTGCATGAGAGATACTTAGTAGCTGCTGCCAGGTTGCTGGCTGCAGGCCAGGACCCACTGCCTTTCCTCAGGGCAGGATCAACAGCATCCCAGTGATGGAAGAGGAAGCAATCCAAACCAAGCAGCTCCACAGCATCTGCAGGAAGGACCTGATTGCCTCCATCTTGTGCCTGAGAGGCAGCAGTTCCTGCTGAGTTCCTGCTGGCATTCTGAATGCAGCCACATTCTCCTCCCCCAGAATGGGAAAATAGGTCTAAATTCACATAAAAATGGGTGGTATGGTATGCCATCCTATTCTGCTTCAGTCTGCACGTGGATCACGCTAACAGGAAAGTGTTATACTGTGCTGATTCAGTGAGTGAATCTGTCTTCTCACTATGCTGATGCAAATTAGACAAAGCCACTTTGAAGTCACGACATCTAAGTAAAATGACAATATGAAGCAGGCTGAGTAACCCCAAAAAAAACTTCTGAATCCCATTCACAAAAGCTGGGACAGTCAGGCAGCCATCAACACTGAGGAAGAAAGAAACCTGGCACAGATGCTTTTCCAGCTGACATATTCTGAGATGCCATAAGGAACAAATGGAGACCATTGTACAACTGTTTGTAGGCTTTCCATTTTTCTGCAGACAAGTACTGCAAAGACATTTCAATATCACTCAGTTTTGCATATGCTTTGCTTGGAAATGTGTTCATGGACTACACCAATTAAATACTCATTTACAGTCACTAGATTTACCCATTATGACACAAACTGTCTGCATTACCCAGTACTTTTCCCCCAAATAGCTCCTATAAATGTAACAACAAATCTTCCTAGATGAGCTGTATTAAGGTCTGTTGACCAAGTACGATAATGTTAGATAGCAACAGGAAAGAATTGTATTTGTAAACCACAAAACCCAAATGTTACACAGCTAATTTTGAGGGCCATGGCATGACTGGATGGCCAGGAAGGGGGAGAGCACATGTCGAAGGCAGCTGACAGACGTACCAAATGGGCACAGTTGGACAATCAAAAGTAAGAAATGTTGGGAGACCTCTAGAGGCAAATACAGGCTGACTGAAGAATCCTCTGGGCTCTCCTTGATGTAGTTGTGCTCTCCCTGGTGGTCTCCATACTAACTTTGCTCATAACAGGACACACAGAGTAGTTGTGGCTCAGGAATCACAAATCATCTTCATGCAGGGAAAAAAAACAACTCAAGCCATGAACAAATAAGCTTTCCTCTCTTAATTCTTAACTTTCCCAACAGCTTTTCTTACTCACTGCTAGCACATTGTTTCTATCTATCTCAAGTAGCTCCAAAGGACAGTAGGGAAATAAAATTTCATAAAGACAATTAAATAGAAAAGAATTCAGATACAATGACAAAAAGATGCTATAGACATTTTAGGAAAAAAAAGGTGATGGGTTTCCAATCTATGAGTGCTAAATTGGAAGAAAATAAACTTTTATTTTAAAAACATACCCAAATCTACAACTACAGTGCTCAAAGTAGAATCAGTAAAGGACTTATAGGGTCCTGGAGCAGGACTCATGCAGGATTCCTTATCGCATGTACAGATTAGGAACTTCAGAACAGTGAGCCAAAGCAGATGAGAAGATAAACAGAGAGCCACAATATTCACTCTCTTCAATGTGAAACAGCCTTTACTGGCTTGTGGGAAAACACAAGTGACTGGGATGATTTCTAAACCTTTTTGCCAGGTAACTTTGCTTTGATAATGGAGAGAACTGTCTTGCCTTTTGTATGGCCTAAATGAGTCTCAAGGAAGTCAGTGTGTCTAAAGCAAGAAGTGAGTATTCAGCACAATTGGTACTTCAGATGACCTTTTCTGCATGATGGAGCCAAATCAGCATAATACATCATCATGTCTCGTAGAAATTACAAGAAAAAGGTGTTTTGATTTCATCTCGAAGTAATGAAGCAATAAAATGGTGACTGACTAATATATTGTGTTGCCAGTGAGTTCAGTGTTAGACTGGACATGGGCTTCAGGGGAATTGGGACTGGAGAGACTGGCTCTGTAACCTCAGTTTGAGATCTGATAGTTAGTAACAGGGAACATCACTGATACAGTCCCCAGTCCCATTATTTTAAGGGGGAAAAAAATAAAAAATAGAAGCATCATTTAAGTCAACTAAATGAATTTTCATGTTGCACTATCTCTATATCAAGCTTCAAAAATCAAACAAAATCTGTAGTCCCCTCTTCCAAACATTGCTGCATTCTCAGCCTTGTCCTGCAAAAAATCAAAACATAAAGCAACAACAGCAAAAAGAGTAGAGTCCTTTACCTTACAGGAAAAACTTTATTAAATCTTGAATAGCTGAAAGGATATATCATGAACATTTTATAGTTTATACTGGAAAGTAAAATGAACTTGCATAAGCAAGTTCAGTCTCCTGGCCTTCATGTGCTTGTTGTTACTAAATGACATACATTATACTCATGATGTGTGACTGAAGCTACTCTGGGAAGAAGGGAATTTTATCCTATCTAATTTTCTTGGAAGGGATTGGAAACACCTTTAAATTAATGTCCAAACTTTTAATAAGAATTGTGTCATCTGAAATATATTTCATACCATACACCATCTAATGCTCTTGCAGTAAACAGAATCATTGTTAGAAAGAATGAAACCCACAAATGTTTCAGCTTTCATTATGGTTTAATAAATATAGAAATAATATTAGCGTTAAACACTTTATTTATGTATTAAAAGTTACTGACCATCCATCAGTTTCCAACTCAGCTTCTAAGGACCCAACCTTGTAGAGAAATATGATGAGCCAGGTTCCACATCTTAAAAAAATTAATTAATCACTAGGAAAAATCATCTGGCAAAGTGAGTTCAGTGATATTACATTTAGAAAGACGATGGTGGCCTGCACAAAGGATCAGGATTTGCATTAGATTAACATGCATTCAAACTGGTCCCACCACATCTCTAATGTTGTCCTCTGAAATCCCTCTTTACAAAGAGTATATAGAAATTGTAACTGTTGAATTCATACCATGTGCTCAAACCAGGACCAGAAATTTTAAGCACATCTCTCTCAAATCTTCTTCTGTGATTTGCAGCCTTCTTTGAGTATCCAGCTAACACTGCTCACATTTAACTCGTGTTCACAATTCTGTTGGGGAGATTTAACTGGACAACAAATGGATCAATAATATTGCTAGAATAAAGATATAATTGTGTATATGTGTATGCGTGAGTGGTGTGGGGAGAGGTGAGAGTCCTGGGTATATTTGCTGCCTGAATTTGAATTATTTTCACACTCTGTAAAACTGCAAGTTAAGTGATAAAAATCAGGCTATGGAGAATTTGAAAAGATGAACCTTGTTAAACCTCTATAAGGTGAAGCGCAACTCTGAACATAACAGTACTGAAAACCATGCTATACATTTACTTTTAGTACATGGCAGCAAAAAGTAACAGTTTAAAAGATATTTCAGCTTAATAAAATGTATTAAAACCATATCATAGAGGAAGTTACGGCAGAAGATTTAGTTTCCAATTGCAATTTATTGGCTGAGACATTTCTTATTCATGTACAAATTTCAGTTTTTTCACTTACTGGTACCTGAAATAAACCTTTGAACCTTTTTTCCAAATTTCTTCCACAGACAAGGTCCAGAACACAAATAGAGAAAATATTGCAGGCCAAGACTGAAATGCATTGGCAGTCTTCTGATTGAAAACTTCTAATACTCTTGCTTTTTGATACACAGCAGTAGCTAAAATGACTGGTTTGGACTTCTGAAGGTGACAGGTTCTGCATCTCCTCCCTTTCCATCATCTTTTTTTTTTTCCTTTCTAATAGCAGTGTGCTCAAACACAAAACACAAAGGAGTATTTTAGACATGACTAGCTGCAAAGACTTCATGATGATAAGAACTAAGGAGAGGGTTGTATCTCAAAGCCATAAAATCTATCAAGAATGGAAATAGAAAAAAGTGCCAGAGAAAATGAGATTCCTCTGGGAGATCTTGTTACATTTTAATGTCTAGAACCTCTAGAGCCAGACATCTCTCAGTCTGTGTTTGCATCTGCTTCAACTGACTGAAGGATGAGTCTTACAGTGCTTTTTCAGAAATACAGGGCTGATCTAGGACCTCTGCATGTGATTTCACTTATGTATTAGGGGAAAAGGAGATCCAATTAAGGGAGACCTCAGATGCACAGCTGTACAAAGTGCCTCTGCTGTACAAAGTGAATTAGAATTAGAATTCAGATGAAGGTAAGCAATGTTTTTATGCTCAGACATTTCCCTCAAGACTTGTGTTTTGTGTTTTGCAGCTCTGAGTATCTGACCCTCAGTGACTACGTTTAGTTTCTATCAGAAGTCTGGTTGATGAGATTTAAAAGGGCAGCTGTTACAGGAAAAACAGCGTCAAAGATATTCAATTAATAACAAGACTGGAATAAATATGTACTTGCGCTTGTGTGCATGTGTGAAGACAAATGACAGTAGAATAACATTGAAAATGAGAAGGTGAATTTGTTAAGTGAACATAAGCATGCATTTTATCTCTGTAGTGCTTTCCCTTCTCCAGGATAGCATTTGTCCCCAATTGCACGCAATCACCTACTTGTTTTGTCATCAGAACCTAAATTTAAGTCCTTTGAGATGCAAACATTCTCATCCTACTTTCTTTATGTGCTGTATATTTACAGATCTACTCATAATTATGCTCCCCATCCTAACAGTAAGGTTAACTATAAAGCAGTGGCTGATGTTCCCATGCTAGTCAAACCCTCTAGACTAATATGGATTATATTATTGATGCTGGATGAAACGCTGAAAATTAGTCCCTACTCCACGGATTTCTTACAGACTGCAGAGTCACAGAGAAGCAAAGACTGTAAGGAAATACAGATGTATCTGGACGAAACTCTGAACTTTTGCCTCTTCAATTCAGCTGCTCTGTCTCTCAATATTGAATAAAGGTGGTTACCCATTTGAAATTAATTCTGCCAATTTCATCTTTACTTAAAGATCTAAGAAAAAAATCCACCAGATTTCTTCTCTAATACCTCTTTGTGATACTGATAATCAACTGAAACATTTCCCAGATTCCCTATACTAGATGACATTATGGCCAAATATGTGCCAGGCACCTCCCTTCACATTGCTCAAGTACATGTATGCATATAAGGTCCTAATACTGGTAGGCATTCTACTGATCAGAGGCAGCAGTGTCTCCCTCTAAAGTTCATGGTTAACATCTCCATCCTGCAAACATTTCCGCACCCAAGTAAGTCTACGTCAGTCACTCCTTGTGTTGCTGTGGGACAACTTTCACACCCAACAAAAGGAGATTTCTACACACCACTTGTTTGGAGGGGCAGAACTTGATTTTAGATGTGCCAAACTGAGTGACAAACAAATTATGCCAATGAGAATGATTAAGACTACACTTACTGTCAAGAGCTGGGGTTTAGTCGGTTATATGTCTATTACAGTTATATTTTCCAAGCAATGAGATTTTTTAAGATGCTAATCAGAAATAAAAATCTCTGTCTAGCAGAGTAAAGATCTGAGGTTGAAATTCACCTTTCTTCCCAAAACCAATATAACACTGCTTTAGTTTCACTTAAAACGCATATTGAGGCGTAAGTAAAGCCTTAATAATACATATATCCTGTTCTTTCAAAGACAGAAAATGTTATCTGTATGAAAATACATAGATTATTCTTGAATATTAATAGATAGATTCTTATATTGCCTATGACTCCAAATAATGTGAAAATTCTCATATTATTAAATATTGTTAATATTATCATCTTTGAATTAATTAATGTAAAAATTACATTGATGGGACCTTACAAGTATGTATGATTTATTAAATATGGCTGATGATAGTTTGTAGACATTTCATAAGGCTCTTGAAATAGTTTCCAGAAAAAATTTGTGTAATCTAGAATATTTTATGGTTTATATACTGTACCTACACCAGAGAGGACATTTCTTGCAACTGCTGGTGCATTTAGTTCTCCTGAAAAGCTCTTCTTTTTGATGCTTGGCTGAGAGTCTCTCTAGAACCATGTACAGCTACACATTGGCTTAATGAGGCCCAGAGTATTGAGTTCCAAGTGAAGATGGAAAATAATTGCTCATTCTGAGGGAATCAGGTGCCCACTCTTTGGAAATGTTCCCATTGCCCAGATTTTCATTATCTTGTTTGCTTTCCCTTTCCTTCCTCTACACAGAGCAAGCAAAGCCCACTGTGTTTTTGATACCAAATGCATAATTACTGAGTGTTGTACTAATGAAAACATGTATTGCTAAATTAAAATAGTCTCGTCTATAGAAAATTGAATATATTATAAATACTTACAACTGGAATGTCTCTTCATTTTTGCTTATTTTTTGAAAACATGAATACGACTAATTTTCTTGTATTTTTCATTTCCTATTTCTTTGCCTTTTTGTCTCCTAATTACTAATTACTGACTCCTAATGACTGTTTTTCTGAAAAAAAAAAACCAAACAAAACAACAAAAATGCAACAAAAACCAGCAACAAATTCTCTTTTAGAGACATGTGTCTTTTTTTTCCCTTCTCACTTCAAAATGTTTCAGAGAGTCTCTTAGAATGTCCTGAGATGTGGACTGTGGAATGAACATTTGGATAGATTAAATAACATAAATTAAAACTAGACATTTAAGCAAGAAGGCAAATGTAATTACCCATGGTTTTTTTGTACATTAAGAAACTAACTGAGATTATTGTACATTGATCAACTTATTTAAATAAATCTTATTTAAATATTGTGACATTTGTACATCATTCTAATGAGGTATCTGATGCTGGATAAACAAGTAAGTCTTGATTTTCAGATTTCTACAAGCAAAACTAACATAAAATTAAACACAATCCTTTCATTGTGGAAAGGGCTGTCTTAAAAAAACAGTCTTTGGATGACTTGATATCTTTGGGAAAGAAATAGAACACTGTCCTGTTCCTCTAATAATCCTGGTCTAAATTGTTCATATGCCTTCCAGCCACTTCTATACTTCTCCTGATGTTGCCTTTCATGTTTGCAATGGACTTCTTCAACTGGTAGCAGCTTCATAAATCTGTTTACCTGTCACTCTTCAAATCCCTAATTCCAGAGTGACATCTTTTTTCCTGAAAATTAAAGAAAATCATCTGGTTAGGATAGCATGGCCTGAACAGCAGCTATAGCCACTCCATGAGATTTCCTCCTCACAGAGCTGATGTGTTTTCAAGCAGGCAGGGTCAGGAACCTGCATTGCTGCTGATAATGCTGTAGCTCTTCTCAGAGTTTTCAATCAAGTCACTTCTAGGGATGCAAAGTCATTATTACAAAGTTGTATGCAAAAGAATTAAATATTCCCATGGAAGCCTTAAAGGTGCTGAAGCTAATGGCAAATTCCCATTCTTTTCACCCTGAACTGAATTAGGCCAAATTTATTACCATTTCTGTTTAAATTATGTCTTTTACTCCTTCCACTTTTTTATCCAAATTTGAATGTAGCTCTCACTCAAATGCATTATTTATGATCTGTTTATCAAAGTATACAGCATGCCTCCATGGTCTTCTGTAGACAGCTCAGTGCTCACACTTCCCACGTTTCAAACAAACTAAATCTGAACAAACTCTTATTTGAAGATACTGTGCTCTGGGTAGTTCCTATGGGGCACACCATTCCACACAGGAGAGATAGACAAATGATCATAGGAAATAGTTCACTTCCAAACAGCTTGCAATGCAGGCATCTGCAAAAGAAAATATCTCTACCCAGTTAATGGAAAGCTTATAGGTCCAGCTGGGAACTTGGATTTTTCTTTCAAATCCTGCAGCTGACCAAGAAAATTAAGACAATGCCTTTTTCACAAGTGACATCCTTACTCGCAGTACTGTTAAAGGTAGAGAAACTATATTTACAAGAAAAAAAAAGATGGTCCAAACAAGATAAACTACAGAAATACACAACTTTCCATACTGTATGGAAAAATGTTTTCCCTCATAACAGAATGAAATCACTGAAATCTTGGAACCAGGCTTGGTCTTACTTCACTTTTCACGTACAAAGCAACACTATAATATCACAACATAAAACATTGGCTCAGTCACCTCTTTTGTGCAGAAGTCAGTGTTGTAATGACTCCTGAGCACAAGCAGAAATAAAACCACCAACGTACAGTTAATAATAATTTTCCAATGGTTATTTATGGGCCTGATCAGTATTTCACACACATGCTAAATAGTAACTACTCATGCTTGCAGTCCCATGGGGCACAAAAGAATTGCTTATAGCAGAACAAATGGGAAAGTGCTGCTTCTGTGTGCAAGGTAATGGTTAACAAAATGGAAGTTTATTTAAAAAACACCCAAACCTTAAGAAACCTATTTCCAGATTATGGGATGACAGATTTATACTTCAGCAAATGAATGCTACTCACTAAAAAAACAGAGCAACATACAGCCTGTTTTGAAATAAGTATAAAACCATTCATTGAAACTGTGATGCTTTCCAATCATAGAATGAACAGTATTAGCCAGACAACACACACACAAAGAAAATAAAACCTAAATGGGTGGACTATGGAAGAAGCTACTGGTAAATAGTCCATCACCTGCATGCACCTAATTCAGTTGCTTTTTCTATCTTTTAAAGCAATCTGTACCATTTTGGTGACCCACTCATTCACACCCTCTCAAACCTCTGGAAAAGAAAATATTCCAGGCTATCAGGCATGAAAAAGCTCTCTATTTTACCTCTTCCAACTTACTGCTGCAATGAGAGGAAGGGGTATTCGCCTGCTTTCCCTAGGCTTCAGCTTAAGGTTTTGCTTCTCAGCAGTTCCTCTTCCACAAACATCTCAAGCACTTAGAACCATGACTCATCCAAGCCCACCTAGGGACAGCTGTAGCATGAGAGAGACAGGACTGCAGTGAGTCCATAGGGGTGCTGCTCTGTGGTTCCAGACCTAGCACAGCTAATGAGAACCTCCCTTAACTTCACTGCTCCTGCCAGAGAATGCTGTGAACAGTGAAAAAGTTGTGGCTTTATTAAAGCTCATAAAAGCAGCTTCCACTGTTTCTCCTTCTGTATCCACAAGGATAAAGGATGAAACCTACAGTAAAAGTTTAAATCCTAAAGGGATGATGATTTACATCAGTATTCTTTAAGGGTCTCAACTTTTATTATGGTTTCCTATCCCCTCTTGTAGCAAGGAGGACAAGTTTCTTTGACAGTATTATCTAGTGGCACTTTTTTAACAGGTGCCGGAAAAAGTGGCAAGGAGTTCCTTTTTCTTAGAACTTGGTGCATGCCAAGCCCAGCACCACCTCCTCAGCACTAATTTCCCTTGCTCCTTTCCCTCCTGCCCTCCTCAGCGTGGCCTGTGCTGGAGAAAGGCAGCCAGCTCGGCTTGCATGCAGGTTTCTGGGAGAAAGGCAGGCTGCAAAATTTGACTGTAATCTGTAAGAGAAAGCAGTAGGTGGAAGAAAAACACTTGAGAACTGCTTCCGTAGGAGCTAACTTTCCATTCAGAAGTAAGCCAGGCGACTTCAAAGCCAGTGTCAAAGTTCCTTTTGTTTAATGGCAGTAACACCCTTCGCACAGAAAGACGAAAGAATAAAGCTGTTCTCAGCCGGCTGGTGGTACCTTTTGAGCAAGTTTGTTTGCCTCCTGACTCCATCTGCTGGGAAGACACCCCAGTATCTGCTGTACACACTGATACCTCTGTTAGGAGCGCTGAGGTGAATCACTGTGCATTCGCTCCGTCTCAGCCTCACTGTGGCTCTCTGGATATTTAAACATTGGGCAGCTCGGAGCAGTCACAGCAGAGAAGTCCTTCCCTGCGCTACTTCACGCACGACCACTCGACGCTCTTCTGCGAGGTGGGGGCTGCCGGCTCAGCTGCCTCTGGATGCCCATGTTATTGGGGTCTGCCCTTCTGAGGAGAGCAGAGGTGGACGGAACCAGGTCTTCCTCGTCCTCTCATTTGGTTTAAAACGCTGACACACCTTCTGGAGCAGAAATGGGAATTTAGATGACTCTGCTGTCCGGTGAATGCTGCGGCCGCCCCTTGTTCATCCTCCCCAGCTCGGTGGTCGGTAGGTAGATGGTTCACGCAAGCTGGAGAAGCATCAGAGGAGACGGGGCAGATGGGAGGACGCGGGGTAGCATCCCCGGGGCGGGCAGGGGCGCCGGCAGCCCGCGATCCGCTGCCGGGGTAGCGCCCCTCTCGCCCAGGTGCAGGAGCGCAGGGTCCCACGCTCCAAACCCTGCATTCCCCCGGCTTTCCTCTTCGGAAAGGTGCCCGCGATGGGACCAGAACGCTGATTCGGGCCTGAGGACCCTCTCCGAGAGGAGGAGGAGGTG